>NW_006921689.1:137493-146190 GCF_000298275.1 Orycteropus afer afer | reverse complement strand
CATTAACTCCTCCTCCTCCTCCCAGGAATTTCCCCAGTCTTAGGGTTCTGTATTTTGCTATAATGCCTCACAGAACTCACAGATAACCAAGGGTTTGTCTCACATGGTAGTGGTGGAGGCTGGCAGGCTGGCAAGTCCCAGGTCTGTGAGTAGGTCTGGAGGATCCTCCCAATTTTCAGGGTTTGATGAACCTTGATCAGCAAATCAGATGACGGCTGCCGTCCCAAATCCAGGGGTGAGATGAGGATGAGCCAAGACACAAAACCAGAGCAAGAGGAGGGCGAATCTTCCCAGGAGATTCATAGGTAAACCCTCAAAGAAGCTAAGGGTGGTGATTTGAATTATACCCTCCAGCAAGGCAGGACTCAAGATACATTCCACCTGTGTGCCCCAACAGAAATAAACTAAATCCCATCACAGAGTCGATTGCCAGTCATTATAGGGAACGACTACTACCAGCTGCCCAGCCAAGTTGATACCTGACCTTAACTACCATGCCACCCAAAATAGGCATGGATAATGGGATTTACAAAACATCACAGAATGGAGGACAATGGCTAGAAGGGCCACATCAAGCAATTCACCACAGAAGGGCAATGTAACAAAAATGAGTGATTAACACAGTGGCACTGAGGAAGAGGAAGACATAGAGAGGTATGTGGGAAGTATAGACAGCAAAGATGAACCCTTTGGCACACACAGTATTACAATGTCAGTGATGGCAAGCACTGATCTATGTCTAGTCAGAGGGGAGAGTGCCCAAGACTGTGTATAGGGTTGGCAGACGATGTTTCTGCATGCATATTTGTATGTGCTGTAAGAATGTCTGTGTGTATAGTAGAGCTGACAAGGGGCAAGGTTGTGGTGGGTTCTTGGCCACAGCCAGCTACCCTGAGGGAGTGAGTAGTTGGACCTGTGGGCTCGGGACCATGGTCTCAGGGGACATCAAGCTCAATTGGCATAACATACTACACAAAAACATTGTTCTACATTCTACTTTGAAGAGTAGCAACTGGGGTCTTAAAATCTTGCAAGCGACCATCTAGATGCAACAATGGGTCTCTCCTTGTCCAGAGCAAAGAATAATGAAGAAAACTAAAGACCCATGGAAACAATTATTCCAAGGGACTAGTAGACCATGCAATACTCATCCTATAGGAACATGAGACCAGAAGAACTAGATGGTGCCCAGCTACCCCTCTCAACCACAGAAAGGGATCAGTGCATGATATCCTGAATAGAGTGGGGGGAAATGTGGAACAAAACTCAAAATCATAAAAAAAAAATAAAATAAAACCAACCAGGTTTACTGGTCTGATGCAGGCTGGTGAGATACCTAAGACTATGGCCCCTGGTTACCCTTCAGCTCTGGAACGGAACTCATTCCTGTGGCTTTCAGCCAGACAATAGACAGGCATATGGGGTAAACATTTACATCAGGAAGATGCACTCTTTGGAGTGACCAATCGTGGGAGAACAGAAAGGCATTATTTGCACAGGGAGATAGTTCGGTGGGTGGGATGTGTGGGAGGGAAAGACACGGTTTGAAGAAAAAAAAAAGAAAGAAAGAAAGAAACCCAGACTCAGGAAGGAAGAGGCGTCTCAGAGATAAGGTGGTGAATTATATAGTAGGATGGATCTCTACTAGGCCTGCACTAAACTCCAGACTAAATCTAGGGAGAGGATATACATACAGAGACCCCACATAGGTTTAAGAGCAGAAAACACTTGATACTCCTTCCCTGGCTGTTGCCCAGATTGCTGAAGGCACCAACTGTCTCCAGCACCCAGCAGGGTGGGAACAAGAAGGTGTTGCTATTGTTGGGTGCCACTGAGTGAATTACAATTCATAGCAACCCATGTGACAGAGTAGAACTGCTCCTTTGGGTTTTCTTGGCTATAATCTTTACAGAAGATCACCAGTTCTTGCTTGCATAGAGCCACTGGGTGGGTTCAAACTGCCAGCCTTTTGGTTAGCAGGGAAGCTATTGTTAGCTGTTGTACCATCAGGGCTCTTTAATAAGAAGGTAAACTACAGCTAATCTGGTAGAAGGGCCTTGGAAAGGCCCATGAATTTATTACGATGTTGAAGTGGTAAATTCAACAGAATGTTTCCATATACCAGCAAAGGACACAAAGACAGGAGATAGAGAGGGAGAAAGGGTTAAACCTAAAAAGGCCTTACAGTAGCCAGGACCAGAAGTGAGTGACATGGGTGAACAAGAAACTAATAGATAAAGACACCCATATCTGAGGGGAAACCTGTTGAAAGACTGTTGATGGCACTTGTACTATACAAATACCCCAGGAGCTGTAGACAGCACCTCATGGAGCAGAGAGAAGACTTAATGTTGCCTGAAATTCACTTTAAGCTTCCTGGATCAATAGGATGCTTGAAATAAAAATAAATCCAGGTAAGAAAAACAAAGTTACATTTTAAAGCAGCTTATTATATGGAAAAATTTGTGGCTTTATTGTTTACTGAAAGAGTCTGGTGTTTTTTGATTGACAGAGTATGAGCAGCATCTCTGCTCAAATTATTAGTGATTCTCCTTTTAAACAAAACTTTCCTACTGCTCTGATTTCAAGTTTCCAGCTCAGTTTATCTGAAGCATTTCTTTCTTTCCTTTTTTTTTTTTTTTTTGAGACTTGCAAAGTGAGTTACAAAATAAATTAAAAAAAAAAAAAACTATTGAACTATCACAATCTGAAAGCATTTGAAATTATAAATATTAAAATATATATGCATACTGGATGCTAAAATGAGTATGTGATAGTTAATTTTATTGGTCAACTTGACTAGACAATGGTTCCAGTTGTTTGGCTAAACACCAATCTACTTCCTATTCCATAATGCAATCTATATAAGTTGTAATTACCTTCCATTATATAATCTAATATAATAGTCAACCAACCAGTTGAAAAAGGAGTTTCTGTAGGGCATATTCTGCCCCCAGAATATAAACAGATATTTTGGCAGAACTTTACTTTCTTCCCTTCCTCTGACGAAAAGATCTTGGGACACAAGCCTACTATGGATTTTGACTTGCTGTTATTGTTGTGTGTCATGAATTCTGACTCATAACGATCTTACAAGCAGACTAGAACTGCCCCTTAGTGTTACCAAGGCTGTAGACATTGTAGAAGACTACCACTTCTTTCTCCCATAGAGCAGACTAGGAAGTTCAAACCATTGAACTTAACGTTTAGCAGCCAAGGGCTTAACCACTGTATATAGTTCTTAAATGACTCCCGTTATGGTTTATTCCTCATTAAGATCATAAACTACATGCTATTGAAATGAAGCACTTTATTATTTTCACCTTCACTATTAATTTTCAGTTTCCAAATGTAATGATTGGGATGATTCTAGCACAGTTAACAATTGCAGTGATCAGTCTAGAGCACACTGGTCAGGTCAGCAGTGTCTCTGGGATGGCCATGCCAACTCCATTTCTATTTACTGTTCATGTTGTTGTTGTTGGTTGTCATCGAATTGGCTCCCACTCATGGTAACCTTATGTGTAACAGGATGAAATGTTGCCCAGTCCTGTGCAATCTTCATAATCTTGTCTAGGTTTGAGCCCATTGTGATAGTTACTGTGCCAATCTATCTCAATAAAGTTTTCCTCTTTTTCACTGACCCTCCACTTTACTAACCATGATGTCCTTTCTACTGATTGGTCTTCCTGATGATGTGTCCAATATTCAACAACACAAAAGTCACTCTTCATATCCTTGTTAAAAAAATAAAACATCACAGTGCAAGTATACTTCAGAGGTACTAGAAGTGCTTTGGGAAGTGAAATGTCATAGATTCTAATCTTTATTTCTGGCCATCTGGTGATCTCACCCAAAACTCTCCTGACCCTTCCTGGACCTCTGCTTTCCTGTTTGCCAAGTAAAGTTTACACCTCCTCAGCTCACACAAGTGCTGCAAGGTAATGGGCATAATTGCCAAATATAATACACATAACTGTTTCTCAATCTCAGCAGCAAGTGTGCCAAAACAGTGGCAGGAAAACACATGTCTTTGAAAACAAAGTTTAAAAAAAAATCTTAAAGGTCAAGAGTTACAGCATTGACTCCCACATACTTTGGCCTTTGCTTTCTCAAAGGATGATGACACTGAAAAATTATATGCTTGGAAATCTGACAAATCAAAGTTCAAATCCCTAAACTGAGACCTCTTCTAACCAGGGACTGAGTATCATTCATGCTGTGTCATCAGTATTTTAAACAGTACCTGAATCTAGCCACACTCAAAAAATTCTATGCAGGCCACCTCATTCATTCCCATGGTTTTCACAACATCCTCTACATCAATGCTTCATAACTGTATATATCTAGGACAGACCTCTCATTTAAATACTACACTATTTACACTCACATCATTCAAAGGAGCTCTGGTGGTGCAGTGGGTAAAGCATTTGGCCCCTCATCAGAAGGTCAGCAGTTCAAACCCACCAGCTGCTCCATGGGAGGAAGATGAAGCAATCCACTTCTGTAAAAATGTATAGCCTTGGAAACCCTATGGGGATTGCTATGGGTTGGAATCATGTCAAAAGCAGTGTTCTTTTCTTTTCTTTTCTTTTTATCACATCATTCATACCTAAAAGATACCTTGCAATATATCCAAATCCAATGTTATAAACTTCCACCTCAAAGCTAATCATCTTTCACTGTTCTCGATTCAAATAATCGTCCTACCATCCAACAAGCTTTAAAAGCAAAAATTCTACAGTCTCTGTCACTTTCCTCTTCCTCACCTCCATTTCCAATCCATTCATCCAGTTCTTTTAACTCAGCTGGCTAACTAGCTTTCTAAGCTATCCCCTTTTCCTCATCACTGTCCCACCACCACCATTCCTTCAACTCGTTTCCTCTCTCACCAGGGCTGTTATGATAGCCTGCCTAGTTTAACCTTACATGTCTTGCCATCCTCCTATCTGCTCTTCACATTGAAGCCAGAGTAATAGCGTCATTCGTGTGCTGAAACCTCTGTAATGGATCCATTGTGTTTAGTATAAAACCAAAAACAAACAGAAAGCTTTATGTGGTCTACAAAGTCCTGAATGATCTGTTGCCATTATATTTCTAGCCTGCTACCACATGCACACACACACACACACACATTCCAGCCATACCGGAATATTTCACTCTCTTCAGCCTTTGTTATTTGCTCCTTCCCACTACCACAGGGCCTTTGCACTTTCTAGTCTCTCTCTACGTATGCTTCCCCTTCCTTCTTTATTTGATTAACTCTGACTCATCCTACCTATCTGAGGCCAAGAATTATTTGAACAAGGAAATACTAAGTAGATCAAAATAATTATGCACTTTCTTATTAGCATGTATCTCTTCATTCTAGCACTTAGCATATATGCAGTTTTACATTTATTTGGGTCATAATTTGGTTTACTCATATTTTCTCATTCATCTAAGCACCAAGAAGACGGAGCTCATCATTGTAACTTAACTGCCTGTCACTTGAAGAAATTGATAAACAAATAAATGTATTTTGGGGGATGGGGGGAGACAAAGAAGCTTTGCAAATATTCTATATGCTTCTAAGCAAACAATCAAAATTTCTACGTGAAAATGTCTTTGTTTATGAAATAGATATTAGAGATAATTGATTTACTAGATTCAGGGATGCATTAAATAAGGTCATAGCATAAAATTTTAGCCCTATGCCTAACAAAGAGTAGCTTTTCAATAGATATCAATTTTCTCCCCCTTCACTCTTCATATGCTAGTTTAAATAACAAAAATTATCTCTTTAATAAATAAACAAGAGATTTCTTAAACATATGCAATTTTCTCAGCCAGATAAAGCAGTGTTTCAAATAGTTGAGCAATGAAAATAAAAAAAAAAGACAAGGTCCTGAGCTCTTATAGAGGCCTTAAGCCAGGGGAAGATAG
This sequence comes from Orycteropus afer afer, assembly GCF_000298275.1. Lineage (NCBI taxonomy): Eukaryota > Metazoa > Chordata > Mammalia > Tubulidentata > Orycteropodidae > Orycteropus > Orycteropus afer. The sequence continues at coordinate 140,265 of NW_006921689.1, read as the reverse complement.
AAATTAGAAAAAATAAAATAATAGCATGAGTTCTACAAATACAATCCACCCTCCCCCCACAAAAAAAATTCACAGTCCCATGCAAGATTAACTGCTAAGCAATCTGAAAGTGCTATGTCTTCAGAGAAGAGGGAGATCCTTCAAGACCATTCAAACAGAAGGTGGTAGGATGTGTGTAGGGCTTGTTAGGAGAGGTAGAGTTGTGATAGGTAAAGAACAGCCAGTGTGTGTGAGGGAGGGTTGGTCAGCCCAGGTAGGTATAATAACAGCAAGAAAGGGAGCAGGATTGCTTCAAGAACAATGAGTAGACCGGATTGCCTAGGGCGGAAGAGTCAGAGTAGATGTGGCTGGGAGAAGAGTTCCCAGCCAGGTGTATGAAGTTTTTGAATGCCAAGGTGTGGAATTTTGACTTTGTTCTCTGAGCAGAAATATTGAGAATACGGTTAAACTTTTAAAAATCTAGATGTGTCACAATTATTTTAAATCCCAAAGAAAATATAACATAGCTTCCCTAATTTCTCCAAACTTGTTCCTAGGTTTCTCCAATATCTACACTTCAGAGAAAGGACAGAAGGAAGGGAGGGAGGGAAGGAGGGAGGAAGAGTAAGATATGGACATCTGGCAAACAGTCTATGCTTCATAAAAGCTTTACATTGCATGTGAATGTGCGGTTCAATAGTATCTGTGACTCCTCAAAGTGTGCAGATAAAGAGCACATTGGTTTTTTAGTGTCTTGGACAGTCTATCCATACAACTTCTCCAAATCACAAGTTTACTTGTAAGCCCAGAGAAGGAACATGAAACCCTGGATGGGATGGCTGTTCATGTATAGAGCTACATACAGTTCTTGAAATCTTCTGTGAATTAATCCTAACTAGTCTGATTCTTGAAGGAGCTCTGGTAGTGCAGTGGTTAAGGCATTTGGCTGCTAACCAAAAGATCAGTGGTTCAAAACCACCAAATGTTCCATGGGAGAAAGATGAGGCAGTCTGCTTCTGTAAAGATTGACAGCATTGGAAACCCTATGGGAGTTGCTATGAGTCAGAATCAACTTGATCACATTGAGTTTGGAGTTTCAGTTTGATTCAGGCCATAATTCTGAGTGGCCTATTCTGACATCCTATCCACTTCCATCATTTGCCCTCATGTCTCATCAATCTTAAGAATATATGAAACAAAGGACAATTAGTCTTGCTACAGAGTTAATGGGAGAATTTACTGAGCAGAAAATGCTTTACAACATCAGAAGAGTAGACTTCATATTGACATGGAGAATGTCTAGGTGAACACAGCTTGAAAAGCAATCTATGAATTTCATCATCAACTTTCAAAACCCTATTGTTTTTTCTGACCAAGTATGCAAGAATGTGAGGCGAGCCCCTTTCTAAAGATGTTCAATCACACGGCTCGTCTGAGATTCCACCACATGAGATGCCACTTATCTTGGAAACGGCAAAAAATGTAGCACTATATCCTGAGAGCGCCATCCCTTTCCTCCCTTGTGCTGACTCCCCTCCCCTAGGGGAATAAGAGTTCTTTTTATACAGCCCCTTCTCTGAGCCACAGCAACACCTGATCACAGGAACCCATTGAGACAGATTTAACTCCTTTTCCTGAAAGTTCACTTTACGCTTCTACCCACCAACTACCCACTCTCCAGATTAGGTCAAGTTGCCCTGAACTATGTTCATATAACCCCATGGAGTTTCCTTTCATGGTGTTTATTACAGTTCACAATTGTATATTTTGTGTATTGTTTTGTAATATTTGTCTTCCTCCATGAACTGTGGCTCCATAGGAACAGAAAACAGTGTGGATTCTGTACATCATTTTACTCTCAGTATCTATTGCAGCATTATGCACATTACTGAAACTCAGTAAATATTTATTACATGAAGAAATGAATTGGCCAAGGAGTTTCTTCCCCACTGACTCATTCACTCATGAAAGTCCATACAGAACAATTAGAGACTCTCAAAGACAGAGAGAGACAAATATTGAAAAGACGGTTGAAGACTAATAGTTATGTACATGGGGCATCATCAAGTTTTTTTTTTTCTTTAAAATAAAAACCACACACAGTTGCCTTCCAGTCAATTATGATTCATGGTCACTACACATGTGTCGGAGTGTCACTGCTCCATTGCTGTGACCTTTCAGAAACACATTGTCAGGGCTTTCTTCTGAAGCATCTCTGGGTGAGTTCCAACTACTAACTTTTTGGCTAGTAGCCACAACTTAACTATTCACACTAGGGACTCTAAGCTATTAAAACAAGGATCTAGATCTTAAGATGACTTTTTTTGTTACTCATCAGTTTAGATGCTAAGGACATTCAGATTCCAAATAACATGATAATAATTATAATAGAGATAGACACAAAGTTCTGTAAGATTATAGATTAGGAAGATGCTGATCCTACCTGGGGGAATGAATGAAGGTGTGATACATAAGTTGTTTGAAAAAATTGGCACCTGAGCTGGGCTTTGAGGAGTGAACAGTAGACTGCTTTAGGAAAAGGGAAGAGAAAGTCACTGTAGGCAGAGGAAACAACACAATAAATACCCATAGATACCAAAGGGCCTAACAGTGTAGACAGTAGTTTTTGGAAGACTGGAAGGGAGGCTATAAATTAGAAGTTGCAAAAGATTAAGCTAACAAGATAAATTATCTTCTGCATATTCCCCAATGAGACTGAGACAGAGTAAAAAGGTGGTAGGCATGGACAACTTTGGACAGGATGGAGGAAAATGCATTAGTTGGGGGGGGGGG
>NW_006921689.1:135997-137393 GCF_000298275.1 Orycteropus afer afer | reverse complement strand
TGGATAAGCAAAGCACTATTGAAGAAGAAGAACTAAGCAGGAGGTCTCACACTCCCAGGTCTCAAAACCTACTACACAGCCACATTAGTCAAATCAGCCTGGTATTAGTACAATGACAGACACATAGACCAAGGGAATATAATTGAGAACCCAGAAATAGATCCACCAAACTGTGGTCAGCTGATCTTTGAAAAAAGGCTGAAATCCATTAAATTGGGAAGATATAGTCTCACAAATGGTGCTGGGAAAACTGGATATCCATTTGCAGCAAAATGAAACAAGAGCCATACTTCACACCATGCACACAAACTTACTCCAGGTGGATCAAAGATTTAAATGAAAAACCTAAAACTATAAAGTTCCTCAAGGAAAAAATAGGGGCAAATTTAGGGACCCTCATTTATGGCATAATGAGTCTATCAAGCATCACCCAAAATGTACAAACAGCAGAAGACAAACTAGATGATTGGGACCTTCTAAATTTCAAATTTTTATGTGTTTCAAAAGACTTCTCCCAAAGAGAAAAAGAAAACATACAGATTGGGAGAAAATATTTGACAATGATGTACCTGACAAGGGACTTATCTCTAAAATTTATAGAAAACTCCAACACCTCAACAACAAAAAGAAACAATCCAATGAAAAAATAGTCAGAAAACTTGAATACACACTTCACCAAAGAAGATATTCAGGCAGCCGACAAACACGTGAAGAAATGTTTGTGATCATTAGCTATTAGAGAAATGCAAATCAAAACAACGATGAGATACCACCTTACCCCAGCACTAATAGCAAAGTTCAGAAAGACAAAAAACAACAAATGCTGGTGAGGATGTGGAGAGTTAGGAATTCCCATACACTGCTATAAAATGACATAACCACTGTGAAAATCAGTATGATGATTCCTTAAAAAGCTGGAATTAGAAATATCATTGGATCCAGCAATCCCATTATTAGGTATATATCCTAAAGAAGGGGGAGCCAGGATGAAAACAGATATATGCACACCCATGTTTATCATAGCACTATTCACAATAGCAAAGAGGTGGAAACCAACTTTGTTGGTTACTAGGGATGGGGAGGCAGGGGAGGCAACATTGCTAAATAGGTGGAGAAAGATATTCATTTGGGTGAAGGGAAGGTGCTGAAACAATTTCTCTCAGAAAGATCAGCACAAGGCTGGTCCCCATGAGGCGGAGGTTAAAAATGTCCCAAATGGGAGGCGGGGCAAGATGGCAGACTAGGCAGAAGGATTGCACAGACCCTCTTCAACAAAGAAAAGGGAAACCAATTAACACAGACACGGAAGATAATCTTGGACCCCTGAGCCTTGAAGGAAAGGATGCAGAATTGGACTAAACCCCAACTAGCAGAAGAATTTGCGTGAAAATACCAA
>NW_006921689.1:110723-132214 GCF_000298275.1 Orycteropus afer afer | reverse complement strand
GGAAGTAGGATTGCCCAACCTTCCTTCCGAGGAGTGGCTGGTAGCTGCCTCAAAAACTTGTGGTAGGATACAATGCAAAACCCTACCACACAGGTGAGGTTTAAAGCATGTCAATTTTCTTTACTTGTTAGTTTGTTTCATTTTTACCCCCAGCATCAAAACAAGTTCCCCAGAGTGACCAACAAGAGCTTTGACTAGTCACAATTTCTTTGGATGACTCCTTTATTTTTGCTATTGTTTGATTCAAGTTATCATCATCCCAGATCTCTGAATATCTGCATATTCTTATACGTCCAATAGAAGCACTATCAAAAAATGTTGGTTTTCTGTTGGTAATTGCTGGGTTGAACATCAGGGCTCTGTTCACCTCCAGCCCTGCCCACATCCTCCCTAACTTCCACCACAACCCACTATTTAAACTTCCACTCAGGCAGATGGGAAAAAGAACATGTGAGGCTCCTTGGGAGCTGGGCTATTGTTTCGGGGAACTGGGAGCCACAGTGTTCAGTGTCCATCCTCCCTCCTCCACACACACCCTGCTTCCTGTCAATCAACCTGGAACACTGAGTGCTGGGCTGACAGTTCTGTCCACAGGATGTTTGTTTGCAAGCACTGCCTTGCCAATTCTCAGAGCTCAAGACTTATACTGACATTCCAAACACCAAAATGAGAAAGGGGGGAAAACCCTTGGGTAGTTCTTTCAATGCCTTAATAAGGTCTGTAGTAAAAAATAGCAACAGGTTATCTCAGCTTGCAGAGGCTGAAGAGTGTAGGAAGCCTGTTCTTTGAAATCCTGAGACCTTGGGAAGTTGAAATACGGGTTTCCAAGAAGGGTTACTGAAAGCATGTCCTTAAAGCACCTTTAGTATGTTCCATGGTCAGCTTCCATAAATGATCAACCTTGGTTTTTGTGAAACACCCAGATTACTCAGAGGGTGAATGCCTTGCTACTCAATCACAGTGCAAAAGAATTTGCAAGACATATATAGATAGAAAGACAAGGTGTTCAACCACAGTTGTAGGCTAAGCAGTCTGAGGTCACTGGGAAAATCTCTGTGATTCTTTCAGGATCTGTATATGATCCATAAAATGTTTGAGACTCTAATGGTTAAGTCTGTTGTAAGAAATCTTGGAAACAGACTTTAAAATACCCATGGCAACCCCATGCATAAGAGGACTCAGACCCTGTGCACAATGGACTGTGCTGTTGTGACCCATAGGGTTTTCATTGGCTGATTTTTGGAAATAGATCAGCAGACCTTTCTTCCTACTCTATCTTAGCGTGGAAGCTCTGGTGAAAACTGTTCAGCATCAAGGCAACATGAAAACCTCCACTGACAGACAGATGGCACCTGAGGTGCATTGGCCTGGAATCAAATTTAAGCCTCGTCCATGGAAGATGAGAATTATACCATTAGACCACCACTGCTGTTATTTTTGGGTGCCATCAAGTCAAGTTGACTCACAGTGACCATGTGACAGAGTAGACTGCCCCTACTAGGTTCTCTAGGCTGTAATCTTTATGGGAGCAGATCACCAGATGGGTGGCTTCAAATTGCTACCCCTTCTGATTAGCAGACCAGCACTTAACCTTGCACCTTCTAGGCTCTTAAACTACCATTTTCCTTCATGTATTTTCTAGCTACCATTTGTAATCTTTGTGCCCCTGGATAACTTATCTCTGGGGTTACTTTTGTTGTTGTTGTTATTCTGTGGAAATGGATCTTTACACAAACTCCATTGGATTGTAGTGAAGCTTATATCAAGTGTAAAACATGCCTGGCACATATGCAATAGATAGTCAAAATGAAAATCTAGAAAGGAGAGACCCAGGGAGAAAGTAAGAGGCTCAACTGCCCTTTTACACTTTCAACCATGTCTTAGGTAGGAATGAGCAACTAGCTTAGATTTAAAGCAAGTCACAGAGGCCCTCCATAGGAAAAGTTTTGAGGTAAGGTAGATAAAGGTGATCCCAAAACACATTACCTAAACCAGCTAAAACTCAAGAATCCTTTGTCAAATGGGTTGCAAGTTCATGTTCAGAAACCCAGTTTATCTCAGGAAGACTAACTAACCCATACCTGTCAAGGAACACTACCATGAAAGCAGGTCTCTAAGTGTACTCCCAGAAGACAAGTTTCCACACGGTACACCTGTGAACTACACTCACATGTGAACTTGAAGATACTCCAGTTATGAACCAATGTTCAAGTTCTGGCCAAATTTTCACATATTATTCAGGTTCTCTAATAGAAAAATAATTCCAAGGTTACACAGGAGATGTAGAGTCTAAGAGATTTCAAAAGAAATCTTTGATATTTGGAGTGTGAGTTCTGGGAAAACTTGCTAAACCAAGGCACTAAAATATTTAGAATGAATTGTTGTTGTTGTTGTGTGCCATCCAGTCAATTCTGACTCATAATGACCCTATATGACAGAGCAGAACTGCCCTGTAGTGTTTCTCAGGCTATAACCTTTACAGAAGCAGACTACCACATCTTTTTCCGCAGAGCAACTGGTGAGTTCAAACTGCCAACCTTTCTATTATCAGGCAAGTGCTTAACCATTGCACCAGAATTTGTTACTATATAAAACCAAACTTTTTTTTTTGGAGTTTGGTTGTATTGTAACTAATTCTGGTGCAATGGTTAAGCACTTGCCTGATAATAGAAAGGTTGGGAAATAAAAACTACATAATGTTGTTGTGACTTAATAAGATAATGCTGATTAAAACTAATTTTTCATTTTCTATGTATCAAATTTGCCAACACAGAAAAACAACAACAACAACCACAGTTTGATCATGAGGATGGCATTGGCAATCATTCTGCATATGTGATGATACTAATATATCTTGATTAGTTCTTAACTAATATCAAAATACATCTCAGGATTATTAAAATGAGTTCATAATTTTTTACCTTTAGGAGTATCTACTCTAATGAAGTAAAGAGAAACGTGGCCAAGGTAAACCAAGGTAAACACAAAGCTGTTCATCAGATTGTTGTTATTTATAATACTGAAAAAACAATAACCACCTAAATGTTCTGCAATAAAGAAACAATTAAACGTATTAATAGGCATTCTGGTGGCATAGTGCTAAAGGCATTTGACTGCTACCTAGAAGCCTGGTGGTTCAAACCCATGAGCCACTCCTCAGAAGGAAGACTGGGTGATCTACTTCCATAGAGATACCGCCTCAGAAATTCAAGTAGGGGTCACTGTGAGTGGCATCAACTCGATGGCAGTGAGTTTTGTTTTTTATCTGTGTGGAGCCACCAGAAATAATATTTTCAAAAACTATGTAATGACACTTAAAAATAATCATGAATTTACTTGAAAAACTAACCAAGCCTGAAATCGCATGAAAAAATTTTTGTAAAATTGTAAATTATTACATTACATACATTTGTATATGCTTAGGACAAAAGTAGGAAATAAGCCAAAATATTAACTATGATAACATAGCTTTGAAAATTCATATTGTGAGTTATTATACATCATCTTAAGTATATTCTTCTGTATTTTCCAAATGCTCTTCAGTGAGCACAGATTTCTTTTATATTTAGGAAAAAAATAAAAAGGCAATGCATATTAATACCAACAAAAACTTCAGCAATCACAGATAGGCTATTAAAACAACCTGTATCAATGTCACTGCTAATAACCAAACCAAACCAAACTCACTGCCATTGAGTCAATTCCGACTCATAGTGAGCCCCATTCGGTTCTGAGGCAGTAAATCTTTACGAAAGTAGATTGCCCCATCTTCCCTCTGCGCAGTTGCTTAGAGTTTGAACCACCAACGCTCTGGTTAGCAGTCAAATAAATGCCTTAGGCATAAGTTACGCAATGTTTTGTCTTGCAGTTGTCTACGACAGTAGAGGTCAAAAGATTTTGATAGAAAGGAAAAATGTATCTTTAAAAAAAAAAAAGAAAAAAGTCCATATTGTTTTATCTAACCATACTGCAAAGTGTCCTCAAAGCCATATGGGAAAAGTACTTCCTCACAGCAGCAAAGGAAACATTTGCAAAGCATAAAACACAAGAAATCACAATACAGTCTTAGTCACAGTCAAAAGGAAAGCACATGAAATATTCAAAACGTGAAGTTGAGATTTCATTTTCAAATATTTTAATTGCCAGAACAGAGCTCTTCGGTTGTACTTCAGAGCTCAGTAGATCAGCAGCTATGTGGGGAACAAAAGACTGGCGGCAAAAGAACAACAGCTACTCAGAGTCAAAACGATCACTAACAAATGGCAAGGAGAAATTGAGTTTTCTGAGCAGAATTGCATTTGTTTCTTACATAAGTTTTGGGGCTGTAAAATGTGGCACGTTTTGTACTGTATGTTCTCTCGAAAAAGCCAAACAGAAACCAGTCATCATGGTTTCGAGAGAGCAAGGCCTCCCCTTTCTCATGTTTCAACTAAACAGTCTCCACTTGGGCTGGGGACCGTATCGTATATCATAAATCACTCTCTGATAGATATTTGGCAGGCAGTCAGCACCCCAGGCTATGCAACGTATAGTATGGAAAATTTTTAAGGTGGAATCTTGATTTTGTAACTTAAGGACTTAATAGCATCTCAAAACATTTTACTACTTCCTGGTACACACACACACAAAGCCAAGAAAGCAGAATTCTCCATATGGTTTTCGGTTTTATAGGATATATACACAATAAGCCACACAACTCTAATCCTGGAGGCATTCTCTTGCTGTTGTGAATTCAACCCCAGTGAAAATAAGAAGAAATAAAGTTAGAGGATTTGAACCCAACTTAGTCCCTGAATAAATCGAGTCACCAGGAAGCTCCAGAATCTTGCTTTTTAGCTATCTGTCTCCCTACAATTAACCATTTGACACCTTTGTAAAACTGGGGAAGATGCAGGACTGAGGGGCTTGGGGACAGATTTTGTTGTAAGATAATAACATGCTGTCAAAAGTACTATTGGGATTTTCAACAGGAAGGCTTATAAGTTAAGGGGACTCGTAGAAACCCCAGTCAAGTTTTTCTCCTGATTCCAGGCCCCAAACCGAGCTTTCCAGGGCCTCTGAATGTTCACTCCCACCTTCTCAGATGTTGCAAATCATTTCAGACTCACATGCTCTTCTTCAGGAGCCTCTTTCAACAAATCATGTACTTCTTTTTTTGAAATTAGGAACTGCATTTAACCCCTAAGTCACACCATCTCAGCAGATACCAGGCCTATTGGAACTCAGCAGCTTCTAGTACAGCTACCGTTGCAAAGCCAGGGGAGGCCTTCTGATCGTGGAGGGGTTAACCCCATGGTATTTGGATGCACCCAAATGTTCTCAGTGTTCTCAGCCTGAGTAATTCTTAGAAGGCCTAAATAGAAACGGGGAAATGTGGAGTGCGCGGTGAGGCATTATACTCCCTGTGAAAAACAAAGCATGGAAAAACAAAAGAGAAAAACTGAATAAATCTGTTTTGAAGTTTAAAATAAACTCTTCTTTTGTTGTTGTTGTCCACAAATTAGCCATAGACTGGACAGGCTAAATATAAAACTTTCAGTGTTGTTTATTTAGTGTCTTTCTGTCCAATCCCAATCCATTTGAGGAAGAAAATTATAGCTAAATTTAGAGAAAACTGTTGGAGGTTGGGGATGTTAAGGGGTTATATGCAGATGCTAATTCAGAAATAACTTATATTCTTAGTGACTTAAGTTCCCCCATCCCATAATCACTATCAATTCATACTTGCGATTCCATTACTACCCACCAATGAAAATCAGAGGACTTAGTACTGATGAAATTTATGGGATCACTGCTCCCCTCAAAGTCTTTTGAGGAACCACAAACCATTGTTTGGCTATCAAGTTCAAGACATGATCTCCAAACCACATCTAGAAAACATACACACACAGACATTTTGCAAGAAGCCCTGGGGTATAGACCTGCCCAGGTCCAGCACACTGAAGGGGCTTTTGCTTTGTTGTTGATGTCTGTTATCAAGTTGATTCAGACTCACAGATGCATAGTGATGCTATGTTGTTGTTTGCCATCGAGTCGGACCCAACTCATAGCGACCCCTCCTTGGGTTTCCGAGGCAGTATCACTACGGAAGTAGATTGCCCAGTCTTCCTTCCAAGGAGTGTCTGGTCGGTTTGAACCACCAGCCTTCTGGTTAGCAGTCAAGTGCCTTAAGCACTATGCTACCAGAGCTATGTTGTTGTTGTTGTTGTTATGTGCCGTCGAGTCGGCCCCGACTCATAGCGACCCCTCCTTGGGTTTCCGAGGCAGTATCACTACGGAAGTAGGATTGCCCAACCTTCCTTCCGAGGAGTGGCTGGTGGGTTTGAACCGCCAGCCTTCTGGTTAGCAGTCAAGTGCTTTAGCCACTATGCTACCAGAGCTCCTACCAGAGCTATAGAACAGAGTAAAAATGTCCCATAGGGTTTCCAAGGCTATAAACTTTATTTATACAAGCACACTACCACATCTTCCTTCTGCAGAGTGCCTGGGAGGTTTGAACCAATGACCTTTCAGTTAGCAGCTGAGCATTTAACTACTGCACCACCACAGCTCCTTTTAGTCATTTCTCCACCTTTAGAATCACAGGTTCTCAGACTTAACTGAGCATTAGAATTCTCTGGGAAGCTTTTAAAAATGCTGAAGCCAAGGCTACTTCCCAGACCAATTATATTAGAGTCTCAGGTATAGAACCAAGGCATCAGTATTTTTTAAAGCTCCCCTGATGATTCCTTGTGCAGCCAGGTTAAGAACCATCATCCTTACTTGTCCTCCTCACCTGTCTTACTCTCCTCCAATCAAATTTTCCACTAAAATCAAGAGGGTGTTCCTAAAGTATGGTCACGTTTCTCACTGCTGTCAAGCCCCTAATGGTTCCTAAATTTCTACAGAAAACGTCCAAGTGCCTTACCATGACAATCATCACTTCTCTGGCCTCCATTTCCCTCTCAAGCTGTACTTCCTCCATACTCACCAATCCACTCAAAGGAAACTGCCTGAACAACCGGATGTACCATTCTCTCTCTCCTACATCTTGGCCTTAAACATACTGATCCTTCCAGCTGGAAAAATTTATTTTGCCCTGCCCAGGACCTTCTCAAAGCTAACCTCTGCTCATTCCCAAGTGGATTCCAGTCAGGTGTTTCCTCTTTGAAACTCTTGCCCCTCAATAGCCTCTGTTCGAGAGAGATGCTTACCACCACGCACATCCCTGACAAATCCTTTATTATCTCTAGTATGGAAATACCAGTGGAATCCACCATCCAGTCCACAGAACAAAGGTGTGGCAGTCTGCTTCTGTAAAGATTACAACTTTGGAAACCCTATGAGGTAGTAGTTCTATTCTGTCCTATAGGGTCACTAAGTCCAAATCAACTTGACAGCAAAAGGTTTTGGATAGGTAGACAGGAGTCCCTGGTTGATGCAAACAGTTGAGTGCTCAATTACTGGCTGAGAGATTGGCAGGTTAGAACCCAGAGATACCCTGCAAGACAGGCCTGGCAATCTGTTTCCAAAAGTTCACAGCCTTGAAAAACCTAAGGAGCAATTCTACTCTGTACACATGGTGTTGCCATGAGTCAGAATTCCCTCAACAGCAACTAACAACAATGACAACAGGTAGAGAAGATACCCACCACCATTACTACTCTCCCCAAACCCTGGGGCTCCCTAAACACAAATAGAGAAACTGTTTGTCTGCTTTCTCACCCACAAAATAGTGAACTCTTTTGGGCAGAGATGATACCTTACCCTCCATTTGACATTGGTGCCCTGCCCAGCACCTGCACATAGTGGGTGCACAGTAAGCATTTCATAAATGAAAAAGGGATGAGTGGTCCAAGTCAGCTCTAACCAGATAGTCTCACTTTCCAGTTCAATATGCGATACTATCCATGGCAGAGAATAACTTCTTGAATATTTGCATCCTACCTAGTTCCATTGAACTCTAATCTACTCTTCTCAAAGTACATAAAAATAGTTAACCTTCTGTAGTTTCTATGAGTTAGACACTGAGAGGTAGCTATGAGAGGGCAAGAGTTAGAATTGGTGTCAGGAGTCAAAAGATCCTACAGGTTATGTTCTCAGAAGGGAAGGCCCATTGCTGACTGTGTTAAGAATCAAATCATTTTTGTCATTTTCAAGACTTCTAATCTAACTCCTGTTTGATTAATTCTCATTGAAAAAGATAGAAAAAGCCTCCAGATACCATTTAGCATGGGAAAAGATTTAGACCATCAAGTAATACTCTGTACTTACCATGGCCACAGGTTCAACATGAGGTTGTGGGTGGTGCAAAAGACTACTGTGCTCCACAGCTAACCAAAAGTTTGGAGGATTGAGCCCACTCACAGGCACCATAGAAGAAAGACCCAGTAATCCACTTTGAACCAATCTGGTCAAAGGAAACTGTCTGAAAACCCTATGGAGCACAGTTCTACATTGATAAACATGGAGTTGCCTTGAGTCAGAATTGACTCAACAGCAACAGGTGATAATGGGGTTCTGCAACAACAGTATGAAGGTCAAGGTAAATGACAGCCTATCATTCATTCTGAAGGCCTTGCTCTTTGCAGCCACACTAGTTTGCCACGGTGGCAGAGGAGAGGTGCTTAGCTGGTGACTTTCTGAAAGCATAGAGCTAAGCTGGTGGGGATGGCACATCAGAAAAATAAAGAGTGGCAAAGAAGGAAAAAAGGATGGAGAAAATAGAAGTGATTTTAAAAGATAAGATGATAGAGCAAGGACGGAAAAAGGAAAGGAAGAGAAAAACACAGGCCCATAACATCTCTCAATCCTCTAGGAAGTTATTATCCTCCTCATTTTACAGATGAGGAAAATGTGACGTAAGTCTAAAATTCACTTGCACAAGTAAGATAATCAAAAGAGGAAAGAAAGAGAGGTGAGAGTCTAAGAGTGAACGTAGATATTGAGGAGGGAAAAAGGAAGAGAGGGCAGAAGAAGAAAGAAAGACAAAATAGGCCAAGAGTACATTTCATGTAAAAGCAAAGACAGCAGTGCTACACTCCCCATGGACGGATTCTGCTGAGAACTGAAGTCCACCCATGAACACACTGGTCTTGCCCTTCTCTGAGCAGATAGACTTTTCTTGGGCCTGACACCAGGAACTCATTCATTGTCTGGACAGACTGTATTCTTGTTGTTGTTAGGAGCCGTCGAGTTGGTTCCGACTCTTAGTGTCCCTATGTGCAACCAAAGAAAACACTGCCTGGTCCTATGCCATCCTCACAATCATTGCCATACTTCAGCCCATCATCACAGCCACTGTGTTGTTGTGGGTCTTCCGCTTTTTTTGTTGACCCTCTGCATTACCAAGCATGATATTTCTCTCCAGAGACTGATCCCTTCTGACAACATGACTAAACTATGAGAGATGAAGTCTGGCCAGTCTCACTTCTAGGAGCATTCTGGCTGTACTTCTTACAAGATAGATTTGTTCATTCTTCTAAAAAAAAAGGTGGGGGGGACCAGGTTTGCTGGTCTGATAGAGCCTGGTGAAACCACTGAGACTATAGCCCCTAGCTGCCCTTCAGGTCTGGAATTGAACCCACACCTGGGGCTTCCAGCCAAACAAAAGATAGGCATAGGAGTTGAACATTTACCTCAAGTAGATACACTCCTTGGAGAGAACAATCATGGGAGAAAGAAGGGCTGTTTATGCACAGGGAAACAGCTCAGGGGACAGGGGTGTGTGGAGGGACAGACACAGCGAAGCAGGGAAGAGGTAACTATCAGGAAGAAGTGGGAAGGGAGTGTTTGAATGGGGGTAAATTGTAGTCAATGTCATGAGACAAAGTGTATGTGAACTGCTGTATGGAAAGTGAATTTGCTCTGTAAATTTTCACCCAAATCACAATTAAAAAAAAACAAAAACAAAAACACGAATTTGTTCATTCTTCTAGCAGTCCATGGTTACATTCAATATTCTACACCAACATGATTCAAATGCATCAATTGTTCTGAAGTCTTCTCTACTTGTTGTCCAGCTATCACATGTATATAATGCTGTTGAAAATACCACAGCTTGGGTCAGGCTCACCTTAGTCTTCAAAGTGATATCTTTGCTCTTTGACACTTTAAAAAGGTTTTTTTTGTTTGTTTGTTTGTTTGTTTGTTTGTTTGTTTGTTTTGCAGTAGATTGGCCCAAAGCAATATGCCGTTTTATTTCTTGTCTGCTGTTTCCATGGGCATTGATTGTGGATCCAAGTAAAATGAAACTCTTGATAACTTCAATCTTTTCTCCATTTATTATAATGTTGCTTATTGGTCCAGTTGTGAAGGTCTTCGTTGCTTTACGTTGAGGTGCAATCCATACTAAAGGCTGTAGTCTCTGATTTTCATCAGTAAGTGCTTCAAGTTATCTTCATTTTCAACACACAAGGTTGTGACATCTGCATATCACAGTTTGCCAACGAATCTTCCTCCAATCCTGATGCCATGTTCTTCTTCATATAGTCCAGCTTCATAGGTTATTTGCTCAGCATACAGATTGACTAAATATGGTGAATGGATAAAACCCTAATACACAACTCTCCTGATTTTAAACAACGCAGTATCCCCTTGTTCCAGCCATGTCCTTCTTTCTATTCTGTCTAGCCTGGGAGCTGTGCTGCAACCTGCCCACCATTGGTGACCCTGCTGGTATTTGAAATACCAGTGGCACAGCTTCCAGCATCACAGCTACACACAAGCCACCACAGTACAACAAAATGACAGATGAGTGGTGATTGTATTCTTACTCCGTAGAATTTCAGAAACAGCTTCAGGAATAAGTTTCTGATTGAGTGCTCCTCTCTAATCCTTGGGTATAGTGACCGGAGAAATTGAAGAACTGAAGTAATACAGATCAAAAATCTGTATTTCAACTTCTGTCCAGACTTTCCTCTAGGAGAAGGGCAGCAGGAACCAACATCTCCCAATCCATCTAATTGTGAAAAAGAGGACTTTCCAGTTCCTCTCAGACAGATACTGCTGGGCTTGCTGTCATATCCTGGCTTTCTGGAAACTACAGACCCTACTGAAATGTGCTTTGTCATTATTGTTGCTTTGGGGCTTGGGTGTGTTTGTGAGTTTTTAATGCTAAGCTGAGTATGGACATTCCCATTTCTTTTCTAAGCATGGAGCTTCTACTGATCCTTTAGTTGCAAAAGGTTCAGAGAAAATCTGGCCAGCCAAATGAGAATGATAAATTCAGGCTGGAGGTGAGCAGCCCACACATTTCTGACATTCCTCACTTCAGTTATCAGCCATCATTTTTCAACAGGTTCACACAACGTGCCAGCCTAAACCCACAGAGCTCCAAAATGACCGTTCTTTGCTATGGGAATGCTGCTTAAAACAACAAAAACAAGTTGTAACCAAGTCCCTAGTTATATCAGGCATTACACAGCAAATAATAATATCAACTCTAACAACTTTTATATAACCAAATAAAACCAAACTCACTGCCGTCGAGTTGGATCCCTCCTTGGGTTTCTGAGGCTGTATGCCTACAGAAGTAGACTGCCAACAATTTTTATATAGCACTCAACATTTCACAGGTGGCTTTCACATATATTATTTAATTTTCATTAGCCGCTTTTTGAAGGTGGAGCAAGTATTTTTCACTATACCTGGAAAAACAACCTGAGGTCTAGACAGATTAAGAAACTTGCCCAAGTTCATGCAACTGTTAAGAAGAACACAGAAAATGGAAATGTGTACCCCTAAACTTAGGGTATTTCTATCATGTCATTGATTTTGGCACATTTGTCTTTTTTGAGATAAAATTTCTATTTTATCTTCTCTATAAACTCTAAGTGGTGATGTTATTTGTGATCTCTAGAGTTAAATGGGAGCTCTGGTAGCATAGTGCCTAAGGCACTTGACTACTAACCAGAGGGCTAGCAGTTCAAACCCACCAGTCACTCCTCAGAAGAAGATGGGGCAATTTACTTCCGCAGTGATACTGCCTCAGCAACCCAAGGAGGGGTCACTATGAGTTGGGTCTGACTCAATGGCACATAACAACAACAACAACAGAGTTAAATAAAGAAAAAAGAATTTTATCTTATTTATTTGTTTTCTGTTATGCTTTTCAAATAGAACTTGGATACAGCTATTGTTGTTGTTTCTTGTCAGTGAGTCAGTATGGTAGTTAAATTTGTAAGTCGACTTGGCTGGGCCTGGTTGAGTGGCTGGGCAGCTGGTGGTAGTTATTCCCCATGATGAGACTGGCAATCAGCTCCATGGTGGGATCTACCACAAGCAGCTGAGTAGTTGACTTTGGGATGTGATCTGCTTCCTGTATATAAAGAGAAGCCTTGGGGATAGTCTTGAGTTTATGGCATGCCTGGACACTTCATGTAGCCACGTCATTGTTCAGCAGCCTGCCACGCTCTACCGACCTCGGAACTTACAATAGACTTGAATTAATGGCCTGCCATGTGGTTTGGTGACATCGGGACTATGCTGTTTTATTTGTCAACATTGGGCTTGTCAGCCTCAGCAGGCAGCAGCTGCCTGAGTGAAGAGATGCCTCTAGCTTCAGTGGGCCAGGAGCAAGAGGCAGAGCTGAAGCTCAAGGTGGAGGGGCTTTCACCCATATCCTAGAGCCTGGCATGTTGAACTCAGACTTAAAGCCTCCAAATTGTAAGAATAAACTCCTGTGTGTTCAAGCCATCCCATTTGTGGTATATTCCTGTCAGAGAGTCCAATCAGAACAGTTGGCTCAGACTCACGGTGCCCCAGTGTAAGACAGAATGTTGCCTGGTCCTGTACCATCTTCATGATCATTGGTACGCTCAAGTCCACTGTTGTGGCCACTGTGTATTTTGAATGTCTTCCAACCTAGGGATTCATCTTCCAGCCCTGTATCTGACAATATTCTGTTGTGATCCATGAGATTTTCATTGGTTAATTTTCAGAAGTAATTGTCAAGCCTTTCTTCTTACTCTGTCTTAGCCTGGAAGCTGCACTGAACCCTTTCCATCATGGGTGCCCCTGCAGGTATTGAAATACCAGTGGCATAGCTTCTAGCATCACAGCAACACACAGGCCACCATAGCATGACAAACTGACAGACAGGTAGTAGAATACAGATATTACTTTCCTTGAAAGTTATTTCTTCTTCAAAATAAATATTGCCATTTTCCTCAAGCAGGAGAGTCTCAAGAGGTGAAGGAATGGCTTTTGGAAGAACACCCCCTAAAATATTCTCCCAGGAGATTTCAGAGGGAACCCTCTCTGACATCTAGGCAGTTAACCCACTCAGTGGGACCTGAACTGAAGGTCTTGCTTTAAAAAAAAAAAAAAAAAAAATGGATTTAGGCACAAAGGTGTTTCCCAACCTGTTAAAATGAACTGATCCATTTAAACATTACTAGTGTTGCTGATTAGTCCCCAACCCCAACTCTGTTCCTTTCCAACCTTGGAGGGAAGTGAGTGAATTGTTCTTTTCCTTTTTATGTTGTTTATTTTTATTGTCATCGTTGAATTTTTCATGACCACGTATGTTTGGCTAATTTTTCAAATAGTCTTTATAGTTCTGGTAAAAGCATATCTCCCAGGAGTACATCATCTGCTTACAGCATGCAGTTTTTGTCCACACAAACATTTTCTTTTCATTGTGATCATTTCAATTTAAGTCCCACTCATGAGTAGCATTTACCTGTTGTAAAGAAAACCTGGCTTTCCTTCTAAAAGCTACAGAGGGGTAAAACAGCAAGGGACAGAAGTGTGCAAGCAAATGAATTGTGCTTAGTGTATAGCTTCCTAAATACTCCACCATTTAGTGAATTCCTTTCATGTAGGAATTGCACTCGTCCATAGAGAGGTAGTGTAGTGAAGTCACTCAGCCACTTACTGGGTTTGATTTTGCTTAAGTTACATAACTTCTACAGGACTCAGTTTCCTCAGCTGAAGCATTGATTTCAAGGAGGTGTTATATTCAAATAATGAATATAAAAATCTGATACAGAGAGAGTATTCACTAAATATTAGCTCTCTGGCTCATTATTCATCTCAGAAACCCCACAAGGTGAGCATACAATTATTCGTTTGGGGAATTGCTTTGACTGGAGGTGTAGTGGATAAGGCAAAGGTCAGCAGTTCAAACCCACTAGCCGCTCTTCAGAAGAAAGATGGGGCAATCTACTTCCATAAAGATTTATAGCACCAGAAACCCAACGGGGGTGGCTATGAGTCAGAATCGACTCAATGGCAGTGAGTTATATCAAACTCTGGCTTTAAATTTATCTCCTTTTACAACAACATAAAGTTAGTTATAAAATTAAGGCCAAAGGATACTAGATACAATAAGAGAATGCAGGCTAGGGTGTGGGTGTGGGTTTGCCTAAGGCCCAGGTTTGCCCAGCTTTGAGCTCACTTTAAGGTTCTAGAAACTGCAAGTGCTTCTAATAATCCTGGTGGGTTTTTTTTTTTTTTTTTTTTTGGTCTTATAAAATGGAAGTTATAAAGAATAAAGTAAAATGAATGACATTATCTGACCTCATCACTCAGACCTCTTCATAGCCTGAGAGTGTCCTCCTTTCACACAGAGCCGTTATATAATTTGCATGAAATATTTTTTAAAAAATGCTTTAAACTGTTTTTGTCACAGCATGCTTAAAGTGATGAAAAGCAGAAGCAATGTAAATGTCCAATAACAGGAATATGACTATATAAATCGGAGTACTGTGCGACCATTAGGATGCAAATCTGTATTTCAAAAACTCACTACTGTCAAGTCGATATCAACACATAGCAACCCCTCCTTGGGTTTCTGAGTCAGTATCAGTATGGAAGTAGATTGCCCAGTCTTCCTTCTGAGGAGTGGCTGGGGGTTTGAACCACCAGTCTTCTGGTTAGCAGTCAAATGCCTTAGGCACTAAGCCACAAGAGCTCCTGTATTTATTGACATAAAAAAAATGTTCATGACAGTAAGTGAAGTATACAGGTTTCAAATACACATGCACACATACACATATAAAATGAATTCATATTTTTAATATGTTTATGGATAAATTTTCACAAAGAAAAGCTGGTAGGTTTAACAACAAACAGATTCCTCGGTCGCAGATTTAGTGTGAATTAACTTATTTTTCTTTTTTATTCCTTGGTAATTTCCACATTGTCAATAATATTGCTTCTATAATTGAAAAAAGGAAGAGTGATTTTTATTAATAACTCTATATCCACAAACTTGATACCTTAGATAAGATGAATCAATTCCTTGGAAAACACAATCTATAAAAACTTACCATGGGAGAAATTGATAATCTGATAGGCTTGTATCCATTAAAGATATTGAATCAATAATTAACAACCTTCCAAAACAGAAAGCACCAGGCCCACATGGTTTCCCTGGTGAATTCTGTTGTTGTTGTTGTTATGTGCCATCAAGCAGGACCGGATTCATAGCAACGTTTAATGAAAATATGCCAACTTCCAAAATGCAAATTCCAAAAAAATTAGAAGCAGAGAGGATTCTTACTAACCCATTCCATGAGACCAGCATACGATAATATCACAATCTGGCAGGTGATCTATAGTAGTACTACTCAATGTGTGGTCCACACCACTGTGCAAGCTACAAACTCTTTGTAACTTGGCTGCAACAAGTATATAAGGTGAGAGTAAGCATTTAGAAACAGTGTGACCTTGGTGTGGTATCCAAGAGAATGAACAAGCAATACATATCCTTGAACAGGGAATAAACTAGTTATGTTGTTGAATTTTCATGAAGAATCACATGTAGTATGATGTGATGAAAGCATTTGGTATCTGAATGTTAGTTTGGTAATTGAACTCCCAAATGTATAACAGTTTGTGAAAATAAAACATACTTTTTGAGGGTTTTGTTGTTGTTGTTGTTGCTTTCAGGAAAGATGAGTCTTTTCTTTATCTTCTCCCCCTAAAAAATTCAGTGAAAATGCCTTTGACATTAGTATATTAGGGTAACCAAACTCACTGCCACTGAGTCCATTCCAACTCATAGTAACCTCCAATGGTTTTCAAAGGCTGTAAATGTTATGGAAGCAGACTGCCTCACCTTTCTTCTGCTGAGCAGCTGGTAGGTTAGAACAACTGATCTTTTAGTTATCAGCCAAATGCCTTAACCACTAAACCACCAGAGCTCCTTATACTAGGGTAAAAATACAAATTTTACTTCTCTAGTTTACCTAATAATATTTTACCATAAATTTAAAAACAGGCTTCATTGAAAATTAAAGTTATTATAAAATAAACCATAAAAATATGTTTTATTTTCACAAACCATTATACGTTTGGGGGTTCAATTACCAAATTAACATTCAAATGACAAATGTTTCCATCATATCATAGCACATGTGATTCTTCATGCAGATTCAACAACATAAATAATTTCCACTCTGTTCAAGGATATGTATTGCCTGTTCATTCTCTTGGATGCCACGGTGAGGTCACACTGTTTCTAAATGCTCACTCTCACCTTATATACTTGTTACAGTCAAGTTACAGAGTTTGTAGCTTGCACAGTGGTGTGGACCACACATTGAGTAGTACTATTATAGATCCCTACCACATTGTGATGTTATTGTATGCTGGTCTCAACAGTAGTAGTAAATCAAATGATGAGAATGAAAAGTGATACCAAGTGAATACCTGTCTACTCTCTAGTTAGAGATTTACCCTTCATTCCCTTCCTACCCCTGGTAACTTTCAAGAAATGTTTCTTTGTGTATGAAAACCTTTTCTTGACTTTTTATAGCAATGATCTCAATACAATGCTTGTCCTTTTGTGATTGACTAATTTCACTCAGCATAATGTGTTCCAGGTTCATCCATTTTATGAGCTGTTTCACAGATTCATCATTATCCTTAATGTTGAATAGTACTCCATTGTGTGTATGTACCATAGTTTGTTTATGAATTCATCCACTAATGGACACTTAGGTTGTTTGCATTTTTTTGTTGTGGTGAATATTGCTGCAATAAACATTGGAGTGCATATATCTGCTTATGTCACAGTTCTTATTTCTCTAGAATATTTACCTAGTAATGACATTTCTGGATCATATGGTATTTTGATTTCCAATTTTTAAAGAAGCACTATACTGTTTTCCATAGTGGTTGCACCATTTTACAGTCCCACAAGCAGTGTGTGAAGGTTCTAGTCTTGCCACACCCTCACCAGCATTTGTTATGATCTGTTTTTTCCAACTTGGCTGTTCATGCTGGAGTGAGATGATATCTCATTATTGTTTTGATTTACATCTCTCTAATAGCTAATGATCATGGGCATTTCTTCATGTGTTTCTTGGTCACCTGAATGTCTTCTTTGGTGAAGTGAAGGGAAAGGCAATATCCAATTAGGGGATGTCAGCACAAAATAATCAAAACAATAGAAGACACTGGGAGGAGTAAAAGAGTTAAAGGGAACAAAGGTACTATTACACACATAATCCTGCAATAACAGTAATAACAGTAATGTTTGAGTGGATTCATGGATACACACACAGGCTGAACAAGTGTGGGAAGGAGAACAGGTAGGATAATATACTCATGAATATATATAGGTTTGGCAGAGAATATACATAAATACATATGTATTTATAAGTGCTGCATGTATATCCATGAAACAAATACCTTAAGGGAATGAGTTATTGGGCCTGAGGGCTCAAGACCAT
This sequence comes from Orycteropus afer afer, assembly GCF_000298275.1. Classification (NCBI taxonomy): domain Eukaryota; kingdom Metazoa; phylum Chordata; class Mammalia; order Tubulidentata; family Orycteropodidae; genus Orycteropus; species Orycteropus afer. Next base: position 114,551 of record NW_006921689.1, on the reverse strand, counting down.
AGTCTTGGGGGACATTATGGTCAATTGGCATAACATAGTCCACAAAGACAATGTTCTACATCCTACTTTGGTGAATAGCAACTGGGGTCTTACAGGCTTGTGAGCAGCCATCTAAGGTGCAAATGTTGGTCTCTCTCTCTCTCTCTCTCTCTCTCTCTCTCTCTCTCTGTCCAGAGCAGAGAAGAGTGAAGAAAATCAAAGAAGCATTGAATCAACTAGCTCAGGGGACTAGTGAACCATGGGAAGCTCAGCCTACATGACCTTGAGACCAGAAAAACTAGATGGTGCTCAGCTAACACTACTGACCACTCAGATAGGGATCATAATAGGAGGTCCTGGATAGAGTGGGAGAAACATGTGTAACAAGACTCAAAATAACAAAAACAACAAGCTAACTGGTCTTATAGAGACTGATGGAACCCCCACGACTACGGTTTTAGACACCCTTCAAGCCTGGAACCAAACTTACCTCTGTGGGTCAACTTTAAGCCAAATAATAAAACCAAAAATCAAACCTACTGACACTGAGTTGATTCTGACTCATAGCAACCCCCACTGGGTTTCCAAGGCTGTAAATCTTTATGAAAATAGATTGCCTCTTCTTCCTTCCACAAATGCCTTACCCACCATGCCACAATAGATAGGTCTATAAAGTGAACATTGACACTTTATAGAGGTATGCGTTCCCTAGAACAAACAACTATATGAGATCAAAAGAGTAACTTTTGCCCAGCAACAAAGCTCAGAAACAAGAAATGATAGGAAAGAAGGACGAATGAAAATAATAAACACAAAGAGGAAGTGGGAAGAGTTCTGTTACTTTGTAGGGATTGCAATTAATGTCACAAAAAAAAAAAATGTGTGTAAGTTCTTGAATTGAAAAACCAATTTGTTCTGTAAACATTCACTCAAAGAACAATAAAAAGTTCATTAAAAAAGAAAAGAAAATGATACAAAAGAAATAAAGGTTAAAAGTTAATATTCATTTTACTCCAAAATATAATCCATTATATACTAGATTCTTTCGTGGGACATAATTGGTGGAGAAGTGTTAAAATCACAGTGCATTATTTGCAGAGATGTACTGCCGAAGGAAGAAATGGAAACTATCAAACTTCAAGCATCATTTACAGAGAAACATAGAAAAATTTCAAAATCAAACAAATTTTTTAAGAGAAAAATATTAAATTAAAAAGAGGACAGACAGGTCATTTTTTTGTTTATTTTGATTGCTTGAAAAATTCATATTACAAACATTAATCTTTTTCAGACTTTATATACAGTAGTATTCAGATTACTAAGTCTGAAAAACCATATGTACCTTCTGGGACATGAGTGAATGACTCTATCAAAAGATCTTTGCTTGGAAAGTTTGGATGATTTTATGGCAAAGAAGGCAGGTCACTTACTATTTTCCAATGATTCCATAGCTCCACATAATGACTAACTCATAGTAAAAACAAATCTTGCAGTATTTTTGTCACAATTTGAAAAATGTACAAATATCCATAATGTGGCAGTCTTTTATATGTACAATTTAAATATGACAGTAAAATGAAGGAAGAATTCTTTTTCTCAACTTCAATGCTGATGAACACAACTAACTCTGCTCTGTAAAAACTGTGTGGGATATTGTCAACAAATGTGATTTGAAGCTTAAGTTTTGTGTTGAAGGCAGTTCTGAGAACATAGCTGCAATGACAAGTAAACATTCTAGAACTGTTAACCAAATCAAAGAGAGAAAGAATTTTTAATTCCTCCTATAAATATTTAAAATCAATCAGAATGTAAAATCTCAGATAATTATGACACGAAAATTGGATGGAGATGTAAGGGGAAATTAAACCCTGAAAAGATTCTTACTTCATTCAGGAAAAGAATAAACACTAGTCACCGATATTTAATTATATTTAAACTCCATTTAAATATAATTATATTATGTTTAAACTTATTTTTAAATATAATTGATTAAAAAGTAACTATAATCACAATAGAAATAGGAATCTATCTCTAAAATTAGAACCAGCCTATGTAACTTAATGAAGAAGGTCTATCTAACTTTTAAAGGACAAATAATTTCTGTATTAGATAAATGTCTTCAGAACATAGAAAAAGATGGGAAACTTTCAGCTCAATTCAAAAATCTAGCTTAATCTTTATACCAAAATGTAATAACAATAACAATAATTATAAATACATGAAAAGAGAGATTTGGAAAATGTACTCAATTAGAAGTCATTCTTGTTTATGGACACAGATGAAAATGTTTAAATAAAGTATAAGAAAGTCTTATCCAGTATTGTATGCAAATAATCACAACCACAATAGGATTTTCTCAGAAATGGGAGAATAATTCAATGTGAGAAAATATATTGCTATAATGCTACAAAATTAATTAAAGGAGAAACATTAAAGAATTATCTTAAAACATAGTTAAATATATTTAATTTAGGAACAAGTAAAATTTCAAAATTTCAGAAAAGATACATAATGTTAAACTGCGTTATACTACAAGATTACAAAAATAGATTAAGGAAATGTAATAAAAAGTTCCAGAGATATACATATGTATGAATAGAAATTTAATATGCAAAATGCTACATTCCCAAAAAAGAAAGTTGGAAAAGACTAACTATATAAACAAAATCACGTTGAAATAATTATCTATCAACTGTCCATCCATTTGGAGGGAAAATAAAATTATACTCCTAATTCATATTATATCTAAAAATATATTTGTCAAACTAAAAAAAAAAAACCCTTAATATTAAAAAAAAAATGGAAACTATAAAAGTATTAGAAAATTATAGCAGTCATAATGAAAAGGTCAAAAATAACAAAAAATAAATTAAACTTTTTATAATAAGTGATATCATTATTAAATTAAAATAGATGTAACAGATTAGTAATATACTTGCAACATATATGAAGAACAAAAGATAAAGAGCCTTAAAATATAAAGACATGTTACAAATCAATAAGAAACAGATAAACCAATGGGAAAAAAAAATGAAAAATAAGAACAGGGAATTCAAAGAAGAAATGCAATGTTCTATACAAAATATGTATTAAAACATCTTCCACCTCATTCTTAACCAAAAAGTTATTTTCTTAACTATCAGATTGACCAAAATCCAAAATATGAATAATGGGTCATGTTGATGAGGGTGTGGGGGAAAAAAGGCACTTCATATTTTGATGATGTAATTTGGAAAACCTAAACTCTGTATTTGGAAGGAAATTACGGCATTATTGATCTAATTACATGTGATCACCATGTGCTTGATCAATTGTATTCATAGGAATCTCTCTTACAGAAATACACATAATTACACAAAATCTAAAACAATCTAAGTATTGATGAGCTGAAATATCTTTAATAATATTAATAATATAGCTGTTCTTTAGAATTATATGCAATAATTAGACAGAATAAATTTGGTTCTTATTTACTACTTTTAAGTGATCTTCAAGACATTTTGTAATGCCAAAAGCAAAACAAACAAACAAACAAAAAGTTACAGAACCTACAAGCACGGTATATGTTTTTTCTTAATGTATGTAAATGTATGGGAAAATAGGAGCTCTGTAGCATAGGAGAAAGTAGGAGCTCTGGTGGCATGGTGCCTAAGGTGCCTGACTGTTAACCAAAAGGCAGGTAGTTCAAACCTCCCAGCCACTCTGCAAAAGGAAGACTGGGCAATCTACTTCTGTAAATATTTAACAGCCTCAGAAACACAGGGAGCTCTGGTAGCATAGTGGCTAAGACACTTGCCTGCTAACCAGACGGCTGGCGGTTCAAACCCACCAGCCACTCCTCGGAAGGAA
>NW_006921689.1:102670-110623 GCF_000298275.1 Orycteropus afer afer | reverse complement strand
AACAACAACAACAACAGAAACACAAAGGGGATTGCTATGAATTAGAATCGACTTGATAACAGTGAGTTTATGGGAAAATAGCTGGAAAGATGCACTCCAAATTTCTTCAGAGGAGGAAGAATTTAGAGGTGGAAGGATAAAGGGAACTTTTACTTCTTGTATACTCTATCTACATTGAAACTTTTGAACCACAATAATGTATTTGTGGATTATTTCTATAACTTAAAAGTTCTTGAATACATACTTGAGTATCAGACATATGTTGATGGCCTAAATATTTTTTAAAAAAAGTATTATATCCACAGCCACCATCCTGACCTACCACTTATCTCTTTGGCAGAGTCCAGATATTGCAACACAGTAATTGCCAAACAGAAAACTGATTCAACTCTTGCATCTAGTTCCCTTTCGTTGGTACAAACCATATTTTTAGACCTCATTAGAATTTACTTTAAAAAAGACTTCAGTAACAATAACAAAACTTCATATCTGTAAAATGCTTTTACAGTTTACAAAGTCCTTTCTTACTCATTATTATCTTTGTTCAGGAAAACTAAGTAGCTATTATTACTCCCAGTTTCCAGATAAAGGCACAAGATTAAGCAGATTGTCCAAAACTGGAGAAATAGTGGTATCTTGAATCCAAGCTTCTTGGCAGTACATTCAGTGCCTATTGTACAACACCAATTTCAGGATTTTTGAATCAAAATACCTTACTTAATAGACTTTTGTATACTATAATGTAAGTTAATTTTCCATCCACTGAAAGGAATACAGCTATGGAAGAATGCAAAATCTCCATCATTTGGCTTTTCTATGTACAACATTGTCCCAGAGCGAATCTAACAATAGAGTGACTCCAGTGGTACAGAGCTGAGAAACTTCAATGACTTGTCCAATATCTAATGGCTAATTAAAAGTGATGATAGAAATGACACCAGAGGACTTCTGGTAAGATGTCAGAATAGGCAGACAAGCTACACAGACCCTCTTCAACAAAGAAAAGAGAAACCAATTGACACAGATAAAGAAGACAATCCTGGAGCCATGAGCTTTGAAAGGAAGGATACAGAAGTGGATTAAACACCAACTAGTAGAGTAATCTGAAGGAAAACAGTGAGTAAGGAGACAAACAGAGCTGTGACTGTCAGCTGTCCTGATGGTGTGGACAGCCTGAATATTTCCAAGTGGTGTTAGGACCTGAGAATTAACCTAAAAATCAGCTCTGCTCACCAAGGGCTTCACTGACTACTGCATGTGTAGCAAATGACTGGAAAGGGAAATAGCAAAGAACAAGACAAACTGAACTGTGGACTTTCAGCTGTCTGGATGGCTCAGCCATTTTGAATGTTTACAAGCAGTGGCCGTTTTGGATATATAAAGTGACAACATTCTTGTTCAGATTCCAGGAACCTAAGAATAGGTTCCACTTGCCAAAGAAAGCATGGACATATCGGAGGCTGATGACTTGAAAGGAGACAGGTGGTGAGTGCATAAGTGCTGCCAAATAGCAAATAGAGGAGCACAGTACCCTGCTTACTCAGATACAGCCAAACAAAACAAAGAAAATGAAAATTGTGGGTGATCACTCCAACATAAAATAGAAAATTAACTATAAACACAAAAATGTCACAATGTCTTGGAGACAAAGAGCATCACAGTCCACACAAAGAAGCAAGATAAAGTAGTAGAAACATGGGACCAGGATACAGATCCAAAACACATCCCTGAGGAAAAGCAGCATTGGAACTCCCTGATAAGGAATGCAAAAGAATTATATTTAGGTACCTTCAACAGATTTAGAGACAGATCAAGGAAAACACTGACAAAATTGAGGAAAATACAGAGGAAATCCTAGAACAATTTCAGAAGACAATACAAGAACAAAATGACAAAACAAATGAAAAATTAGAAATGATACAAAATCCACACACAGAAATCCAGAAGATTAATACTAAATTCTCAGAAACAGCTAACACATTGAATGGCCAAAGGAGTAGAATTGGGTCAGTGGAAGACAGAATTAGTGAGATGGAAGACAAATACCTCAATACTGTGTTGGAAAAGGATCAGTCAGAAAAAAGATCAAAACAAAATGGAAAAAGCCTAAAGTTCATGTGGGATACCATCAAAAGGAATAACCAATATGTAATTGGAATTCCAGAACAGGAGGAAATAAATAAAACCACAGAGACAATTGTCAAAGATTTCTTGGAAGAGAATTTCCCTGATAGGATGAAAGATGAGAATATGTCCATTCAAGAAGTCCAATGAGCCCCAAACAGATAGGCCCCAAAAAGAAAATCAACAAGACAGATCATCATCAAACTCACCAAAACCAAAGACAAGAAAGAATCCTGAAAGCAGCATGGGAAAAACGAAAAGTTACCTACAAAGGGCAACTGATAAGACCAAGCTCTTATTTCTTGGCAGAAACCGTGCAGGATGGTGTACATAAAACCCTGAAAGAAAAAAAAATTCCAACCAAGAATTATATATCCAGAAAAATTGTCCCTCAAATATGATGGTGCGATTAGGACATTTCCAAATAAGCAGAAATTAAAGGAATTTGATAAAACCAGACCACTTACAAGAGATACTAATGGGTGTCCTTTGGACAGAGAACCAACAACAGCAAACAACAAATGACTATTAACACACATGATGACATAACCCAGGAATCAACCCAATTATGGAAGTACCCAAAGTAAATAAGCCTACAGGATGGTAAACAGGGAACCAGAGGCATCAATTGGCAAATGAGGACAACTACAAACCAAAAAGAGGGAAAATATAGTGTAGTTACAGAACTTCTAAATGGTGAGGAAGTCAAGACAATTGCAAGATAGAATGGACTGTTTTAAACTTTGGAAGAAAATTATAAATCACAGGGTAACCTCAAAAAAAATGATAAACGTTCACATCAACATAAAAAAGAGGACCAGCACAAATATTTACCAAATACTAAAATAATAACAGCAAAGGAAGTGATAACATGATTCATAACTAAAATAAGCTCAGCACAGAAAATTATATGGAACAAAGAAATCAATAACACCACAAAAACACATATAACAAAATGATAGCCACAAATTCATATTTGTCCATAATTACACTGAATGTAAATGGATTAAATGTACCATTCAAGAGACGGAGAGTTGCAGACTGGATAAGGAAACATAATCCATCAATATACTGTCTACAAGAGATATGCCTTAGAGAGAAAAAGACAAATAAATTAAATATCAAAGGCTAAAAAAAGATACGTCAAGAAAATGGCAACCATAAAAGAGCAGGAAGCAGAAGTGGCAATATTAATTTCTAATAAAGTTGACTTTAAGACAAAAACTACCATAAGAGACATGAAAAGACATTATATAATGATTAAAGGATTGATTGAACAAGAGAACATAAGCATAATAAATAACCATGTACCCAGCGAAAGAGGGACAGAACAGGCTGGGAAGCAGCAGCAGCCAGCTTTTGGAGGGCTGGAACAGGTAGGGCAGGCCAGGAAGCATGAGTGGATCAGTTTGGAACAACTAAGGGAGATGAACTTTTCTGTCAGTTTCTCATCCTCTGGTGGATTATGTATTGCTGTGAGGCTCAAGGCTGTACCACCAGTGTATCGGATATCAGCAGGGTTACCCATGGCAGACAGGTTTCAGTGGAGCTTCCAAACTAAGAGACTCAAAAGAAGGAAGGAGCTACCCACTTCTCAAAGAATTGCCCAGTGAAAACCTTATGAATAGTAGTGAAACACTGTCTGATATATTTGAAAAACTTTATGAATAGCCCTGAAACATTATCTAATATAATGCTGGAAAATGAGTCCCTCAGGTCAGAAGGCAACCAAAATATGACTAGGAAAGAGCTACCTCCTGTGGGTAGAGTGAAGCTTTCTGGACCCCCATTTGCTGAGGTGGTACATCTCAAGATGAGAAGAAACAGCTACAAACTTCCATTAATAATTGGAACATAGAATGTATGAAGTATAAATCTAGTAAAATTAGAAATTGTTAAAAAATGAAATAGAACACATGAAGATTGATCTTCTAGGCATTAGTGAGCTGAAATGGACCAGTTTTGGCTATCTTGAATCAGACAACCATATGATCTACTACGCTGGAAATGAAAAATTAAAGAGGAATGGTGCAGTATTCATCATCACAAAGAATGTTTCAAGATTTATCCTGAAGTCCAATGCTGTCAGTGATAGGATAATATCCATATGCCTGAGAGGAAGACCAGTTAATATTACTATTATTTAAAGTCAAAGATGAGGAAATTGAAGATTTTTAAGAACTTCTGCAGTATGAAATCAAACAAACATGCAATCAAGATGTGTTAATTATCACTGATGATTGGAATGCAAAAGTTGAAAACAAAGAAGAATCACCAGTATTTAGAAAATATGGCCTTGGTGATAGAAATGACACTGGAGATCACATGACAGATTTTTGCAAGACCAATGACGTATTCATTGCAAGTACTTTTTTTAAACAACACAAACGATGATTATACATGTGGACTTCACCAGATAAAGTACACAGGAATCAGATCAACTACATCTGTGGCAAGAGGTGATGGATATCTTTGGCCAAAACAAGGCCAAGAACTGACTGTGAAACAGATCATCCCCTGCACATATGTAAGTTCAAGTTGAAACTGAAGAGAATTAAAAGTCCACGAGAGCAAAAACATGACCTTGATTATATCCCTCCTAAATTTAAAGACCATCTAAAGAATAGATTTGTTGCATTGGACACCAATGACCAAAAACCAGAGGAATTGTGGGATGACATCAAGAACATCATTCATGAAGAAAGCAAAAGGTCATTAAAAAGACAGGAAAGAAAGAAAAGACCAAAACAGATGCCACGAGAGACTCTGAAACTTGCCCTTGAACAGAGAGTAGCTAAAGCAAATGTGAGAATCAACAGGATAAACAAGCTGAACAGAAGATTTCAAAGAGCAGCTTGAGAAGACAAAGTCAATTATTATAAGGAAATGTGCAAAGAGTTGGAGTTAGAAAACCAAAAGGGAAGAACATGCTCGAAATTTCTCTAGCTGAAAGACCTGAGGAAAAAATTTAAGCCTCAAATTGCGATATTGAAAGATTCCATAGGCAATATGTTGAATGATGCAGGAAACATCAAAAGAAGATGGATGGAATACAGAGTCACTAGACCAAAAAGAATTGGTAGATAATCATCCATTTCAGGAGGTGGCATATGATCAAGAACCAATGGTATTGAAGGAAGAACTCAAAACTGTACTGAAGAAAGTGATGAAAAACAAGGTGCTGGGAACTGACAGAATACCCATTGAGATGTTTCAACAAATGGATGCTGCGATTGAGGCACTCATTCGGCTATGTCAAGAGATTTGGAAGACAGCTACCAGACAACTGACTGGAAGAGATCCATATATGCACCATTCCAAAGAAAAGTGACCCCACAAAGTGTGGAAATTATCAAATATCTTTGATATCACACGTAAGTAAAATCTTACGGAAGATAATTCAAAAATGGTTGCAGCAGTATTTTTACAGAGAACTTCCAATTCTTCCAATTTGCATTTACAGAAATGCAAGCTGGATTTGAAGGGGACATGGAACAAGGGATATCATAGCTGATGTTAGATGAATCTTGGCTCAAAGCAAAGAATACCAGAAAGATGTTTCTTGTGTTTTATTGACTATGCAAAAGCATTAAATTGTGTGGATCATAACAAATTGTGGATAACATTAAGGATGGGAATTCCAGAACACTTGATTGTACTCATGAGGAGCACACACATAGATCAGAAGGCCATCGTTTGAACAGAACAAGAGGATACTGCATAGTTTAAAATCATGAAGAGAATGAGTCAGGATTGTAACCTTTCACCATACTTATTCAATCAGTATTCTGAGCAAATAATCTGAAAAGCTGGAATATATGAAGAAGAATGTGGCATCAGGATTGGGGGAAGGCTTATTAACAACCTGCTATACAGAGATGACACAACTTTGCTTGCTAAAAGTGAGGATGACTTGGAGCACTTACTAATGAAGATTAAAGTGCAGCATGGATTACATCTCAATATAAAGAAATCAAAAATCCTCACATCTGGACCAATAAGCAGCATCATGATAGGTAGAGGAATGATTGGTGTTGTCAAAAACTTCATATTACTTGGTTCTGCAATCAATGCCAATGGAAGCAGCAGTCAAGACATCAAAATGTGTATTGCATTGGACAAATATTTTCAATTACTTCATATGCATGTGAAAGCTGGACAATGAATAAGGGAGACCGAAAAAGAGTTGATGCTTTTGAGTTGTGGTGTTGGTGAAGAATGCTGAAAGTACTGAGGCCTGCTAAAAGAACTAACAAATCTGTCCTGGAAGAAGTACAACCAGAATACTCCTTGGAAGTGAGAATGCCCAGACTTCATCTCACCTACTTTGGTCATGTTGTCAGAAGGGACCATTCTCTGGAGAGGATGTCATGCTTGGTAACGTGCAGGGTCAACAACAGAGGGGAAGGCCCTCAACAAGATGTATTGACATGGTGACTGCAGCAATGGGCTCAGCTACAGAAGGGATCATGGGGCTGGCACAGGACTGGGTAGTGTTTCATTCTGTTATAATAAAGTCGCTATGAGTCGGAGACAACTCAATAGCACATAACAACAACAATGAAAGAGCCCCAAAACACGTCCATCAGACTTTAACAGAATTGAAAAGACAAATAGAAGACTCCACAGTCACAGTTTTGTTGCTGTCATAGTAGACTTTACTACACCACTTTCAATCAAAGATAGAACAACTGGAAAGAAACTCAACAAAGACGCAGAAGGACTAAACAATACAAGTTACCAACTTGACCTTACAGACATCTACAGAGCACTTCACCCAAAGGCAGCACAATACACATTCTTTTCTAGTGCACATGGAACATTCTCCATGATAGACTGTATCTTAGGTCATAATGCAAGCCTTAATAAATTTAAAAACATTGAAATACAGCAAAGCATCTTCTCAAATCACATTGCTATAAAAGTAGAAATCAACAACAGGAAGACCAATGGAAAAAGAGAATACACATGGAAACTGAATAACACCCTCCTTGAAAACGACTGGGTAAGAGATTAAATAAAAAATGAAATTAAAAAATTCCTTGGATCAAATGACAATGAAAACACAACATAACAAAACCTTTGGAACACAGCATAAGCAGATATCAGAGGCCAATTTATACCAATAAATTCACACATCAAAAAAGAAAAAAGAGCCAAAGTCAACGCCTCAGCCCAACATCGCCAGTAATTAGAAAAAGAGGGGGGGGGGGGGGAACTATAGTCAGCAGAAGAGAAGAAATAATAAATATTGGAGCAGAAATAACTGAAACAGAAAATAGAAACATAATAGAAAAAAATCAAAACTAGAAGTTGTTTTTTTTAAAAGATTAATAAAATTGACAAACCACTGGTAAATTTAACAAAGGAAAAGAGGGAGATAACACGAATAAGAAAAGAATTGCACGATGTCACAACAGAGCCAACATAAATAAAAAGGGTAATATCAGGATACTATGAAGAATTATACTCCAACAATTTAGAAAATCTAGGAGAAATGGACAGATTTCCAGAAACATACTACTTACCTAAACTAACATAGAATAAGATAGAAAATTTGAACAGACCCATAACAAAAGAAGAAATTAAACAGGTCATAAAAATTTACCAACAATAAAATACCCCTGGCCCAGAGAGTTTCACTTGTGCATTCTACCAAACGTTCAGAGAAGAACTGACACCAATCTTACTCAAACTATTCCAGAACATAGAAAAGGATGGAATCCCCTCAAATTCATTTTATGAAGCAAGCATAACCTTGATACCAAAACCAGGCAAAGACATCAATCAAAAGGAAAACTACAGACCAATATCCCTCATGAATATAGA
>NW_006921689.1:99212-102245 GCF_000298275.1 Orycteropus afer afer | reverse complement strand
GCCCAACCTTCCTTCCGAGGAGTGGCTGGTGGGTTTGAACCGCCAGCCTTCTGGTTAGCAGTCAAGTGCTTTAGCTACTATGCTACCAGAGCAAAACCAATGGCCAACATTATTCTCAATGGAGAGAGACTAAAACCATTCCCCCCGTGAACATGAACCAGACAAGAATGTGCTCTATCTCCATTTCTACTCAACATTGTATTGGAAGTCCTAGCCAGGGCAATAAGGCAAGAGGGGGAAATCAAAGACATCCAGATTGGTAAGGAAGAAGTAAAACTATCCCTATGTGCTGATGATATGATCCTATACCTAGAAAACTCAAGAGACTTAGCAAAAAAAAACTACTGGAACTAATTGAGAGATTTAGCATAGTGGCAGGATACAAGATCAACATACAAAAATTATTTGGATTCCTCTACACTAGCAAAGAGATTGCTGAAAAGGAAATAAGGAAATCAATAGCATTTATAATAGCTATAAAAATAAAAATCAACTACTTGGGAATAAATCTCATTAGGTGGCATAGTGCCTAAGGCATTTGACTGCTAACCAGAAAGCTGGAGGTTCAAGCCCACCAACCACTCCTCGGAAGGAAGACTGGGCAATCTACTTCCATAGTGATACCACCTTAGAAACCCAAGGAGGAGATGTTATGAGTTGGAGCCAACTCAACAGCAGTTAACAACAATAACAACAGGGACACAAAAGACCTGTACAAAGAAAACTACAAACTACTACTTCTTCAAGAAACCATAAGAGGTCTACATAAATGGAAGAACATACCATGCTCAAGGATAGGAAGATTGAACATTGTGAAAATATCAATACTAACCAAAGTGATCTATACATTCATTCCCATCCCAATCGAGATCCCATCAACATTCTTTAAGGATATGGAAAAAACAATCCCTAATTTTACATGGAAAGGAAAGAGACCTCGGATAAGCAAAGCACTATTGAAGAAGAAGAACAAAGTAGGAGGTCTCATACTCCCAGGTCTCAAAACCTACTATACAGCCACAGTAGTCAAAACTGCCTGCTATTGTTACAATGACAGACACACAGACAAATGGGGGGGGGGAAAAAATGAACCCAGAAACAGATCCATTAACCTATGGTTAGCTGATTTTTGACAAATGGCTGAAATCCATTACATGGGGGAAGAGATGGTCTCTTTAACAAACGGTGCTGGCAAAACTGGACATTCACTTGCAGAAAAATAAAACAAGATCCATGCCTCACACCATACACAAAAACTAACTCCACATGGATCAAAGACTTAAATGTGAAACCTAAAACTATACAGTTCCTCAAGGAAAAAATAGGAGCAAATTTAGGGACCCTCATTTATGACATAAATAGACTATCAAGTATCACTCAAAATCCACAAATAGCAGAAGAGAAACTAGATGAATGGGTCCTTCTAAGTATTCAATCTTTATGTACTCCAAAAAACTTCTCCAAAAGAGAAAAAGAGGACCTAAAGACTGGGGGAAAATATTTGACAGTGATATACCTGACAAGAGACTTATCTCTAAACTTTATTGAAAACACCAACACATCAACAACAAAAAGACAAACAATCCATTTGAAAAATGGGCAGAAGACACAAATAGACACTTCACCAAAGAAGATATTCAGTCAACAAACACATGAAGAAATGTTCATGATCATTAGCCATTAGAGAGATGCAAATCAAAACAACAATGAGATATCATCTTGTCCTACCACTACTAGTTAAGTTCAACAAGACAGAAAATAACAAATGCTGGCAAGGATGTGGAGAGATTAGGACTCTCATACACTGCTGGTGGGACTGTCAAATGATACAACCACTGTGGAAAACAGTATGGTGATTCCTTAAAAACTTGAAATTAGAAATACCATTTGATCCAGCAATCCCATTATTAGGTATGTACCCTAAAGAAGTGAGAGCCAGGACAAAAAGAGATATATGCACACCCATGTTCATCTCAGCACTATTTATGACAGCAAAAAGATGGAAACAACCTACATGCCCTTCAACAGAAGAATGGATAACCAAACCATGGTATACACACACAGTGGAATACTATGCAACAGTAAATAGTAAATGTAGAATCTGCAAAACACCACATAACATGGATGAACTTGGAGGACATTATGCTGAGTAAAATAAGTCAATCACCGAAGGACAAAAATTGTATTAGTTTACTATTGTAAAAATGTCAAGGAAATATTTATATATAGAAGGAAACTTTCTTTGTTGGGTGGGAGGGGAGAGGAGGAAACACTGAAAAAAAAATGATGCCAACGATCACATGATAGAATTTCGCAAGACAAATGACTTGTTCATTGCAAATACCTTTCCTTAACATTAACGGCAGTGGCACAGTGCCTAAGGCATTTACCTGATAACCAGAAAGAAGCTTGGTGGGTCGAACACTCCAGCCACTACATGGAAGAAAGACTGGGCAATCTCCTTCCATAAAGTTCTGCGGCCTTGGAAACCAATGGGGCTCTCTATGAATCAGAATCAACTCTATGCCAGTGGGTTTGATTTTTCTGGTTTTATGCATGTGGACCAGATGGAATACACAGCAATCAGATCATCTATATTTGTGGAAACAGGCAATGGAAAAATGCAGTATCTTCAGTCAAAACAAGGCCAGAAGATGACTGCAGAGCAGACTATCAATTGCTCATCTGAAAGTTGAAGGTGAAGCTGGAGAAAAGTAAAACAAGTCCATGAGAGCCAAAATATGATCTTGATTATATCCCACCTGAATTTACAGGCCATGTGAAGAATAGATTTGAGGCACTGAACACAAATAATGGAAGAGCTGACGGGCTGTGAGATGACATCAAACACATCATATATGAAGAAAGCAAATAGTCATTTAAAAGACAGGAAAGGAAGAAAATATAAAAATGGATCTGAGAAGAGTCTCTGAAACTTGTTCTTGAGTGGAAAGTAGCTAAAATGAATGGAAGAAATGATGAAATAAAAGAGAGAAACAGATTTCAAAGGGCAGCTTGAGAAACAAAGTAAAG
>NW_006921689.1:88967-99047 GCF_000298275.1 Orycteropus afer afer | reverse complement strand
AAAAAAAAAAAGATGGAATACACAGAGTCACTGTACCAAAAAGAATTTGTCGATGTTCAACTCTTTCAGGAGGCAACATATGATCAAGAACCAATGGTATTGAAGGAAGAAATCCAACCTGCAGTGAAGGAACTGGCAAAAAACAAGGCTCCAGAAATTGACAGAACACCTACTGATGTTTCAACGAACGGATGCAGCACTAGAGGCTCTTACTTGTTTATGCCAAGAAATCTGGAAGCTCCCTGGCCAACTGATTGGTAGAGATTCATATTATACCCATTCCAAAGAAAGGTGATCCACAAGAATGTGGAAATCATCAAACAATATCATTAATATCACTCTCAAATAAAATTTTGTAGAAGGTAATTGAAAAACACTTGCAGCAGTATATTGACAAGGAACTTCCAGAAATGCAAACTGGATTCAGAAGAGGATGTGGAATGAGGGATATATCATTGTTGATGTCATGTGGATCTTGGCAGAAAGCAAATAATACCAGAAAGATATCTACCTGTGTATTACTGACTATGCAAAGACATTCAACTGTATGAATCATGACAAACTTTGGATAACATTATGAAAAGGGGAAATTCCAGAACACTTAATTGTGCTTATGAGGAACCTGTACATAGGCCAAGAGGTCATCATTTGGACAGAACAAGGGGATACTGAATGGTTTAAAATCAGGAAGAGTGTGTGACAGGGTTGTATCCTTTCACCGTGTGTATTCAATCTGTATGCTGAGCAAATAATCTGAGAAGCTGGACTATATGAAGAATGGGCCATCAGGATTGGAGGAAGACTCATTAACAACCTGAGATATGCAGATGACACAACCTGGCTTGCTGAAAGTGAAGATGACTTGAAGCACTTCCTGATGAAGATCAAAGACAACAGTATCGATTACATCTCAACATAAAGAAAACAAAAATCCTAACAATTAGACCAATAAGCAACATCATGATAAATGGAGAAAAGATTGAAGTTGTCATAAATGTCATTTTACTTGGATCCATAATCAACACCCATGGAAGCAGCAGTCAAAAAATTACACTTCGTATTGCACTGGGAAAATCTGCTGCAAAAGACTTTGTTAAAGTTTTAAATAGCAAAGATGTCACTTTGAAGACTAAGGTGCACCTAACCCAAGCCATGGTATTTTCAAACACTCATATGCATATGAAAGCTGGATAGTGAATAAGGAGGACCAAAGAAGAGTTGATGCTTTGGAATTGTGGTGTTGGTGAAGAATACTAAAAGTACCATGTACTGCCAGAAGAACTAACAAATCTGTCCTGGAAGAATTGCTTGGCTAAGTGGAGACTCAGTGAAAAAGGGGAAGATCCTCCACAAGATGGGTTGAAACAGTGGCTACAACGATGGCTTCAAGTATAGCAAGGATTGTGAGGATGGCATGTGACTGGGCAGTGTTTCACTCTGTTGTATAAAGGGTCACTATGAGTTGAAGCCGACTCAATGTCACCTAACAATAACAGCAACAATTAAGAGCAGTGCTGCTGTTGTTATGTGCCATCGAGTCAGCCCCGACTCATAGTGACCCCTCCTTGGGTTTCCAAGGCGGTATCACTATGGAAGTAGATTGCCCATGCTTCCTTCCAAGGAGTGGCTGGTGGGTTTGAACTGTCAGCCTTCTGGTTAGCAGTCAAGTGCCTTAGGCACTATGCTCCCACCTAACTATCTTAAACCTAACCCAATGATTCTTTCATCACTCTAGTCTCATCATTTTACCATATTCCTGTCACATAATCTTTATATTTTCTACCTGAGTCAAAGCAGATGCAGAATGGTCAGGTATGAATGATATAAATAGTCTTCGTTTCTTGACACGAAGAACTGCCTTCAAAATATGACTTATCCCTATTGCTTAGGTACAGAACCATGATTAAAAGGAGAAGGAGCTCTGGTAGCTTAGTGCCTGAAGCACTTGACTGCTCACCAGAAGGCTGGCAGTTCAAACCCACCAGCCACTCCTCAGGAGGAAGATGGGGCAATCTACTTCTGTAGTGATACTGCCTCAGAAACCCAAAGAGGGGTCGCTATGAGTTGGGTCCGACTCGACGGCACATAACAACAACAACAGATCTGAAAAAGAATCCCTGGGTAACACAAGCCATTAACACTGCTAACTGAAAGATTCAAGATACAAGTCCACACAGAGGTGCCTTAGAAGAAAGGCCTGGTAATCTACTTGCAAAAGTTAGCCTTTGAAAATGCATGGAGCAGAGACATATTTAGACACACATAGGGTCATCAGTCAGAATCTACTCAATGGCAATTGGTGCTTGTACTGTTGTTGTTGTTATGTGCCGTCGAGTCGGCCCCGACTCATAGCGACCCCTCCTTGGGTTTCCGAGGCAGTATCACTACGGAAGTAGGATTGCCCAACCTTCCTTCTGAGGAGTGGCTGGTGGGTTTGAACCGCCAGCCTTCTGGTTAGCAGTCAAGTGCTTTAGCCACTATGCTACCAGAGCTGTACTAGGCTTGGAAAAAACCTTGGAAACAATCAATTCCAGAAAATTTATTTTTCATGTGAATGAATGGAAGTCCAAGAAAACAAAGCAATTTATACATGTTCGTTCAGGAAATGTCACAGAGTTTCAAAATGCTGGTCTTACTCCATTTTTCCATTTATTAGCATGTTGCCTAAGCAGTGTTTCACTCTTTCAAAAGGGAGTAGCCTGTAAATTGCACTATGTGTCCTAAATTTATATGAATCTAGTGTAAATTAGGGGAGCTCTGGTGGTGTAGTGCTTAAGGCATTTGACTGCTAACCAGAAAGGCTGGCAGTTCAAATCCACCAGCCACTCCTTGGAAGGAAGATTGGGCAATCTACTTCCGTAGAGACACGGCCTCTGAAACCCAAGGAGGCGTCGCTATGAGTCAGATTCAGCTCAACAGCAGTGAGGGATTTTTAGTGTAAATTAGTATATTTATCCCATTCCAAACAATGAGTCTTTAAACATTTTAACTACATTTACCCTTCTCTTAACTTTTATGTTATTGTTTTCATATATTTGCATTTTTCACATATTCATAATTCCAAAGTCATTATCTTAAATAATTAATGACTTTTTAAAAGGTTTATTGTCTCTTGCTTCCATCTTTGCTGATAAGATGTCAGACTTACTGTTGCTAGTTTGCAGATAGTATCTTTTTCTTGAATGCTTTCAAGATTTTTCTCTTTGTCTTTATTTTCACCAGTTTTACTATGATGTGCCTAATGACTAGGTGTATTTTTCTTTGTATTTAACCTGTTGTTGTTGTTGTTGTTGTTTGCCATCCAGTGGGACCAGAGCTCCTTGTATTTAACCTATTTGGGGTATAAAATGTTTCTTGAATCTGGGGCTTTATATCTTTCATCAATTTTGGAAAATTCTCAGATATTATCATTCTATATGTACCAACCAAAAAAAAAAAAAAAAACCAAACTCAATGCCATCAAGTCAATTGAGACTCATAACAACCCTTATTGGGTTTCCAAGGCTGTAAATCTTTATGGAAGTAGCTTTCCAGCTTGCCTCATCTTCCTCCTGCAGAACAGCTGGTAGGTTTAAATCACTGAACTTCTAGTTAGAAGACAAATGCCTTACGCACTACACCACCAGAGCTCCTTTTTATATGTACCTTTATACTTTTTTCCCATCCTCTCAGTTCTTTATTTAGGTAATTGTATTTTAAGTTCTAGAATTTTTGTTTGATTCCTACCTACAGATGTTAATGTTCGTATTATCTATCTCGTCATCTGTTTTCTTGAACATATTAATAACAGCTATTTTAAAGCCTGTTTCCAATAACTGGAATATGTTGATCAACTGTGGATCTGTTTTTACTCCTGATTTCCATTTGTTTCATCCAGTTTTCTGGCAGATCTTTTTGTTGGCGTGGCAGTTATTTTTGTTAGCGTGTCAAAAATTGTGTCTTAAAAACCATAAAGGATCTGGATGTATCTTTAAGTTCTGTCAAGCAGGTAGAATAGAACATATCTCATTATTAGTACAATGAAAAATTAGTTAGTTCGTGACTGGATTTCAGTCTTTCTCAGGATAGGCTTATTTCCAGTTTGAGCTTACTCCTAGGTATGAGACCTCCACGTGTGCTAAGTGAAAGCCTGAAATATTGGCCTCTCGTCTTCAGCGAAACCTGAACTTGAATTTTTATTTCCCCAGCACTATAAGACTACTGAAAGTTCTGTTTGGTTTCCCGGCCCTCCTGTTTTGTAAGGGGTGTGACATCTCAATTCCAAGCTTTCTTCATAGCTTTGAATTTCAATTTTGTCTCCAAAGCTCTGAGAGACTGTTGAAGTTTGTTATATAGGAATTTAGCCTCATTCAAGTACCATCACACAGAGAAAACCTATCTGACATTTTGAGAATAGTCATTATGGTTTATTATATACTTTTCCTAGCTCTCTTTCTTACAACTTTCTTTTTGTTTTTGTTTTTCCAGTTTCCTTACATTAAACTGAGGGTGTATATTAATTTAGAATTCTCATTGCACATAACTATTTTATATATTTTTTTCTTTTTTTAACCCACAAGTATTTAAATTCTTTCTTATTTGTAAGTTGCATCAATCATTCATTTTTACAATGGTTTCCAACTATTTTGTGCAGAAGATTAATGTCAAAACTTTTATATTTAATTTAATACAACTAAGCATAGACCAGATATTACATCTTTAATATCCCTTGTTCTTGTATGTATTTGTGTCTACTCTTTTGTTGTGTCTGTTATAAATACACGAGACAGTTTATGGGAAAACCATGTGAAAAGTTTGTGCTTCACTGTGCATTTCTTGGCAACTACTTGTGAATCTATACTTACTTCAATATTAAAAATGAAAAACTACATTTAAAAAAAATTATCGAAAGAGACTTCATCTTTAAGAATTGCCACAAAATGATCCTTTAGAAACATTATAGGGTGACATTTTAGACAACTCACCTGGATAAAATTTACTTCATAAAATTTAAGGTATTCTCCATATGAAATACCAAACCAAACTCACTGGGTTTGAGTCAGATCCGACTCATAGTGACCTCTCTTTGGGTTTCCAAGGCAGTATCACTAAGGAAGTAGATTGCCCCATCTTCCTTCCAAGGAGTGGCTGGGAGGTTTGAACCGCCAGCCTTCTGGTTAGCAGTCAAATGTCTTAGGCACTACGCTACCAGAGCTCCCCTTATAAGCAAGTGATATTATGTTAAAGAGGTAAGTAGGCTATGGGTCCTTCAAAATATATCTTTTGAGGAAAATCCTGTATTAAATTCACTGACTTCAAAGACTGGTTGTTTACAAGCTTGCCAATTTAATTGGAGTACAAGTATGTTGTTTCTTAACATCCCTTGGGGCATGTCCTACCCCCTATCTGTCTGTCATCCCATAAGGTGTTTGTTTGTTTGTTTATATGGTTGTCTTAAAGGAAAAGCCACTATCCTTTTGTTTATCATTTATCCTCAATGGTTTTGAAGATTCCAAACCCCCCAGAGAGAAGAGTAGCAGGGCTCCAGGGCACATTCCAATCACCACAGCACCTCTCCCTTCCCCTTTCTTCACCCCCTCCAGAATTAATTCACTCTCCCAGTAGCCATGCAGCCTTTCACTCCCAGTGCACAGCAACACCTGTCCTGGCAACTGCATTCCTGCTGTGGATGCTGGCAGCACTGGCTGGGTCTGGCTGAGGCACTCACAGCCTCCCAGCTCTGGCTACACATGATAAGAAGTGGCCGTATCAACAGGGCAGCAACAGCCAAGGCTACCACTGCCAGCTGCACTTGTGGCATCCACACACCCAGTCTCCACGGCCACATCTCCATACCCCCTGTGCACACCCCCCTGAGCATCCTCTTCCACTACCCCACCACCACACCCTGCACTTGGACATGTGCAAAATTTCAGTCTGGCTTCTGGCATAGCCTCCACTCAGCTCAGTCACACACTGAACAATGTTGGCCTCCGGTATCCAGTGGATATAGATCTCTGGCTTTTTCAGACAAGCTCCTATAATGTTTTAATATAATGAGCTTTATGTGGTTTTAACTTGGAGTACAGAGAATGCCTGTATGTAATATGGTGTTCGCACAACGTCCAACTCACATAATGTCCTGTTCACAGAACTTATCGTAGGAATTAAACAACGTATACCTGTAATTTTCTTTAGTCCATTAGAGAAAAGTTATAGAGAAAGCCAGTGTAATCTTCTGAATTTATGGTATCATCTGAGAAGGGATATTCTGTGACTATGAAAAGTTATAGTAGTTTGAGCCTCATGGGGATAGGGAGCAAATGGTATGATTATACTTTCCTTCATGTATCAATTCCAGATGTTGCTATTAGATGATCTGGGTGTTGAGGAAAAAACCTATCAATGCTAGAGAGATCATAAAAGCTATCTAGTAGAATCTCTTCTTTTACATAGAAGGGCACTGAGGCCTGGAAAGGCTAAGTGCCTACACATATCATACACTCAGGTAGGAATAGATTTGAGTCTAGAACCCAGGTTTCCTCTTGTCTAACTTAGTAATATTCCAACTATTGCATGCCCATAGATGAGAGTAATCAAGAAGTACGCAGGCAACTTTGAGATAACTAATGCCTGGAAAACATTATTCAGATGCCTAAATAACAGAAAATGATAGAAATGAGAGTGTGGAAGATGCATTAGTGGGTTAATTAGAAAACGTCTAAGATGTCTGATAAGAGTACAACCAGAAATATACTGAATAATTTAATGGAAGCACCTAAAAAATTTTACTCTTAATACATTTCTCTAATTGAAGAGAGTATCATATATGTCTATTACAGATGTGCTCCAAACCAACCCACTGCTATCAAATCAATTCCAACTTATGTTGTTGTTGTTGTTATGTGCCGTCGAGTTGGACCCGACTCGTAGCGACCCCTCCTTGGGTTTCCAAGGCAGTATCACTACGGAAGTAGATTGACCCATCTTGCTTCTGAGGAGTGACTGGTGGGTTTGAACCTCCAGCCTTCTAGTTAGCAGTCAAGTGCCTTAGGCACTAACCGAAAAATCGACCCTGCTCACCAAGGGGTGCATAGACAACTGTACTTGTCTTGTATTTCTTTTTGTATTGTCTTCTGAAATTTTTCTATAATTTTGTTTTGTTTTCCTTAAAACAGATTATTGAAAAGGGAAACAGCAAAAAGGACACAAACTGAGCTGTGGGCTTTCAGCTGTCCAGAGGGTTCAGCCATTTTGAATGCTTACAAGCAGTGACCATTTTGGATATTTAAAGTGACAGCATTCTCATTCAGATTCCAGGAACCTAAGAATAAGCTCCACTTGTCAAGGGCAGCATGGACATACTGGTGGCTGATGACTGGAGAGGAGACAGGTGGTGAGTGCATAAGTGCTGCCAACAAGCGAATAAAGGAGCATAGTACCTTGCTTACTCAGATACATCCAAACAAAACAAAGAAAATGAAAATCTTGGGCAAATCACTCTAATGTACAATTACCAATTAAATATAAATAAAACAGCATCAGAATGTCTCAGAGACAACAGACCATCAAAGTCCACACAAAAAAGCAAGATAAAGCAGTAGAAAAAAGGGACTAAGATACAGACCCAGATCACATCCTTGGGGTAGAAACTGCATTGCTGCTACTCCATGATAAAGAATTCAAAAAAATTATATTTAGGTCCTTTCAATGGATTGAGAGACAGATCAAGGAAAATATTAATAAAATTAAGGAAAACAGAAACAAAATTATAGACAATTTTGGAAGACAATACAAGAATAAAATGACAAAATAAGTGAAAAATTAGAAATGAAACAACATCTACAGATAGAAATCCAGGAGATTAACACTAAATTCTTGTCAAGGGCAGCTCTTTACTAAAGCAGAGGCCTGAGGTAGGTGGGCACAGGGCTTGCAGGCTGCTTTTTGCTTGGGAGTGGCTCCATTTTAAGGCCAGAGGCTGAGGTAGGCAGGTCCAGAGGGGTTAGGAACAACTAAGGGAGATAAACTTGTCTATCAGCTTGTCATTCTTGGTGGCTTATGTGTTGCTGTGAGGCTGGAGGCTATGCCACCATGTCACAAAATGGCAGCAGTGTTACCCAAGGTGGACAAGTTTCAGCGGAGCTTCCAGGCTAAGACAGACTCAGAAGAAAGAAGAGGCCATCAACTTCTCAAACAATCAGCCAGTGAAAACCTTATGAATAGCAGTGAAACACTGTCTGATATATTACTGGAAATTTTTATGAATAGACTTGAAACACTGTTGGATGTAGTGCCAGAAGATGAGAAGATGAGCCATCAGGTCAGAAGGCACTCACGGTCTTTTGACTGGGGATGAGCTCCTCAGAGTAGAGATGACCTTAATGATATGGATAGAGTAAAGCTTTCAGGACCTCCATTGGCTGATGTGGCATGACTCAAAATGAGTAGAAACAGATGCAAACATCCATTAATAATCAGAACATGGAATGTACGAAGTATGAATCTAGGGAAATTGGAAGTTGTCCAAAATGAAATGGAACACATAAAGATCAATATCCTAGGAATCAGTGAGCTGAAATGGACTAGTTTTGGCCATTTTGAATCAGACATCCATATGATCTACTATGCTGGGAAAGACAAATTGAAGAGGAATGTTGTGGCATTCATTGCCACAAAGACTGTTTCAAGATCTGTCCCGAACTACGATGTTGTCAGTGATAGAATAACATCCATGTGCCTTCAAAGAAGACCAGTTAATACTACTATTATTCAAATTTACACACCAATCACTAAAGCCTAAGATGAGGAAATTGAAGATTTCTACTGACTTCTGTAGTATGAAATTGACTAAACATTCAATTAAGATGTGTTGATTATCACTGGTGAGTAGAATGAAAAAGTTGGAAATGAAGAAGAGTTATCAGTAGTTGGAAAATATGGTCTTGGTGATAGAAATAATGCTGGAGATCTCATGATAGAATTTTGTAAGACCAATGACTTATTAATTGCAAATACCTTTTTTCTATGACATAAGTGACAACTATATGTGGACTTCACTAGACAGAATACACAAGAATCAGATTGACTACATCTGTAGCAAGAGGTGATGGAGAAGTTCAATATCTTTGACCAAAACAAGACTAGGAGCTGATTGTGGAACAGACCATCAACTGCTCATATGCAAGTTCAAGTTGAAGTTGAAGACAATTAAAAGAAGTCCATGAGAGCAAAAGTATGGCCTTGATAATATTCGCCCTGAATTTAGAGACCATTTAAAGAGTAGATTTGATGCATTGAACACCAATGACCAAAACCCAGAGGAATTGTGGAATGACATCAAGAACATCATCCATGAATAAAGCAATCAGTCATTAAAAAGACAAGGAAGGAAAAGACCAGAATGGATGTCAGAAAGACTCTGAACCTTGCCCTTGAGTGAAGAGTAGCTAAAGCAAATGGAAGAAAACAAGATAAAAGAGCTGAACAGAAGATTTCAAAGATCAGCTCGAGCAGACAAAGTCAATTATTATGATGAAATTTGCAGACCTGGAGTTAGAAAAACAAAAGGAAGAACACCCTCAGCATTTCTCAAGCTGAAAGAACTGAGGAAAGAATTTAAGCCTTGAATTGCAATATTGAAAGATTCTATGGGCAAAATATTGAATGATGCAGGAAACATCAAAAGAAGATGGAAGGAATACACAGAATCACTGTACCAAAAAGAATTGGCTGATGTTCATCCATTTCAGGAGGTGGCATGTGATCAAGAACCAATAGCACTGAAGGAAGAAGTTGAAGCTGCACTGAAGGAATTGGCAAAGAACAAGGCTCCAGCAATTGACAGAATAGCCACTGACATGTTTCAACAAACAGATGTCCTGCTGGAGGCACTCACTTGGTTATGCCAAGAGATTTAGAAGACAGATACTTGGCCAACTGACTGGAAGAGATCTATATTTGTACCCATTCCAAAGAAAGGTGATCCCACAGAATGTGGAAATGATTGAACAATATCATTAATATCACATGCAAGTAAGATCTTACTGAAGATAATTCCAAAGCAGTTGCAGTAATATTTGACAAAAAGCTTCCACAAAT
>NW_006921689.1:85607-87787 GCF_000298275.1 Orycteropus afer afer | reverse complement strand
CATTCCCTGGAGAAGAATATCATGCTTAGTAAAGTGGAGGGTCAAAGAGGAAGGAGAAAGCCAATGAGATGGATAGACACAGTGGCTGCAACGATAGGCTCAGGTATAGCAAGGATCTTGAGGCTGGCACAAGACCAGGCAGTGTTTCCTTCTGCTGTGCATAGGATTGCTGTGACTCAGTGACTGCACCTAACAACAACACCACAAAACTAAATTCTCAGAAATAGATAACACATTGAACATGCAAAGGAATGAAATTGACTCAATGGAACACAGAATTACTGATATTGAAGACAAATACCTCAACACTTCTTTGGAAAGGGATAAATTGGAAAAAAGAGCAAAACAAAATGAAAAAGTCCTAAGATTCATGTGGGATACCATCAAGAGGAACAACCTCTGTGTAATCAGAATTCCAGAACAGGAAGAAACAAATAAAACCATTAAAAAAAAAAAAATGTTGAAGATTTCTTGGAAGAGAATTTCCCTGATAGGATGAAAAATGAGAATACATCCATTCAGGAAGTCCAGTGAACCCCAAACAGGAGAGACCCCAAAAGAAAATAACCAAGACATATCATCATCAAACTCACCAAAACAAAGACAAAGAAAGCAGAATGAAAAAAAATGAAAAGTTACCTACCAATAAGACTGAGCTCTAATTTCTCAGGAGAACCCATGCAGGTGAGAAAGCAATGGAATAGTTTATATAAAACGCTGAAAGGAAAAACAATTCCAACCAAGAATTATATACCCAGTAAAACTGTCACTCAAATATGATGCCAAAATTAGGACATTTCCAGGTATCAGAAATTAAGGGAATTTGTTAAATCCAGACCAACCTTACAAGATATGCTAAAGGGAGTCCTTTGGACAGGGAACCAACAACAGTAAACAACAATCAGCCAATAACAAACATGATGACTAACCCAGAAACCAACCCAGATATGGAATTATCCAAAGTCAAATAAGCTTACAAGATTATAAAAAGGGAACCAAAGACATCAATTGGCAAACCAAAGAGAGGGGGAAAAAAATTGTGTAGTTACAGAACTTCTAAATGATGAGGAAGTCAAGACAACTGAAAGACAGAATGGACTGTTCTAAACTTGGGAAGAAAATTATCAATCATAGGGTAACTTCCAAGAAAAATGATAAACCTTCACATCAAAATAAAAAAGAAGACAAAAACCAAAACCAAATTCATTACTGTCAAGTCGGGTCTGACTCATAGAGACCCCTCCTTGGATTTCTGAGGCTATATCACTAAGGAAGTAGATTGCCAACTCTTCCTTCTCAAGAGTGGCTGGTGTATTTGAACCACCAACATTCTGGTTAGCAGTCAGATGCCTTAGACATTATCCCACCAGAGTTCCTAAAAAAGAAGGCAAGCACAAATATTCAGCAAATACTAAAACAACAGCAAGAAAGAAGTGATAATACAATTCATAAACAAAATGAACTCACAGAAAATTATATGGAACAAAGAAGTCAGCAACACCACAAAAAATCACATAACAAAATGACAACAACAAAGTCACTTGTTGATAATTACACTGAATGTAAATGGATTAAATGCATCACTCAAGAGACAGAAAGATTCAGACTGAAAACAAAAACAGAACCCATCAATATGCTATGGACAAGAGACAAAACTTAGACACAAAGACAAAAATAGACTTTTTTTTCCCCTAATCAAAGGTTGGAAAAAGATATATCAAGCAAATGGCAATCAAAAATGAGCAGGAGTGGGAATATTAATTTCTGATAAAATTAACTTTAAGACATAAACCATCATAAGAGACAGGAAATACATTACATAATGATTAAAGGATTGAATGAACAAGGGGACATAACCATAAGAAATATCTGTGCACCCAACAAGAAAGCCTCAAAATCATAAATCAGAACTGAAAAGCCAAACAGATAACTACACAGTAATACGAAGAGACTTTAATAGACCACTTTCAATTAAAGATAGAACCACTGGAAAGAAACTCAACAAGGACACAGAAGAGCTAAACAATATAAGCCACCAACTTGACCTTATAGACATCTACAGAGCACTTCACCCAACAACAGCATAATACACATTCTTTTCTGGTGCACATGGAACATTCTCCAGGATAGACAATATGTGAGGCTATAACCCAAGCCTTGTTGCTGTTGTTGTTGTTGTT
>NW_006921689.1:56240-68148 GCF_000298275.1 Orycteropus afer afer | reverse complement strand
GGAATAAATCTTACCAGGGACACAAAAGACCTGTACAAAGAAAACTATAAAACACTACTTCAAGAAACCATAAGAGATCTACATAAATGGAAGAATATAACATACTCATGGATAGGAAGATTGAACATTGTAAAAATGTCAATACTACCCAAAGCAATCTATACATTCAATCCAATACCAATCCCAATCCAGATTCCATCAACATTCTTTAAGAATATGGAAAAACCAGTCACTAATTTTATATGGAAAGGAAAGAGACCTCAGATAACCAAAGCACTATTGAAGAAGAAGAACAAAGTAGGAAGTCTCATATGCTCAGATCTCAAAACCTACTATACAGCCCCAGTAGTCAAAACAGCCTGGTACTGGTACAATGATAGACACAGAGCCCAATGGAATAGAATTGAGAACCCAGAAATAGGTCAATGGACCTATGGTCAGCTGATCTTTGAAAAAGGGCTGAAATCCATTAAATGAGGAAGAGATTGTTTAACAAATGACCCTGGCAAAAGTGGATATTCATTTGCAAAGAAATGAAACAAGATCTGTATCTCACACCATCCACAAAAACTTACTCCAAATGGATCAAAGACTCCAATGTGAAACTTAAAACTACAAAGTTCCTCAAGGAAAAAAAAAATAGGGGCAAATTTAGGGGCCCTCATTTATTCCATTAATTGACCATCAAGCATAACCCAAAATCCACAAACAGCTGAAGATAAACTAGATGAATGGGACCTTCTAAAAAATTAATTTTTTATGTGTTTCAAAAGACTTCTCCAAGATCAAAAGAGAACCTACAGATTGAGAAAAAATATTCGGCAATAACATATCTGACAAGCGACTTATTTCTTAAATTTATGGAAAATTCTAACACCTCAACATCAAAAAGACAAACAGTCCAATTCAAAAATGGGCAGAAGACATGAATAGACACTTCACCAAAGAGGATATTCGGACAGCCAACAAGCACATGAAGAAATGTTCACGATCATTAGCCATTAGAGAGACGCAAATCAAAAGAACAATGAGATACCATCTTGCCCCAGCATTAATAACAAAGTTCAACAAAACAGAAAATAACAAATGCTGGTGAGAATGTGGAGAGATTGGGAGTCTCATACACTGCTGGTGGGACTGTAAAATGATACTTGTTGTTGTTGTTGTTGTTTGCCATCGAGTTGGCCCCGACTCACAGCGACCCCTCCTTGGGTTTCCAAGGCAGTATCACTATGGAAGTAGGATTGCCCAACCTTCCTTCCGAGGAGTGGCTGGTGGGTTTGAACCACCAGCCTTCTGGTGAGCAGTCAAGTGCCTTAGGCACTATGCTACCAGAGCTCCTTAAAATGATACTACCACTGTGGAAAGCAGTATGGTGATCCCTTAAAAAGTTGGAATTAGCAATACCATTTGATTCAGCAATTCTATGACTAGGTATATATCCTAAAGAAGTGAGAGTCAGGACAAGGACAGATATATGCACACCCATGTTAATTACAGCACTATTTACAATAACAAAAGGATGAAAACAACCTAGGTGCCCTTCAACAGAAGAATGGATTACCAAGCTATGGTACATACAAACAATGCAATACTATGCAACAGTAAAGAATAATGTAGAATCTGCAAAACACTTCATAGCATGGATGAACTTGGAGGACATTATGCTGAATGTAATAAGTCACAGAAAGACAAAAATTGTATTAGTTCACTATTGTAAAAAGTCAAAGAAAGGTTTACATATGGGAGGAAACTTTCTTTGTTGGTTACTAGGGGTGGGAGGGGACAGGAATGAACACTACAAAAATAATAAATAAATAAACAGAAGTTAAATAACTGAAAAATAGAAAAGAAAAGAAGAAATCAGACATCATATTGCACTGGGGAAATCTGCTGCAGAAGACCTCTTTAAAATGTTAAGAAGTAAAGATGTCACTCTGAAGACTAAGGTGAGCCTAACCCAAGGCATGATATTTTAAATCACCTCATATACATGTGAAAGCTGAATAGTGAATAAGGAAGACCAAAAAAGAGTTGATGTCTTTGAATTGTGGTGTTGGCGAAGAATACTGAATATATCATTGACTGCCAGAAGAACAAACAAATCTGTCTTGGAAGTAGAGCAGCCAGAATGCTTTATTGAAACGAGAATGGCTAGACTTCATCTCACCTACTTTGGTCATGTTGTCAGAAAGGACCATTCCCTGTAGAAGGATATACCATGCTTAGTAAAGAAGAGGGTCAGCAAAAAGTAGATGGGCTCAAGTACAGCAAGGATTGTGAGAATGGTGCATGCCTGGGCACTGTTTCGTTTTGTTGTACACAGGGTCACTATGAGTTGGAGTTGGCTCAATGGCACCTAACAACAACAAGAAGAACTGCCTCATAGGGTTTCCAAGGCTGTAAACCTTTATGGAAGCAGAGTGCCTCATCTTTCTCCCATGGAGTGGCTGGTGGTTTGAACCACCAACATTTTGATTAGCAGTAAAATTACTTTAACCACTAACACCAGAGCTCCTTAGTGAAGTATACTATGTGCAAAATATTGAATGATGCAGAAAGCATCAAAAGAACATGGAAGATACAGAGCAACTGTACCAAAAATTATTGGTTGATGTTCAGCCATTTCAGGAGGTAGCATATGATCAAGAACCAATGGTATTGGAGGGAGAAGTCTAGGCTGCACCGAAGACATGGGCAAAAACAAGGCTCCGGGAATTGATGGAATACCGATTGAGATGTTTCAACAAATGGACATAATGCTAGAAACACTCACTTGTCTATGCCAAGAAATTTGAAAGACAGCTACCTGGCCAACCAACTGTAAAAGATCTATATTTGTGCCCATTCCACAGAAATATGTTCCAACAGAATGTGGAAATTATCAAACAATATCATTAATATTACATACAAGTAAAATTTTGCTGAAGATAGTTCAAAAATAGTTGCAGCAGTACATTGACAGGGAACTGTTAGAAATTCAAGCCAGATTCAGAAGAGAATGTGCAATGAGGGATATCACTGCTGATGTCAGATTGATCTTGGCTAAAAGCAGAGAATACGAAAAAGACGTTTACCTGTTTTTTATTGACTATGCAAGAACATTTGACTATGTGGATCATGACAAATTATGGATAACATTATGAAGAATGGGAATTCCAGAACACTTAAATGTGCCCAGGTGAAACCTGTCTATAGACCAAGAGGCAGTCATTTGAACAGAACAAAAGGATACTGAATGTCTTGAAGTCAGGGAAGGTGTGTGTCAGAGCTGTATCTTTTCACCATACTTACTCAGTCTGTATGCTGAGCAAATAATCTGAGAAGCAGGACTGTATGAAGAACACAGCATCAGGATTGGAGGAAGCCTCATTAACAACCTACAATACATAGATGACACCACCTTGCTTGGTGAAAGTGGAGAAGACTTGAAGCCCTTCCTGATGAAGATCAAAGACTACAGCCATCAGTATGGATTACAGCTCAACAAAAAACAAAAATCCTCACAACTGGACAAAACAGCAACATCATGATAAATGGAGAAAAGATTGAAGTTGTCAGGTATTTCATTTTATTTGGATCCATAATCAACACCCATGGAAGCAGAAGTCATGAAAGCAAACAACGTATTGCATTAGACAAATCTGCTGCAAAATAATTCTTCATAAAGTTAAAAAGCAAAGATATTACTTTGTGTACTAAGATGCACCTGATCCAAGCCATGATATTTTCAATAGCCTTATATGTATGCAAAAGGTGGAATATGAACAAGAAAAACCAAAGAAGAATTGGTGCATTTGAAATATAGTGTTATCGAAAAATAGTGAATATATCATGGACTGCCAGAAAAGCAAGCAAATCTGTTTTGGAAGAAGTACAGCCAGGATCCTCCTTAGAAGCAAGACTGGTCAGACTTCATGTCTCACACTTTGGTCATGTTGTCAGAAGGGACCCGGCCCTGGTGAAGGATCTCACACTTGGTAGAGTAGAGTGTCAAGGAGAAAGACGAAGACCCTGAACAAGATAAATCAACATAGTAGCTGCAATGATGGCCTCAAACAATGCAAAGATTGTGAGGATGTCACAGGACTGGGCAGTGTTTCATTCTACTGTACATGGGGCTCTATGAGTCAGAGCAGACTCAGTAATACCTAACAAGAAAAACAAGGACTCACAATTAAAAATATCACTTGAATTATTGTATGATTTCTCATATTTTAAATTAAGATTTTTTTCCTCATCCTTTTTGAAAGTTAGTATCATGATATGAAGTAATGTTTATTTTGGGAAACCAGGAATGCTTTACATCTGTATCATTTAGAAACACAACTCTACAAATGACCATCCTCTTTTCTTCCCTCCTAGAGAAACTAGAGTCCAACAGGAAGCCCTCACACAGCTTAGAAGGCACTATTTGCATTTCATGAAAAAAATTATGCTGGTTCTGCTTACTACCAGAACAGACAAGGATGAGGTCTGGGAGTTTTGCAGGAGAAAGATGAGCAGGCAGAATCACAATATGCGGGGCTATCATTCATTTAATTTAATTATAAATTGCCAAAGGATCTTAACACAGAGGTTCTGAACTGTAGATTAGATCTGAAAACTTCTATTTTCAACTTTTGATTTACATCTGAAAAAGTAACTTATTGAATGACTGATACTCAAAGCAAGTATAAGAAAGATGCAATCTACAGGTACATTTTGCAATTCTACTTTCCTGAAAGGAAACTGCTTCTAACCTCCAACCCTCAGTCTCCTCATTTGTTCAGTGATGCTAATTATAAATTATAACCTAAAAAAAAGAAAACGCACTGCCGTCAAGTCAGATCTGACTCATAGCGACCCCTCCTTGGGTATCCGAAGCAGTAATAGTATGGAAATAGATTGCCCAACCTTCCTTCCGAGGAGTGGCTGGTAGCTTTGAACCGCCAGCCTTCTGGTTAGCAGGCAAGTGCCTTAGGCACTACACCACCAGAGCTCCTAATTATAACCTAGCTTTTAAAATTTTAAGTTCAGTCAAGATAATGCATGTAAAAGAGCAGTTGGAAAATTTGTTACATTGTTGTTAATAGCAGCCTCTCATCTTGTGATCAGAACATATCTGTTTTAAAGCCATGCACATATTAAGTCTCTTATTAAGTGTTAATGGATAGAAACTTCATTTCTGAACATAGCAGGGCAGAAGGAGAGAACAACATACAGCAATAACCATGTCCATTTTATAGAACAAACTGTTATGCATTCAAATGTTCAAGGAGAAACTGAATTATCCAGGCTTTGTAAGGGGGTGGGGGCTGATAGTTCATAGTTAAGTGAGTAGTCATCTAGTGTAATTCTATTTCACTAGGAAGAAACCAAACCTTTGCAGCTCACATGACATTGAGCATGAGGGGGTTTAATTACAATGTTGTTGTTAGGTGCCGTCGAATCAGCTCTGACTCATAGCGACCCTAGTAGAACAGAACAAAACACTGCCTGGTCCTGTGCCAGCCTCACAATCCTTGCTATACTTGAGCCCATTGTTGCAGCCACTGTGTCAATCCATCTTGTGGAGGGTCTTCCCCTTTTTCGCTGACTCTCCATTTTACTAAGCATGCTGTCCTTCTCCAGGAAATGATCCCTTCTGACAACATGACCAAAGTAGGTGAGACGAGATCTGGCCACTATTACTTCCAAGGAGCATTCCAGCTCCACTTCCTCGAAAACAGATTTTTACTCTTCTGGCAGTCCATGGTATTTTCAGTATTCTTTGCCAACACCACAACTCAAAAACATCAACTCTTCTTTGGTCTTCCTTATTCATTATACAGCTTTCACATGCACATGAAGTGATTGAAAATACCATGGCTTGGAGTAGGAGCACCTTGGTCTTCAAAGTGGTATCTTCTCTCAACACTTTAAAGAGGTCTTTTGCAGCAGAATTGCCCAGCGCAATACGATGTCTGATTTCCTGACTGCTGCTTCCATGGGTGCTGATTGTGGATCCAAGTAAGATGAAATCTTTGACAACTTCAATCTTTTCTCCTTTTATTATGATGCTTCTTATTGGTCCAGTTGTGAGGATTTTTGTTTTCTTTATGTTTTTCATACTGAAAATTATAGTCATCAGTAAATGCTTCAAGTCACCTTCATTTTCAGCAAGCAAGGTTGTGTCATCTGTATATTGCAGGTTGTTAATGTATCTTCCTCCAATCCTGGTGTCACTTTTCTCATAGAGTCCAGCTTCTCAGATTATTTGCTTAGCATACAAATTGAATAATACGGTGAAATGATACAACAATGGCACACACCTTTCCTGGTTTTAACCCATGCAGTATCCCCTTGTTCTGTCTGAACAACAGACTTCTGGTCTATGTACAGTTTCCGCACAAGCACAATTAAGTGCTCTATAATGTCCAGTCTTTGCAATATTATCCATAATTTTTTATGATCCATACAGTCAAATACTTTGCATAGTCAGTAAAATACAAGTAAACATCTTTCTGATATTCTTCACTTTCAGCCAAGATCCATCTGACATCAGCAATGATATCCCTCGTTCCATGTCCTCTTCTGAATCCAGCTTGCATTTCTGGAAGTTCCCTGTCAATATACTGCTGCAATTATTTTTTTAATTATCTTCAGCAAAATTTTATTTGTGTGTGATATTAATGATATTGTTCGATAATTTCCATATTCTGTTGGGTCACCTTTCTTTGGAATGGGTACAAATATGGATCTATTCCAGTCAGTTGGCCAGGTAGCTGTCTTCCAAATTTCTTGACATAGACAAGTAAGAATCTCCAGTGCAGCATCTGTTAGTTGAAACATTTCAATGAATATTCTGTCAATTCCTGGAGCCTTGTTTTTCACCAGTTTCTTCAGTGCAGCTTGGACTTCTTTCTTCAATACCATTGGTCTTGATCATATGCCACCTCCTGAAATAGGTGAGCATTGACCAATTCTTTTTGGTACAGTGACTCTGTGCGTTCCTTCCATCTTCTTTTGCGGGTTCCTGCATCATTCAATATTTTGCCCATAGATCCTTCAGTATCACATCTCGAGGCTTAAATTTTTTCTTCAGTACTTTCAGCTTGAGCAATACCAAGCATGTTCTTCCCTTTGAGTTTTCTAACATTTCACATTTCATTATAATATTTTGTCTTTCTGAGCTGCTCTTTGAAATCTTCTGTTCAGCTCTTTTATCTTGTCATTTATTCCATTTGCTTTAGCTACTCACTGTTCAAGTGAAAGTTTCAGAGTCTCTTCTGCATTTATTTTGCTCCTTTCTTCCTCTTCTGTCTTTTTAATGATCTTTTGCTTTCTTCAAGTATAATGTTCTAGATATCATCCCACAACTCCTCTGGTTTTGGGTCATTGGGTCTTCAATGCATCAAATCTATTATTCTATTAACCATAATACCCAAGATAATATGTATCTAGGAAATGTTGGATGATATGACAAAGGAAGTGTTGTGGTGATTAACTAAGAGAAAATCTGTATTTAGTAGGATTTCTAAGAAGCTATTAACTCTTTTAACCAAGTATCTTAATCTGTCCCAAACCACAAGTACCTAAAGCAATGCAAATACAACTGAAAAAAAAAAAAAAAAAAGCAGTCACTAGAGAGACTATGTGCTATTGATAAGCATCATCAAACTTTTACCAGGAAGGAACACCTTTTACAGAAAATAACTGAAATAGACTATTCTTAAAATATAAGCTTTGAACAACTGCAGAAAGAGAGATGACACCTTTTTCGTAAGAGCTATGATGTGATTCTTTTGTAATCCATAGGGTTTTCAGAGAAGAAATTGAAGTTGTCAATGATTTCATCTTACTGGGATCAACAATCAATGTCCATAGAAGTATCTGTCAAGAAATCAAATGACATACTGTATTGGACAAATCTGCTGCAAAAGATCTCTTTAAAGTTTTCTAAGGCGAAGATGTCACTTTGATGATTAGAGTGCATCTGACCAAGTCATGGTCTTTTCAGTCATGTCATACACATGTGAAAGTTTGATACTGAAAAAAGAAGACAAAAAAATAATTGATGTACTCAAGCTGTGGTGTGGAATATACCACGGACTGCCAAAAGAACAAACAAATCAGTCTCAAAAGCCAGAACTTTCCTTACAAGTGAGGATGACAGGCTGTAGCTCACTTACCTTGGACACATTATCAGCAAAGACCAATTGCTAGAAAAAGATATCATATTTGGTAAGTTAAAAAACTAACAAAAACAAAGGAAACCCTCAATGAAATGGATTGACACAATAGCCAAGACAGTCATCTGAAACTTCCCAATGATGTTATGAAGGTGGTGCTGGTCCACGTAACATTTTGTCTGATTATACATAAGGTTGCCATGAATCAGAGCCAACTCAGGGAAACTAACAATAACAACATAATATGATTAAACATTCCCACACAGGTAATGTGGAGAGAGAGAGAGGCTTCAGGGACACACAGATGTTAAAGGTGATCATTCCAGCTACAGAAGGCACTGGAAATGAATAGGAGAATCTCCTGTATCTTACACATTTTGTGTTACTTGTGTGTGTTCAATAAAGGAACTCTGGTGGCATAATTGTAAAGACATTTCAGTTACTAACCAGAAGGTCTGTTCTTCAAACCCACTAGCTGCTCCACGGGAGGAAGATGAGGCAATCTAATTCTGTAAAGATTTACAACCCCAATGGGGGTTGCTATGAGTCAGAATCAACTCAATTGCTGTGGGCTTTTGGGTATATGTCCAATAATATATAGTAGGGGTACTACAGAGTACAGTTTCTGCCATTTTCTTTTGCTGATTTCATAAAGTCCAAATTTAAAAGATTGTTTCACTCATGATATAAGTAGATAGCTGGGCTAGTGTTAGGAGCACTGGTGGCACTGTGGTTAAAGTATTTGGCTGCCAATCAAAAGGCCAATGGGTCAAACCCACTAGCCACTGAATGGGATAAAGATGAAATAGTCTGCTTTCGTAAAGATTTTCAGCCTCGGAAACCTTATGGGGCAGTTCTGCTCTGCCCTATAGGATCACTATGAGTTGGAGACAACTCAGTGGCAGGGGTTTGGTTGGTTTGGTTTAGGATTATAACTAAGATGTTTGTACCTAGAAACAACAAAACAAAGTGCATAATATATCAGCCAATCTAGAATGATACCTATTTTATGTCATCAAATTCAGTCCTCTAAATTCCAAAATGAATGCAACTTAGGTGGGAAATGTACCAGTAGATACTTTTCAGCAGTGGCCAAGGATTTACCCAGAAATAGGTGACAATGCCATTTCTGTTCTGAATGATCTAAAAAACTTTTCCTCCTTGCCTTTCACTCCTCAAGTAACAATTCAGCAGTGAGTGGCTTAAGGCAACTTAAAGTCTGTGATCCTTGCTCTGCTCTCCTGAATGCACAAAGGACCAATTAATTTTTATCTGTAGGGGAAATGGAAGGGGCCCAACAAGTCAGTGGCCACCTAGACAACATTTCCAGTTGTGGTCATTTCTCACTGCCATCGAGTTGATTCCAACTCATAGTGACCCCATTACGTTTCCGAGGCTATAAATCTTTACGGAAATAAATTGCACCATCTTCCTTCCACATAGCAGCTAGTGGGTTTGAACCACTGACCTTCTGGTTAGCAGCCAAATGCCTATTCACCACACCACCAGAGCTCCTTATTCCACTGTCATTTACTCTTGGCACACTTCCTGGTAGTCAGAAGATTTTACCCAAGCCAACATAAT
This sequence comes from Orycteropus afer afer, assembly GCF_000298275.1. NCBI lineage: Eukaryota > Metazoa > Chordata > Mammalia > Tubulidentata > Orycteropodidae > Orycteropus > Orycteropus afer. The sequence goes on along the minus strand of NW_006921689.1, from coordinate 58,411 downwards.
CAGGACTCAAAGAGAATGTAGCTTTGAGAGACAGATTATCAGGAGCCCTGTTGAATAAAAGGGCCCTCTGGAGAAAACTCACTAAGAAAGCAGGTCTCCTGTTTGTTTGTTTATTTTTGCAAAGTATTATTTTACAAGAAACCCCCAATTGGATTCTGGCAAATTAAATCAGTGGGGGACTATATGGTTTTTATTTTGGGGGTTTTGTGGGGGGGAGAGAGGTATACTCTTGGAAAAACATTTTAGAAGGGAAAAGTGGACCAAACATATTTTAAAAATTGAGCAGTACCTTTACTGTCCATGTTTGAAAACGCTATCAATCTAGAAAAACTTATTGCTGTTGAGTCGATCCCTAATCATAGCGACACCTCCTTGAGTTTCTGAGGCAGTATCTCTATGGAAGTAGATTGCCCAGTCTTCCTTCTGAGGAGTGGCTGGTGGGTTTGAACCACCAGCCTTCTAGTTAGCAGTCAAATGCCTTAGGTGCTACGTCACCACATAATAAAGTATTTATCCAAACAGGTGCTCTTCCGCAAGCAACTTTGTGATCCCTAAGAAAATTGTAATGTTATTTTGGAAAAGGGAGTAAGAGATTTTTAGAAAGGGCCCACTGATAGCAGGTGGATTTTACTCAATGACTTAAATGTAAAACAATCAGCAATTTATAGATCAAATCCTCCTCCTTTGCATCCCAGGACAAATTCTGAACTTCAATAGATGTGAGTAGAGGGATTATAGAGAAAAGCAACAGGCTGGATGCATTGGAGCTTGTTGTTGTTGTTGTTGTTATGTGCCGTCAAATCAGACCTGACTCATAGCGACCCCTCCTTGGGTTTCTGAGGCAGTATCACTACGGAAGTAGGATTGCCCAACCTTCCTTCTGAGGAGTGGCTAGTGGGTTTGAACCGCCAGCCATCTGGTTAGCAGTCAAGTGCCTTAGCCACTATGCTACCAGAGCTCCCATTGGAGCTTGTAGTGAATCTTAACTAAAACGTTGCCCAAGGAAGTTACCATTATGGACTAGAATTGGATAGATTCCTCATCTGCAAAATTCCTCTCAGCAGACAGGTCTAGAGTATTGTGGAATGTCCCCATGACTAGATTGTGGCTCTCAACAGGATCAGACCATCCGTTAACAACATCATTATATGTTGTTATGTGTTGTTACAAACACATATAATGAAATAAAAATCAAAGGAACTACAAACCACATCAAAAGACACAAAAAAATGATACATCAAAAGAGATATTAGTTGCTAATGTATTTCTTCAAGAAAAAGAAAAGAGATCATCAAAATTATTAAGAAGTTGGGGACCTTTTATCACCCTCCTCGTTGATTTTAAAACTACCTATTTCTATTTAAAAAAATATTCTTTAATTCCAGCCCCATGTTTCAGAGAACCAGGCTCCATATGGTTTTCAGTGACTGATTTTCCAGAGTAAATTTCCTGGACTTTCTTCTGAGGCACCTCAGAGGAGACCTGCAACTCCTTTTGGTTAGCAGCACAGTGTTTTAACCATTTGCACCACCCAAGGACTTGACTTTGCTTTGAAACCTGAAGTGATTTTCAATATTTCTGTCTTCTCCTCACCTTCTATACTTCCACTGCCCAATTTTTCTTGCATTTCTTCTTCTTACTAGACTAGTATTTACAACTTTCATAAGCTTTTATACAACTGTTGTTGCCTTGGCTGTCTGGTCTTACTTTTTATATTTAAATGAATTCAGTATTTATCACCAATTTCACCACAGTCTATCTATTCGGAAATTCTTTATTTTGATACATCCTGTTTGGAATAATTTTAATATCAATTACTTTTTTTTCCCAAGGACAAATTGGTACTATATCTGCTGCATTTGTTCATGTTTGAGAATATCTGACACTTTATAACAGAACATCTGGCTTGATAGGACTTTTTCCTTGATAGACATATTTCTATCATCTTCAAACTGATTGTTATTTAAAAACTTCTCTTGAAAACAGGATGCCACAGTAAGCAAATTTTCTTTTTCTTTCTTTTTTTTTTTATTAGGATTTGGGTGAAGATTTACAGAGTAAATTCACTTTAGATACAGCAGTTCACATATACTTTGTCTCATGTCATTGACCAAAATTTACAATGCAGCAGCTCCCCTCCCACTTCCTCCCCATAGTTACCTCCTCCCAGT
>NW_006921689.1:45344-52635 GCF_000298275.1 Orycteropus afer afer | reverse complement strand
TTCCCCCTGAATCCCCTGGAAATATCTCAAGCTCTCTATACTGGTATGCAATTTAATTTCTGATTCAGGTCCTGTTAACAACATATGAAGGAATTATCTTAACATAGGATTTCCTAAATCTAATAGAAAGGATTAATTGATAAGTGCTTAAGTTAACTAAAATATAAATGGGTGTCTAATTATGGGAGGATAATTTGTAGTGGAAAATTCACTTAAAGTGAATACACTTAAAGCAAGGACATGACTAAAATTTAAAATTAAAAATAGAAATACATCTTATGTTTAGATTGCCAGAAGATTGAACAAATTTGTCTTGGAAGAAGTACAGCCGGAATTCTCCTTAGAAGTGAGAATGGTGAGACTTTGTCTCACATACTTTAGAGATGTTATCAGGAGAGACCAGTCTCCAGAGAAGGACATCATGCTTGGTAAAGTAGAGGGTCCATCCAAAAGAGAAAGACCCTCACTGAGATGGATTGATGCAGTGACTGCAACAATGGGCTCAAAGATAGCAATGATTAGAAGGATGATGTAGGACCAGGCAGTGTTTTGTTCTGTTGTACATGCGATCACTATGAGTCAGAATGGACCCAGCAGCACCTACTAGTAACTAGTTTAATTCTTAAAGAAAGGATCACATGTTCAAGGTGATGATTTTTGAACAAAATTGTATAATTTTATGCTATAGAATTCTTCCCTTAGCATTTGATTTTAGTAGAATGATCATAAGGAGAGCCATTTATAGAAAAATATTAAATATGAAGTATCATCAATTATTCTTAGGGTATCCCTTAACCCTTTGACATTTAAGTCATTATCTTCAAATGCACCTACTATATCAACCTCCTCGTTGATTTTCTATATGTCAAACTTAACTGATCTAAAAGTGCTTGATGTTCAAATGTTGCAATTAGAGTGATACATCATCGTCGTTTTCATGAAATCCCATACCATTTGCAAGGTTTTTCTATTTCACTTTCCAATCAATTTGTATTACAGTTTGCATTTTACTGCTGCATGTTGTAAGAGACCGATTAATCAAGAGTTCAATGTAAAATATGCTGGAGTGAAATGGGCATAATGTTTAGATGGAGGTTAATTAACATGCACTGAGTTTTATGAATGATTTTGTGATATAACTTTCACTTCCCTATTCAACTTTTAAGCCCAAGGAACTTATGGACAAATTTTAGACAAAGAGAATTCTGTGTTTACACATATACACATAGTCACTGCTGTAATTTATTATCATTTTTTTTTTAATCAGAAACACTAAGAAGAAGTTTTTGTCCAGGTCCTGTACTCAAAACAAAACAAAACACTGCAATAAAGTTGATTCCAACTCATAATGACCCCATATATTACAAAGTAGAACTGTTCCATAGATTTTTCCTGGTTGTAATCTTTACAAAAGCAGATTACCAGGCCTTTCTTCCATGGCACCACTGGGTGAATTTGAACCATCAGCCTTAAGTTACTGCTGTTGTTGTTGTTATGTGCCATGGAGTTGGCCCCGACTCATAGCGACCCCTCCTTGGGTTTTCGAGGCAGTATCACTACAGAAGTAGGATTGCCAACTTAAGTTACAAGTCAAGTGCAAACCATTTGCATCATCCAGAGACACTGGTTCTATCTATAGATCCCTTCTTTTTTCATCTTAGCAAATGTGCATTTCCTTTTGAATGATCTTATCTTTATTAGTGTCTCATATTAGACTTATTCATTCCTAAAAATGGGGTTAATTACCCATTGTGGAATTATTGGTCTCTCCAACAGCAACTACCATGGGTTCTCAACACTATTTCTATTTGCTAGCTTACAAATCCACATCATGCTGGATATTCCAAAGGTGCGATTCTTCCAGTGTGAAAGTGTTCTGTGAGATCTCTGCAAAATGCCCCCTTTCTCCATGATGCTGTGGAATACTAACTTGTACAAACCTCTCTGGTTTTAGGTGGGAAAAGGTTGCTTTTAAGCCACTGGCTGCCAGGAAGATGCTCCCATTACTCAGAATTCCATTCCTCATGGTTGTTTTCTGACTCCCTCTATCAGATATCCCTCGGCAGCAGCTGGAGTAAAAGCCTCTGTTTACTGACATACTGAGGATTTTGTTTTTAACTCTTTTACATCTAAGTACATGTGATTAGCTCTGGGCCAACTCAGATTAAATGAGATAGCATAGTTTAGTCTATAAAATGTTCTCAGTATATCAAAGCTACCACTGTCAGCAAAGGGAAGAACAGTAGCCCCATTTTAAATGACTTCTGCATCTGGAAAAGTATGTATATAATAAAATGGCCAGGGTGGCATGGCATGGGTGTTCTTAGTGATTATTTATTATTTCCATTTTCAGTGCATACCCAGTTATGTTTGTTGCAAGGTATAATATTCCCAAGGCATGATGAATCAATGGATAGATGAAGCACTTTTAGGTGATTATATATGTGTGTTAGGCTGGGTTCTCCAGAAAAACAAAAACAGTAAAGGTTGGAAAGAGAGAGAGATTTATCTCAGGAAAATGGCTCACACACTTATAGAAGCTAGCAAGTCCCTAGTTCTTGGATCAAACATCAAACTGAAAGCTTTTCCTGACTCACGCAGCTGCAGGGGCTGACGAGTTCAAGGTCGGCAGGCAGTATACCAGCTGTTGACTCCAACAAATGATGAATCCAAGATGACCAGGACGAATGGTGAATTGTTTGCTCATGGACAGTTGTAGGTAGAACAACAGGATCCCGATCCACAGAAGAGTGTCTCTTTTCCCAGGATGCCCATAAATATACCGGAAGCAGGCCACACCCATTGGAAACTCCCTTTCAACAGATTGGCTGCTCAAAACATATACATCTGATCCCATCATAAGAATAACCCACATCACAATGCTTAAACCACTCAGAATTGTGGTGCAGCCAAGTTGACACACAACTCCATCTATCACAGTCAACCCCTTGTCAACTTGGCAGTTGTACACATCTCCTTAACCATATATAATCTCTAAATAAGGACAATTATAAAGTCATATTTGTGTCTAATGTGATACACTAACACGCATACAACTGAAATGTATTAACCTTGTTTATATTTCATAGTTCATAACAGAAGGAAAGAAAAATATCTGATGCACATATACAATAAAGAAATATAACAATCACAGTCCTCATTTCTGTAACTTGTCATATGGCCATAGCTGATATTCAGAACTACCTTCTTCCACCACCCATTCTGTATTTACCTTGCCCTCCACAAACACGTCAGTTGTTCATGGTTCTTTGCCTGGTGGGGTGACCCAAATCTTCATTCCTGAAGGGTCTGGGCCTTTAGTAGTCATATCAGAATTGGGTTGCTGTAATTTTCCATTGACTTTAATCACAGGGCATTATAGTACTAAGAGACGTTCTAAAGAATCTCCTGTATTCCAAACATTCTTTTTTACCTCCATTATGTAATGGCAACCCAATTTCCCTTGGTAATCAGGATTATCACACCAGATTGTACAGTGCACCCTTCTTTGTTGACCCAGAGGTGCGAGGAAGCCAAAATGGTTGGGTGGCATTCTTAACTTCCAGTTCAAAGCAGTCAGTATTGTGTCTCCAGGTGGGAGTATTCCGCCCTTTGGGACTAAGATCTCCAGAGCTGCAGAGCAGAGGGTAGCAAGGACAGGAAGCAAAAATTTTTTGAGTGGGTCAGTAGGGGTAATCATGAGTGGTACCACTCCCATTTCCACCCCTCGGTTCTAGGACCCATGAATGCTGGCTATTGGAGAAACAGCACCAGATGTGGTTTGGACTCTGGTTTAGAGCAAATACTGCCTCCTGAAGAACATTGCCCCAACCCTTCAAGGTATTGCCACCTAGATGGTATAGTAATTGTGTTTTTAGTAGGCCATTTCATAATTCTATCAATCCAGCTGCTTCAGGATGATGGGAAACATAATAAGACCAGTGAGTTCCATGAACATAGGCCCATTTCCATACTTCGTTTGCTGTGAAGTGAGACCCTTGATCTGAAGCAATGCTGTGTGATATACCATGACAGTGGATAAGTCCACGGATGGTGGTTTTGGCAGAAGCATTGCATGCAGGGAAGGCGAATCCATATCCAGAACAAGTATCTATTCCAGCAAGAACAAAACGCTGTCCTTTCCATGATGGAAGTGGTCCAATGTAACCAATTTGCTGCCAGGTTGCTGGCTGATCACCCCAAGGAATGGTTCCATATCTCAGACTCAGTGTTGGTCTCTGCTGCTGGCAGATTGAGCACTCAGCAATGGTGGTAGCCAAATCAGCCTTTGTAAGTAGAAGTCTATGTTGCTGAGCTCATGCATAACCTCCATCCCTGCCACCATGGCCACTTTGTTCATGAGCCCACTGAGCAATGACAGGAGTAGCTGGGGAAAAATGATGGCTGGTTTCCACTGAATGTGTCATCCTATCCACCTGATTGTTGAAGTCCTCCTCTGCTGAGGTCACCTTTTGGTGGGCATTCACATGAGACACAAATATCTTTACTCCTTTGGCCCATTCTATCCACATACCTTTACCCATACATCCTTGTCACCAATTTTCCAATCGTGTTCCTTCCAAGTCCCAGACCACCTGGCCTAGCCATAGGCCATAGCCCATCAATCCATATACAATTGTACATCTGGCCATTTCTTGTTCCATGCAAAGTGAACAGCCAGATGCATGGCTTGAAGTTCTGCCCATTGGGAGGATTTCCCTTCAGCACTGTCCTTCAGTGAAGTCCCAGAAAGGGGTTACAGTGCTGCTGCTGTCCACTTTTGAGTGGTGCCTGCATATCATGCAGAACCATCTGTAAACCAGGCATGAGTTTCCTCTTCCTCACTCAACTGATCATAAGGAACTCCCCATAATGCCATAGGCACAGAATGGGAGAGGGAAGGTAATGTGACTGGAGTGGAGACCATAGGCATTTGGGCCACTTCCTCATGCAACTTACTTGTGCCTTCAGGTCCTGCTCAAGCCCGATCTCTGATATGCCACTTCCATTTAATGATGGAGTGCTGTTGTGCACATCCAACTTTATGACTCTGTGAGTCAGACAACACCCAGTTCATGATAGGCAGCTCAGGCCTCATGGTCACTTGAGAAAAAGCTCTTTCTCAAAAGCTGAGTAGTTATCTGCAGAGGATGGCAGGGCCTTGCTCCAAAATCCCAAGGATCTGTGTTGCAATTCAATAACAGGAATCTGCCAAAGACTCCAAAACAGCATCTCTATCTGCTACAGACACTTAAAGCACCATTGGATCAGCCGGATCATATGGCCCAAGTGGGAGAGCAGCTTGCATGGCAGCCTGAACCTGTTGCAGAGCCTTCTGTTGTTCTGGGCCCCACTCAAAACTAGCAGCTTTCCAAGTCACTTGATAAATAGGCCGCAGCAACACACCCAAATGAGGGATATGTTGCCTCCAAAATCCAAAGAGGCCCACCAGACATTGTGCGTCCTTTTTAGTTGTGGGGGAAGCCAGATACAATAACGTATCCTTCACTTTAGTAGGAATATCTCAACATACCCCACACCATTGGACCCCTAGAAAATTCTCTGAGGTAGAAGTTGCCTGAATTTTTGTTGGGTTAATTTCCCAACATCTAGCATGCATATGTCTCACCCGGAAGTCTAGAGTCACCAATACTTCTTCCTTACTAGGTCCAATCAGCATAATGTCATCAATATAATGGACTAGTGTGATGTCTTGTGGAAAGGAAAGACAATCAAGATCCCTACAGACCAAATTATAATATAGTGCTAGGGAGTGGATATACACTTGAGGAAGCACTGTGAAAGTATATTGTTGGCCTTTCCAGCTGACAGCAAACTGTTTCTGATGGTTGGTCCTTTGAAATTGGTATTTAGAAAAAGGCATTGGCCAGATCAATACCTGCACACCAAGTACCAGGAGATGTACTAATTTGCTCAAGCAGTGAAACCACATCAGGAACAGCAGCTGCAATTGGAGTCACCACCTGATTAAGTTGACGATAATCTACTGTCATTCTCCAAGATCCATGTTTTTTGCATGGGCCAAATAGGCAAATTAAATGAGGATGCGGTGGGAATCACCACCCCTGCATCCTTCAAGTCCTTGATGGTGGCAGTAATCTCTGCAACCCCTCCAAGGATGCAGTATTCCTTTTAGTTTACTATTTTTCTAGGTAGAGGCAGTTCTAATGACTTCCACTTGGCTTTTCCTACCATAATAGCCCTTACTTCACATGTCAGGGACCTAATGTGGGAATTCTGCCAATTGCTCAGTATATCTATTCCAATTATGCATTCTGAAACTGGGGAAATCACTGCAGGATGGGTTTGAGGACTCACTGGACCCACTGTGAGATGCACCTGAGCTAAAACCCCATCAATAACTAACTTGACCTCCATATGCCCCCACTCTGACTGCTGTGCCATAGTGATGCTTTGGGTCTCCTGGAATTAGTGTCAGTTCAGAGCCAGTGTCCAGTAATCCCCAATTAATTCATTTTCCCCAGTGAACAGTCACTCTTGTAAAAGGCCTCAGATCCCTTTGGGAAAGGCAGGGAGAAAGATTGACTTATAAATTTTTAAGGGGTCTTTCCTCAAGTGGACCCAGCCTCCCCCTCATTCAAGGGGTTATGGGTTTTTAAACTGACTCAAGTCTGGGAATTGATTGAGAGGCCTTGACTCTGTATTCTGGTGATTCAATCTAGACTGCTGTTTATGTGACCTAGTATTCTTCCGTCTATACAGATCAAGTAAATATTTAGTAGGTTTGCCATCCATTTCACTTCTAGGAACACCAAGCCTAAGTAACCAATGCCATAATTCCACATGAGTCAGAGTATTCTGATTACTGTTTTGACTGTGTTGTCCATTATGGTAACCACACCCACCTTGTCTTTGTTGTTTAACTGCTGCCACGTGGCCCCTACTACCACAGGGTCCAATCAGCCCCATCATAGTTAAGCATCTTAGTTCAATTAGGTTAGTTCCCATAGTCAAATCCAGCTTACATAAAATAGCAATCCCAGCAGTCTTCAAGGATGTTGGATCTCCCTTCACAAATTTGTTTCTTACTGTAGTGATGAAAGGTGTGTCCTCTGGGGTCTCCATTTCTGGCTGCTTAAAAGGCAAGGAGGCCACATCTTCTGATCTCCTCTAACTGCACAAAAGGAAGAGAGAATCACCATCAGTAGCCCAAGGCCTAGTCCTGTGAGGCCAAGCATGCTGCCTCCCTCCAGCCCTTTCACCAACCCTGACACCACCCGTTCCTGCCACAGCATTCACCACCTTTCTG
>NW_006921689.1:8562-18677 GCF_000298275.1 Orycteropus afer afer | reverse complement strand
AAAAAAAAAAAAAAAAATGAATGTCAGAAAAGACTCTGAAACTTGTTTTTGAATGTGAGGAAGCTAAAGAGAATGGAAGAAATGTTGAAATAAAAGAGCTGAACAGAAGTTTTCAAAGGCTATCTTGAGAAGACAAAGTAAACAATAAAATGTGCAAACACCTGGAGTTAGTAAACCGAAAGAGTAGAACGTGCTCAGTATTTCTCAAGCTGAAAAAATCCAAACCTTGAGATGCAATATTGAAGGATTCTATGGGCAAAATATAGCCCAAATTCATGGATTATTTATTTGCTCAGCATATAGATTGAAAAAGTGTGGTGAAAGGATACAGCCCTGAAGCACATCCTCCCTGATTTTAAACCATATTGTTGTTGTTGTTGTTGTTGTTATTTGCTGTCGAGTCGGACCCGACTCAAAGCGAAACCTCCTTGGGTTTCCGAGGCAGTATCACTACGGAAGTAGATTGCCCCATCTGCCTTCTAAGGAGTGGCTGGTGGGTTTGAATCACCAGCCTTCTGGTTAGCAGTCAAGTACAATTAAACCATGCAGTGTCCTCAGTATGAAAAAGAATATGGTGTCAGTATTAGAGGAAGACTCATTAACAATCTGTGATACACAGATCACACAACTTTGTTTGCTGAAAGCGAAGAAGACATTATGCACTTACTGATGAAGATCAGAGACTACAGCCTTCAGTATGGATTACTCCTCAACATAAAGAAAAAAAAAAAAAATCCTTACAATTGGACCAATAAGCAACATCATGATAAATGGAGAAAAGATTGAAGGTGTCAAGGATTTCATTTTACTTGGACCCACAATCAGTACCCATGGAAGTAGCAGTCAGGAAATCAAACATGTTGCATTTGGAAAATCTGCTGCAAATGACTTCTTTAAAGAGTTAAAGAGCAAAGATGTCAATTTGAAGACTAAGATGTGCCTGACCCAAGCCATTGTTATTTCAATTGCCTCATATACATGTAAAAGCTGAATAAGGAAGAGCACAGAAGAATTGATGCATTTGAATTGTGGTGCTGGTGAAGAATGTTGAATATTCCTTGGACTGTCAGAAGAAATCTGTCTTGAATGAAGTATAACCAGAATCCTCCTTAGAAGTGTGAATGGTCAGACTTCGTCTTTCAGACATTGGTCATATTATCAGGAGGGACTAATCTCTGGAGAAGGATATCATGTTTGGTAAAGTACAGGATCAGTGAAAAAGGAGAAGAAGATGCTCAAGAGTTGGACTGACATAGTGGCTGCAACAATGGGCTCAAGAATGGCAACAATGTACAAGACAGGGCAGAGTTTTGTTCTGTTGTACGCAGGGTTGCTATGAGTCAAAACCAACTGAACAGCACCTAATAACCTAACAACAATGGGGAAAATATTGAATAAAGCAGAAAACATCAAAAGAAGATGGAAGGAATACACAGAGTCACTGTACCAAAAAGAATTGGTTGATGTTCAGCAATTTCAGGAGGTAGCTTATAGTCAAGGACCAATAGCACTGAAGGAAGAAGTTCAAACTAAACTGAAGGCACTGGAGAAAAATAAGGCCCTAGGAATTGGTGGTAACCAATTGAGATGTTCCAACAAATGGATGCAATGCTGGAAGCACTAACTTATATATGCCCAGAAATTTGGAAAACAGCTACCTGGCCAACCAGTTGGAAGATATCCATATTTGAATCCATTCCAAAGAAAGGTGATCCAATGCAATGCGGAAATTATCCAACAATATCATTAATATCACATGAAAGAAAAATTTGTTGAAGATAATTTGAAAATGGATGCAATAATACATCCATAGGGAACTGCCAGAAATTCTAGCCAGATTCAGAAGAAGATGAGGAATGAGGGATATCATTGCTGATGTCAGATAGATCTTGGCTAAAAACAGAGAATACTAGAAAATGTTTACCTGTGTTTGACCTACTATTATAGATAACATTGTGAAAAATGGAACTTATAGAACACTTACTTGTGCTCATGCAGAGCTTCTACACAGACCAAGAAGCAGTCATTTGAACAGAACAAGATGATATTGCGTGGTCTAAAATCAGGAAAGGTTTGCCTCAGGATTCCCCATTGTTGCTCAGTCTTTATGGTGAGCAAATAATCCAAGAAGCTGGACTATATGAAGAGAATGGCATCAGGATTGGAGGAAGACTCATTAGCAATCTTCTATATGCAGATGACACAAACTTGCTTGCTGAAAGCAAACAGGACTTGAAGCAGGTACTGATGAACATCAAAGCCTAATGCTTTCAGCATGAATTACACTTCGATATAAAGAAAACAAAAATCCTCCCAACTGGACCAGTAAGCAACATCATGAAAAATGGAGAAAAAATTGAAGTTGTCAAGGATTTCATTTTATTTGGATCCACAGTCAACACCCTTGGAAGCATCAGTCAAGAAATCAAAAATGGTGTAGTACATTGAGCAAAACTGCTGCAAAATGCCTCTTCAAAGAGCTAAGAAGCAAAGATGTCACTTTCAAGACTAAGATGTGCCTGCCTGATCCAAGCCATGGTATTTTCAATCGCCTCATATATATAGAAAAGCTGGACAATGAATAATGAAGACCAATGAAAAAGTAATGCCTTTGAATTATGGTGCTGGCAAAAAATGTTGAATATACTTTGGACTTCCAGAAGAATGAACGAATCTGTCTTGGGAGAAGCAGAGCATGTCTTTTGAATGCCAAAACTGCATGCTCCTTAAAAATGAGCATCGTAAGAATTCATCTCACTTATTTTGGACAATCAGGAGGGCCCTGTTCCTGGAAAAGGACATCATACTTGGTAATGTATAGGATCTATGAAAAAGAGGAAGACTCTCAATAAGATGGATTGATACAGTAGTTGCAAAAGTGGGCTTAAACAGCCAAGAGTGTGAGGATGGTGAAGGACTGGCTGGCATTTTGTTCTATTGTACATAGGGTCACTATGAATTGGTACCAACACGGTGGCACCTAACAACAATAACAACTAATGATTATTAAAATCATTAGTAAAAGTAGTTCTAAAACCTGCTTTCAATTACTTTTGCTAGCTTTTCTATTTTTCCCTTATAACTTTCTAACCAAGAATAATTTAAATTTCCAGGTAAAGGGAGATGTTTCAGAGACTACTACTTGTGTTTCTAGTAGCCATTTTCTCTGAATAAACAGACACTGATGTTATTAAAGAAAAAAAAAAAGGAAATGAATTTTGTGTCTAACCTGCCTTGCAGCTAGGGATTGTCATTTGATGGTATTATGGTTGATTGGATGTAAGGAGAAATGGCATATGGGAGCTCTCAGAATATCTTTTAAAACAAGGTTGCCTCAACTGGCACATTTATTCCATCCTTTACAAATTCCCTTTTTTCCTTCCTTAAGTGGAGGAATTCCAGCAGTCCTCTTGAGAGCATGAGCATAAGAGATACAACCTAAGGATGGTGAAGCAAAAAGCTAGAAAAGCCCTGATCTCTTATGGCATCAGGGAGTTACTATACCAGCAGGACTGCCCTCCTCCAAGTGTGTTTATTGTGAGAGAAAACTCCTAATGTCCTCAAGTCACTGTTTTGTTGTTGTTGTTTGTTTTGCTTTTAAATGTCTTACTAGCAACCAAGTAGAATGTCTAGCTTAGTCAGCAGGCAAGTCAAAGTAGTATAAATGCAGCTAAGCTTAGCAGCACTTCTCATCTAACAAGAAACATTAACTACCAGAAATCTGCCCAAGAAAGCTTGTTCAGATGAAATTTCCCTACATTTTAATGCTTCTCCAGATCTGAAAGTTTTGGAAAATGCATAGGAACAGTAAAGTACATGGGCAGTTATCCAAAGCGAATCATTTTATGTTTGCCCAGCACTGTACATTGAACAGTGTTGGATATGAGTTGTCAACAATTCTACATTCCTAAGAGTCAATTTGATAAAATAAAGTTAAAATTCAAACCATTTTCAAGGGAGGCTTATGGTATATGAAAAGGCCATTTAGGGCATGCCACTAACTTTGAGATCAGTTTCAGACTTGCCATGTGATTGTAACATTAAACGACATCCATACCTATCACCTCTTTGCTTAGCCTTTGTATCAGTTCTCTTGGGCAATATAGAATAAAAAGCATAAAACCACTGGGTCTCCATTAGGGCTTCCCAAAGCCATGCCAAAGAGAAGAAGTGTGCATTGAACACATTTGTATATGTGTCAGGTATAGAAAACAGTAAGCTTAAGCAGAGCATGTCCTTTGAAGTTCTGAAGTTGACTAATGAGCTGGGTGGGGAATGGCACTGAGAATGGTTCCCTCTGGCTTCACAAGAGGCAAGCAGCCAGGCTCAGGAAATTCACTCAGCAAGGCACTGGGCAAAAAGGAGATCAGTGGGGATTTCAGAGGCACTCAAACAGAGCCATCAGCAGACTCAGTGGCAAGCTAGAGAGCTGAGATAATGGTAATCTGAATGTTGTAAGCCTCCTACCCAGAAAGCCTCAATGTGAAGCCCCAATATAAGAAGGATCTTGTCCTGAGCCCTCATCACAGAAGGTGGCCAACGATGCTGCTAGAGACATGAAAGACTGTGATTTACCTGACAATATTGCTAATGTCTATAGTCAGGCCACACTCAATTCTTACATAGGAAATATAGATATACAGTATACTAGTTAGTCAAAGAAAGAGAAGCTTAGGGAGATTAAATAAGCTGTCAAAGCCACATAGCTCAGCATCTAACACAATACCTGCACAGAGTAGGAGCTAAATTAATATTTAGTAAAGGAAGGAAGTGGAGGATGGGGGGAGAAAGGAGGAAGGAAGAGAGAAGAGAAGAAAGACAAAAAGAAGGAAGGGAAGGAGGAAGGAAGGAAGAGAAGGAGGGAGGAAGACAGGAAGAGAAGAAAGAAAGGGGGTGGGAGGAAGCGTGGGAGAGGGGAAGGAAGGAAGGGAGGCAGGAAGGAAGAGAGGGAGAAAAAAGGAAGGAAAGGAGGAAGGAGAAAAGAAGAGAGGGAGGAGGGAGCAACAAAAGAAGGGAGGGAGGGAAAGAAGGAGGAAGAGAGGAAGGAAGGATAAAGGGAAGAAGGAAGGGAGGGGAGAAGGAAAAGAGGAAGCGAGGAAGAGATGGAGCAAGAAAGCAAGGAAGGAAGGGAGGAAGAAAAAAAGAGGAAAATATTCAGACACAATATTAGGCACTTAACTTGTATTATCTCATTTAATTCTAACTACCTCATAAGGAAACTGGTATTAGGGAAGTTACTTACATGCCTTGCTCAAGGTCATCAGCTGAGAAGTCACAGAGATTTAGAGATGACCTGTTATACCTGCCATCACCGAGCATGACCCCACAAACATTTGGCACCCCTTGTTGGTACAATTGCTATTTCTGCTCACACAAAGTGATAATGAGTCAGGACTCACCAAAATGGTAATGTGAAGCCAGGCTTGGTGTAAGGATTGCATTAACTTTATCCAAAGAATTTGTCCTTGGGCCCAGAGAGAAAACCTCTAAAAACTTAGCATTTTCTGCAGTAACTGAAGAGTCTTTGATGAGGCTCCAGACTACACCTGAGGTTTTATGCTAATAGTTACTCAGGTAGAGGCTATGACTACCAAGTAATATTAGCTGTCGTCAAGGGAGGTGGGATGATTCCATCAATCTTAACTACACAATGAGGACCCAGAAAATAATGTGGGCATGGAATTACCATTGGTTTCTTGGTTGGCAATTGACATCAATGAGTGTGGGAAGGTACTATGTCCTTTTTGGGACATCAAAGCTCCAAGTTCAGAAGCCACTCAGACTTCACCCTATGTGTCTCTTCATTTGTATTATCTTTTCTATAATAAAACTGTAACCAGAAGTATAGTGATTTCCTGAGTTATGTGAATCATTCTAGCGAATTCCTGAATCCAAGAGAGTAGTGGAAAGCAACAGATCAGAAGTAAGGGTAATGGGGACCCCTGGGGTTATACTAGCATCCTGAAGATGTAGTGGCCAACAGATCAGAAGTACGGGTGGCATAGGGACTCCCAAGGTTTCTGTTGGTGTCTGAGGTCTTGGGTAGACTTGACAGTGTGGAGGACTGTGTCCTTTAACAACTGAGGCCTGACCTAGTTCTAATGGTTGGAGTCAGAGGAAGAAGTGCTGGCTATACAGCTGGTGTCAGAACAGAAGTGGAATCCAGGGGACAGACTGAATTGGATTGGACAGATCCTTACAATCAGAGCAGTGAAAGATGGGATTTGATATTTTTCCACACAATTGGCATATTCAAATGAGAACTACGTTAGTCTATTATTGAGTTACTCACTGGGAAAATCACCAAATGGATCGTCCTTCCTGGTATACCATACCCACTAGCACATCTGAAAAGTCAGCTTCATGCTCAGACCAAATATTAAGTAAGCCCTTTCTAAAAATGTGTAGTGAATGTTGTTGTCATTGTTGTTGTTGTTGTTGTTGTTGTTGTTGTTGTTGTTCGGTTCCATCAAGTCAGTTCTGACTCATAGTGACCCAATGTACAGCAGAATAAAACACTGCATAGTCCTCTGCCAGACTCACAAAACTTGCTACACCTGAGCCAATAGTTGCAGCCACTGTGTCAATCCATCTCGTCGAGGGCCTTCCCCTTTTTCACTGATCCTCCACATTACTAAGCATGATATCCTTCTCCAGGGAATGGTCCCTTCTGACAATATGACCAAAGTAGGTGAAACAAAGTCTGGCCATTCTCGCTTCCAATGAGCATTCTGGCTGCACGTCTTCCAGGACAGATTTTTTAGTTCTTTTAGCAGTTCATGGTACTTTGAGCATTCTTCACCAACACCACAACTCAAAAGCATCGACTCTTCTTTGGTCTTCCTTATTCATTGTCCAGCACTCACATGCATATGTTGTTGTTAGGAGCTATTGAGTCATCTCCGACTCATAGCGACCCTATACACATCAGAACAAAACACTGCCTGGTCCTGTGCCAGTCTCACAATTCTTGCTATACCTGAGCCCATCACTGCAGCCACTGTGTCTATCCATCTCGTTGAGGGCTTTCCCCTTCATCACTGACTGTACCCTTTACCAAGCATGATACCCTTCTCCAGGGAATGGTTCCTTCTGACCTTCTGACAACATGACCAAAATAGGTGAGACAAAGTCTGGCCATTCTTGCTTCCAAGAAGCATTCCACCTGCACTTCTGCCAGGACAGATTATCCTTTTAGCAGACCATGGTACTCTTAGCATTCCCCAACACCACAACTCAAAAGCATGAACTCTTCTTTGGTCTTCCTTATTCATTGTCCAGCTCTCACACGCATTAAGAGGCAACTGAAAATACCATGGCTTGGGTTAGGTACACCTTAGTCTTCAAGGAGACATCTTTGCTCTTCATCACTTGAAAGAGGTCTTTTGCAGCAGATTTGCCCAATGCAATACATTATCTGATGTCTTGACTGCTGTTTCCATTGGCATTGATTATACAATCAAATAATATGAAATTCTTGACAACCTCGATCTTTTCTCCATCCACCATGAAGCTGTTTATGGGACCAGTTGTGAGGATTTTTGTTTCATTTATGTTGAGGTGTAATCCATATGGTCAACTGTAGTCTTTAATATTCATCAGTAAGTTCTTCAAGTCATCCTCACTTTCAGCAAGCAAAGTTGTGTCATCAGCATATCCCAGGTTGTTAATGAGTCTTCCTCCAGTCCTGATGCCATGTTCTTCTTCTTATAGTCCAGCTTCTCAGATTATTTGCTCAGCATACAGATTGAATAAGTATGGTGAAACAATACAACCCTGATGCACTCCCTTCTTGATTTTAAACCATGCAGTATCCTCTTGTTCTGTTAGAAAGACAGCCTCTTGGTCTTTTGTCTATGCACAGGTTCCTCATGAGTATAATCAAGTGTTCAGGAATTCCCATTCTTCTCAATGTTATCCACAATTTGTTATGATCCACACAATCAAGTGCTTTTGTATAGTCAATAAAACACAAGTAAACATCTTTCTGGTATTCTTTCCCTTGAGCCAAGATCCACCTGACAGCAGCTATTATATCCTTTGTTCCACATCCTCTTCTGAATCCAGCTTGCACCTCTGGAAGTTCTCTGTCAATATACTGTTGCAACCATTTTTGAATTATCTTCAGTAATATTTTATTTGTGTGTGATATTAGTGATGTTGTTCGATAATTTCCACATTCCGTGGGATCACCTTTCTTTGGAATGGGTACAAATATGGATCTCTTACAGTCAGTTGGCAAGGTAGCTGTTTTCCAAATCTCTTGGCATAACCAAGTGAGTGCCTCCAGTGGGGCATCCATTCGTTACAACATCTCAATAGGTATTCTTTCAATTCCTGGAGCCTTGTTCTTCACCAATTCCTTCAGTGCAGCTTCAACTTCTTCCTTCTATGCCACCTCCTGAAATGGATGAACATCCACCAGTTCTTTTTGGTATAGTGACTCTGTGTATTCCTCCCATCTTCTTTTGATGCTTTCTGCATCATTCCTTCATCTATTTTGCCCATAGAATCTTTCAACACTGCAACTCGAGGTTTAAATTTTTTCCTCAGTCCTTTCAGCTTGAGAAATGCTGAGCGTGTTCTTCCCTTTTGGTTTTCTAACTCCAGGTCTCTGCACATTTCATTAAAGTAATTGGCTTTGTCTGCTTGAACTGCTCTTTGAAATCTTCTGTTGAGCTCTTTTATCTTGACATTTCTTCCATTTGCTTTAGCTACTCTTCCCTCATCCCTCAAGGGCAAGTTTCAGAGTCTCTTCTGACATCCATTTTGGTATTTTCTTCTTTTCTCATCTTTTTAATGACCTCTTGCTTTCTTCATGGATGATGTTCTTGATGACATCCCACAATTCTCCTGGTTTGAAGTCATTGGTGTTTAATGCTTCAAATCTGCTCTTTAGATGGTCTCTAAATTCAGGAGTGATATATTCAAGATCATATTTTGGCTCTCGTGAACTTGTTTTAATTGTCTTCAACTTCAAGTTAACTTGAATATGAGCAGTTGATGGTCTGTTCCACATCAGCTCCTGGTCTTATTTTAGCTGAAGATACTGAGCTTTTCCACTGCCTCTTGCAACAGAGGTAGTCAATCTGATTCCTGTGTATTCCATCTGGTGAAGTCGATGGGTATAGCTGCCATTTGTGTTGTTGAAAAGGTATTTGCAATGAATAAGTTGTGGGTCTTGTAAAATTCTATTATGTGATCTCCAGCATTATTTCTGTCATAAAGGCCAAATTTTCCAAGTACTAGTGATTCTTCTTTGTTTCCAACTTTTGCATTCCAGTCACCAGTGATAATCAATACATCTTGATTGCATGTTCAGTCAATTTCAGACTGCAAAAGTTGATAAAAATATTCAATTTCCTCATCTTTGGCTTTAGTGGTTGGTGCATACATTTGAATAATACTCATATTAACTGGTCTTCCTTATAGGCATATGGATATTATCGTATCACTGACAGCATTGTACTTGAGGACAGATCTTGAAACAACCTTTGTGATGATGAATGCCACGCCATTCCTCTTCAAATTGTCATTCCTGGCACAGTAGATCATATAGTTGTCAGATTCAAAATGGCCCAAACCAGTCCATTTCAGCTCACTAATGCCTAGGATATCAATCTTTATGTATTCCGTTTCATTTTTGACAACTTTCAATTTTCCTAGATTCATACTTCATACATTCCCTGTTCTGACTATTAATGGATGTTTGCAGCTGTTTCTCCTCAATTTGAGTCATGCTATGTCAGCATGAAACTTGTCCTTGAGTGGAGAGTAGCTAAAGCAAATGGAAGAAATGACAAGATAAAGAACTGAACAGAAGATTTCAAAGAGTAGCTCCAGCAGACAAAACCATTTACTATAATGAAATGTGCAAAGACCTGGAGTTTGAAAACCAAAAGGGAAGAACACACTCGGCATTTCTCAAGCTGAAAGAATTGAAGAAAAAGTTTAAGCCTCTAGTTGTAATACTGAAAGATTCTAAGGGCAAAAATATTGAATGATGCAAGAAACATCAAGAGAAGATGGCAGGAATACACAGAGTCACTGTACCAAAAAGAACTGGTTGATCTTCATCCATTTCAGGAAGTGGCATATGATCTAGAACCAATGGT
>NW_006921689.1:5216-7181 GCF_000298275.1 Orycteropus afer afer | reverse complement strand
TTGTCAGAAGGGACCATTCCCTGGAGAAGGATGTCATGCTTGGTAGGATGGAGAGTCAATGAAAGAGGGGGAGGTCTTCAACGAGATGGATTGACATGGTGGCTGTGATGATGGGCTCAAGTATAGCAGGGATCATGGAGCTGGCACAGGATCAGGCAGTGTTTTGTTCTGCTGTGCATGGGGTCTCTATGAGTTGGAAATGAGTCGACAGCACCTAACAACAACAACAACATGTCAGCAAATGGAGGTCTCAAAAGCTTTACTTTATCCATGTTAGTAAGGTTAGTTCTACTCTGATGATGCAGGTCTTTCCCAGTCATGTTTTGAGAGCCTTCTGACCTACAGGACTCATCTTCCTGCACTGTATCAGACAATGTTTCCAGGCTATTTGTAAAGTTGAGCAATAATATATCGGAAAGTGTTTCTCTGCTATTCATAAGGTATTCACTGGCCAATTCTTTGAGAAGTGGATAGCCTCTTCCTTCTTCCTAGTCTGTCTCAGTCTGTAAGCTGCGTTGAAACCTGTGCGCTATGTACAACCTGCTGGCATTTGAAACACCAGGGGCACAGCCTCAAGACTCACAGCAACACACAAACCACCACAGAATGATAAACTGACAGACAAGTTTGTCTCCTTTAGTTTAAGTTCCAAACTTCTCTGCCCTCCCCTTACCCAGAAAGAACTTAAACAATAGAAATAAATCATTGAGCTTCAGTCATTATTTGGGATCCATTGGGGAGAAAGATATCACCTAAAACCCAAGCTTAACAGCTTCCCTCTGCACAAGACCATCCAACAGGCCAAGGCTGGGTCTAGAAGAATGATTCTCAACTCTAGGTGCAAATTAGACTCATCTGGGAAGCTTTTGAAACTAGCCATGCCCACTACCCATGACATTCTAATGTGCTGCCCAGTTGAGAATTACTGGTGTAGAAAGAAAATGATGGCCTATGGAACTTTGGGTCCCTAGGGGATTTGAGAACCCCTCAAAGAGTAGGTCACCAGGCTCAGCAGAGAGCATCTAGTTCTGCTCATTATCAATGAGCCTTGGGCCACTGAGCCTGTTATCTCCTCAGCTGAATGAAGCCCTCCTGGCAGACCCAATGACCACTTGATGTTGACTCCTAAGCAGGGTATCACCTTTCCATCTGCTTCATGCTTTGGCTTCAAGATTTCCTCAGATGCAGACTCAGGACATAGTATCAATGGGAAAGTGAAGGTAGCTGTGGTAATAACATCTACCAATGTTAGACTCCTCAACAATCACCCCCCTCTCAGCACTGGTCTGAGGAAAAAAGTAGAGCTGCTCAATAGTAATGATCGTACTAATAATTCATAAAGTATCTGCTTATATGGCACCAAGGAGCTCTGGGGGTGCTGTGATTAAGTCATTGGGCTGCTAACCAAAAGGTCTGAAACCCACCAGTTGCTCCACAAGAGAAAGATGAGGCAGTCTGCTTCCATTAAAGATTTATAGCCTTAGAAAACCTGTGGGGGTCACTGTGAGTCAGAATTGACTTGATGGCAATGGGTATTTGGGACTTTGTGGCACGAAGCTAGACACTTTACATATATTATTTCTATTAAATATATATATATATATATATATATAATCTCCACTTTATTGAGGAGGATATTGAAACTTAAAGTGGTTAGGTAACTTGCCCAGCTCATGGCTAGACCCAAATCCCTCATTCTGTAACCCATGTCTTTCCACACCATACTGCTAGTTTTTAACTCATGCTCCCTACAGAGTTCCTCCCCCACATCCCAAGACTGAATGCATCCTAACCCCTGAGGAAACACTACTGGGGAGGTGGAGTGGATGGAGCAGAGACAGTAGTGATTAGTCAAAAGGACCTGAATACTTTTTTTAAAAAAACCATTTTACTGAAATATAATTTATGTACAGTGAAATACAAAAAACTGAAGTGACATGGGTCAGTGCCTTTTTTTTTTTTTTT
>NW_006921689.1:2753-4846 GCF_000298275.1 Orycteropus afer afer | reverse complement strand
TCTAATTCCAGCTTTTTAAGGAATCGCCATACTGCTTTCCACAGTGGTTGTATCATTTGACAGTCCCACCAGCAGTGTATGAGAGTCCCAATCTCTCCATATCCTCACCAGCATTTGTTATTTTCTGTCTTGCTGAACTTTGCCATTAGTGCTGGGATGAAATGGTATCTCATTGTTGTTTTAATTTACATCTCTCTGATGGCTAAGGACTGTGAGAAATTCTTCATGTATTTGTTGGCCACCTGAATATCCTCTTTGGTGAAGTGCCTGTCTATTCATGTCTTCTGCCTATTTTTTAATTGGACTGTTTGACTTTTTGATGTTGAGGTGTTGGGATTTTCTATAAATTTGAGAGATAACTTCCTTGATAGATATGTTGTTGCCAATTTTTTTTCCCAATCTGTAGGCTCTCTTTTAAAAAATTGGCACATGATTAATACACACAAGGATGGGCTTCATTTCAACAAAGAATTATGCTTTCTCTCATTTTCTTGACACATTTATTCTATCTGTTGTTTTTCTCTCTTTTTTGTTATAGTCGGCTGTGAAAAAGACCATGTCACTCAACAAATAGACAACAAAAGGAGAAAGACAATGATGATAAAGAAAGCTCCATCGTGGCCTTTAGGTCAGATAGAAGACAGATAGCAGTGGGGGCTGCAGGAAACTGGATAGGTTCTGCCAAACTAAATCCCAGTTGACTCTGACCTTGTTGGCATTCAGGTCCTTTGTTCTCAGATCTTCTGCCTTTTTGAGAAGCAGGAATTGCATATTTTCAGATGGCAATTCCCAGTTTTTTACCTATCAGTGAAGTAAGTGACTCCATTTTGTAACTCTATTTTTGTAATGTCCAGACAAGCAGTGGCCATTTTGGATGTTTAAAGTGACTGAAGGCACAGCCATTTTGAATGTTTACAAGCGGTGGCCATTTTGGATATTTAAAGTGACCAAAAAAGGCAAAAAGGACCAGAACAGATTGAGAAGTCAACCTCAGGGACCCAGGTGAAGAGAGGGGACCCAGGTGAAGAGAGGAAACCCAGGTCATGCCCCACAAACAGTGAGGTGGGAAGGCAGGGAGAGGACAGAAAAGGCAAAGGGACCGGAATAGATCAAGGAGTCAGCTGCAGGGATCCAGGTAAGGGTGGTTGGAGGGGACCAATAGCTAAGGGAGACAAACTTATCTGTCAGTTTGTCCTACTGTGGTGATGTGTTGCTGTGAGTCTTGAGGCTGTGCCACTGGTGTTTCAAACCCAGTGGGATACGCATGGTACACAGGTATCAGCCTGGCTTCAGATTGAGACAGACTAGGAAGAAGGAGGAGGCCATCCACTTCTCAAAGAATTGGCCAGGGAAAACCTTATGAGTAGCAGAGAAACACTGTCTGATACATTACTGTGCAACTTTATGAATAGTCTGAAAACATTTCCAATATAGAGGAGGAAGATGAGTCACTTAGCTTAGAAAGCTTTCAGAGTAGGACTGGGCAAAAGCTGCATCATCAGAGTAAAATCACCCTTACTCATATGGATAAGGTAAAGCTCCTGAGACCTCCATTTGCAGACGTGGCACCACTCAAATTGAGGAGAAATAGTGGCAAACATGCATTAATAATCGGAATATGGAATGTATGAAGTATGAATCTAGGAAAATTGGAAGTTGTCAAAAATGCAATGGAACACATAAAGATTGATATCCTAGGCATTAGTGAGCTGAAATGGATTGGTTTTGGCCATTTTGAATCAGACAACCATGTGATCTACTATGCCGGGAATGACAAATTGAAGAGGAATGGCATGGCATTCATCATCACAAAGGATGTTTCAAGATCTGTCCAGAAGTACAATGCTGTTAGTGACAGGAAAATATCCATACGCCTACAAGGAAGATCCGTTAATATGACTATTATTCAAATTCATGTACCAACCACCAAAGCCAAAGATGAGGAAATTGAAGAATTTTATCAGCTTCTACAGTCTGAAATTGACCAAACATGCAATCAGGATGGGTTAATTATCATTGGTGACTGGAATGCAAAAGTTGGAAACAAACAAGAATCACCAGTAGTTGGAAAATTTGGCCTTGGTGACACAAAT
>NW_006921689.1:0-612 GCF_000298275.1 Orycteropus afer afer | reverse complement strand
AAGAGTTGATCCTTTTGAGTCATGGTGCTGGCAAAGAATGCTGAAGGTAGCATGGACTGCCAAAAGAACTAACAGATCTGTCCTGGAGGAAGTACGGCCGAGATGCTCCTTGGAAGTGAGGATGGCCAGACTTTGTCTCACCTACTTTAGTCATGTTGTCAGAGGGGACCATTCCCTGGAGAAGGATGTCATACTTGGTAAGGTGGAAGGTTGACGAAAGAGGGGAAGGCCTTCGATGACATGGATTGACACAGTGGCTGTGACAACGGGTTCAAGTATACCAAGGATCATGGAGCTGGAGTGGGATTGGGCAGTGTCTCGTTCTGCTGTGCATGGGGTCGCTATGAATCGGAAACAACTCGATGGCACCTAACAACAACAACAGGCTCCTTTTTTACTCCTTTGGAGAAGTCTTTGGAAGGACATAAAAATTTTAGAAGCTCCCATTCATTTAGTTTATCTTCAGCTGTTTGTGCATTTTGGGTTATGCTTGATAGTCTATTTATGCCATAAATTTTTCTTGTTGTTGTTATGTGCCATTGAGTTTGACTGACTCATAACAACTCCTCTTTGGGTTTCCAAGGCAGTATCACTACAGACTTTGCCCCTGGT
>NW_006921688.1:10068231-10068975 GCF_000298275.1 Orycteropus afer afer | reverse complement strand
TCTTATGGGGACTGTTGCTGTTTCCCACTCAGATAGACAAAAATTACAATTGAATAACCACCAAAAAACTAAAAGCACATAGTCAAAAAATACACCATGTAATCACACAGGAATGGTAACCAAAAAATAGAGAGAAAAGAAGAAAAAACAAGAAAACCTGCAAAATCTGGGGACAGAGCACTAAGAGAAAAAAGGTAGAGAGGAGAATAATGAATAAAAAAATGGGGGGGGGCAAGGAATGAGGTTAGCCACAAGAAAAAAAGGGGAAAAAATTGAAAAAAAAAATTTTAACAAGGTACAGGGGAAAAAAAAAAAAGGTGTCAACTAGGACCTGGGAGGGGAAGAATAGTAAAAAGAACAAAAGGATTAATAATAACAGTAGTTTTTAAACAGACAAATACAAGCAAACTAAACACCAGAAAAAAGAAATTGAAAAAGAAAAAAATTTGTGGAGAACAGGGCAGGGCACCCAGAGTCCGTTGGAGCACACAGACTGGGATGGAGTTCCTGTGGGTCCAGAAGGTGGGTGGGAGTGAGGGGTGGCTTCACCTCCATTCACCAAGTGGGTGTGGGGTAGAAGAGTAATAAGAGGAATGTCGCACATTTTCAGTCCTGCAGGTCCAGAGTGTCCTTGGGGTTACTGGCAAGCAGAACCTCTTCTTAAGCCCCTGGAATCTCAGAGAGCACTGTCTCTTTAAATATCCAAAATGGTCAAGCCGCTTGTAAACATTCAAAATGGTGGCA
>NW_006921688.1:10066779-10067364 GCF_000298275.1 Orycteropus afer afer | reverse complement strand
TAATTCTTTTGAATTCCTTATCAGTGAGTTCCAATGCTGCATCTTCCTCAGGGATGTGTTTTGGGTCTGTATCCAGGTACTTGTTTCTCCTGCTTAGCCTTGGTCCTTTGTGTGGACTGTGATGCTCTGTTGTCTCCAAGGCATTGTGATGTTTTTGTGTTTGTATTTAATTGGTGATTGTATGATAGAGTGACTTGCCAACAATTTTTGTTTTCTTTGTTTTGTCTGTATGTTATCTATGCAAGTAGGGTTCTGTGCTGTGCTCCTCTGTTCACTAGTTGACAGCACTTGTACACTCATCACCTGTCTCCTTTCCTGTTGTCAGCCTCTTGTATGTCCCTGCTGACCTGGGCAAATAGAGCCTATTCTTAGGTCCCTGGAATCTGAATGAGAATGCTGTCACCTTAAAATCCAAATGGTTACCACTTGTAAAGATTCAAAATGGCTGCACCTCAGTCACTTTAAATATCCAAAATGGCTGCCACATGTAAACAATCAAAATGGCTGCACCCTCTGGACAGCAGAAGTCAACAGCTCAGGTTGTCTTCTTCCTTGCTCTTTCCCTTCCTAGTCATAGGCTCCCAG
>NW_006921688.1:10057973-10065169 GCF_000298275.1 Orycteropus afer afer | reverse complement strand
TCCAACTATCTGGATGACTCCAACTAACTGGAGAGCCCCATCAGTGAGATGTCAGAATGGTTAAAATTCTAGCTTACTCTGGATCTGTCACATAACCACACTGGGGCTGAGGCAGTGCTGGTAATGGGGTCTGATGCCTCAGTAATAAATTTCAAAGGAAAGAGATATTAGAAGAGATTCATAAAATCTCATGAAGTTGTGGAGTACTAGGGGCAGCTCCAGCCTCACAGCAACAAGCAAGCCACCACAGTATGACAAAGTGACAGATGAGTGGTGGGTACTGAAGCATGGGAATAAAATCAGAAAACTTCGTGGTGAACTGATCATATGTTTGCTTACATGTAACACCAAAAGAAATATTTATTAGCATAAATAGTAATAGAAATTTATTGGCTTCTGAAATTGAAAAAAGCTCCACTGGTAAAGAACCTATAAGTCAGGCCCTACCCAAAGTTTCTTTTCAGACTGGCTTAACTCATAGTGATCAAATGAATGCCTCAGTTTAAGATCTTACACTCAGATACCACACCATTCAGAAATAGACAGAACAGCTGTGTTCCCGAGTTCCCACAAAAAATAATAATAATAAAAAAAAGAACAGCTTTATTCTGAAAAGGATATTTTGTTAAAGGTAACTTGCTAATCACTGCATTAATGACTGTGGACAGGGATGTGGAGTGTGCTCATTGACCTACTCTGGATCTTTCAGTGGAAATCAGCAGCTGTTGAGAAGGAATGAAGAAGTCATGCATACTAAGAATATAGCAAAAATGTTCAATACCCTCATTTAATCTGATGAAGAGGGGTTCTTTAATAAAAAATTGTCAGAAACAAATGATTCAGTCATTCTCAAAAATGAGACATAAGACTCTCGAAAGATTCTTCCTGATTTACTATAATTTAAGAGTTCCCAACATTCATCCATTTTAGGAGGTGGCATATGATCAAGAACCAATGGTATTGAATGAAAAAGTCAAAACTGTACTGAAGGAATTGCCAAAGAACAAGGCTCCAGGAATTGACAGAATACCCATTGAGATGTTTCAACAAACGGATGCCCCACTAGAGGTACTCACTCCATTCTGCCAAGAGATTTGAAAGACAGCTATCTGGTCAACTGACTGGAACAGATCCATATTTGTACCCATTCCAACAAAGGTTATCCCACAGAATGTGGAAATTATCGAACAATATCATTAATATCGCATGCAAGTAAAATCTTACTGAAGATAACTCAAAAATGGGTGAGGCTGTATATTGGCAGAAAACTTCCAGAAGTGCAAGCTGGATTCAGAAGACGACGTGGAACAAGGGATATCATTGCAGATGTCAGCTGGATCTTGGCTCAAAGCACAGATACCAGAAAGATGTTTACTTGTGTTTTATTGACTATGCAAAAGCATTTGATTGTGTGGATCATAACATATTGTGGATAACATTGAGAAGAATGGGAATTCCAGAACAATTAATTGAACTCATGAGGAACCTGTACATAATAAACCAGGAGGCTGTCATTCAAACAGAACAAGGGGACACTGCATGGCTTAAAATCAAGAAGGGAGCGTGCCAGGGTTGCATCCTTTCACCATACTTATTCAATCTGTATGCTGAGCAAATAATCCAAGAAGCTGGACTATATGAAGAAGAACATGGCATCAAGATTGGAGGGACAATCATGAACCTGTACTATGCTGACAACACAACTTTGTTTGCTGAAAGTGAGGATAACTTGAAGCACTTACTGATGAGGATTGAAGAATAGAGTCTAAAGTATGGATTACATCTCAGTATAAAGAAAACAAAAATCCTCACAACTGGACCTATAAGCAACATCATGATAAATGGAAAAAAAGATTGAATTTGTCAAAGACTTCACATTGCTTGGTTCTACAATCAACAACAATGGAAGCAGCAGTCAGGACGTGAGATGATGTATAGCATTGGGCAAGTCAGCTGCAAAAGACCTCTTTCAAGTGCTGAGGGACAAAGATGTCTCCTTGAGGACTAAGGTGCACCTGACACAAGCCATGATATTTTCAATCACTTCATATGCATGTGAGAGCTCAACAATGAATAAGGAAGACCAAAGAAGAGTTGATGCTTTTGAGTTGTCCTGCTGGTGAAGAATGCTGAAAGTTCCATGGACTGCTAAAACAACTAACAAATCTGTCCAGGAGGAAGTGCAGTTGGAAAGCTCCTTGGAAGTCAAAATGGCTAGACTTCGCCTCACCTACTTTGGTCATGTTATCAGAAGGGACCATTTCCTTGAGAGGATGTCATTCTTGGTAAGGTGGAGGGTCAATGAAAGAGGGGAAGGCCCTCAAGGTGATGGATTGACACAATGGCTGCAGTGATGGGCTCAAGTATAGCAGGGATCGCAGAGCTGGCGAGAACTGGGTGATGTTTCATTGTGGTGTGGATAGGGTCACTATGTATTGAAGATGACTCGATGGCACCTAACAACAACAACAACATTCTAAAAGGAAAGTATTAGAACTTAATTATTTGACAGTATGTTTTATAAGCCAGGGTCATGGTGCATATATACTCCTCATTCTAACTTAGAGAATGACCACTGAACAGAACTTCAGCTTCTTATACCAAACCAGTATTATCCTGTAAATGTCAGTAAAATCTTAACAACTATTTGAATAACAATCTATTCAAGATTAATTTGATTGTAGATCTCTGTATTCCCTTAATTGTGTTTACTTAAAATAGTTCATATATGGTGCTTCAAATGTCTTCCTTATTATTTAAGTAACCATAACATTGGAATCCATTAAATAATCCATTCAGTAGAGATTTTGAATTTTCTATGGCAATTAGTCTATGCAGATTAATCACTATAATTAACAGGATGATCAACAAGAATTAATAAGTCTCATAAACCATCCAAAACGAAATTTAATCCCTTTGACATCTATATTGGGATCAATATATATTTATAAAGTAACATGAAATTCCAAAATATTTAGCATGTTTTACTGATTCTTGTTGAGTGTCTCATGCTTCTTAATCATAGAAAGACAAAAACAGACATAATATTTTTTGAACTGTAGAGTTTATTTATTTCATTTTCAAAAACTTGGTATTAAAAAGGCTTTAAACCCCACTAATGACCTTTGAATATTACTATGTCACCCACTAATTTAGCATGTAAAATAGTAATGCAAGGTAAATGATGTTGCTTTTTGTTTTTTTTTAAATCAAGAATTTGAACTCTTCTCAAATATCCTAGGAGAAAAACAAGTATTTAAAATCTCTTTATAAAGAATGTTCATAATCTTCTCAGTGGCAATTCTCACATACTGACTGTGCAAACTCAATGTTATAGTAAAGTTTGTTTTGGAAAAGACTAAAAAAAATATTAAGGGAACAATAATTAGTGTATATACAACAATCTTTACTGAATAGAATTTCAAAGCTAATAAAACTTACCTCTTGCTGCCTGTTTGTTTTAATCGATAATTATTTCGTAGGAGTACAAAATCTTACAAAAATTAAAAGTGCACATTCTAGGAGTGTTTTGTGATCATGACCCCGAATAATTCCATGAGAGAAATTACGTGTTTTTCTAGTCAATTTGTCCTATTAAATTCAGTCATGTTTTTCTACATTTTCTAACCCACTTATTAGAAATTTATTTGATCTGAATATTCATAAGCTTAGTGTTAAAAACGTTTAATAATACAGCACTTCACATTTTACAAATAACTATATATATATATACACACACACACATATATGTGTATGTATGCATGCATGCATGCATAGAGATATTTTTTCATGATAATACCTGATTTTGGGGGTGTTTTTAGGTACCATCCAGTTGGTTCTGACTCATAGTGACCCTGCCCATAAGTGAACAAAGCACTGCCAGGTCCGAGGCATCTTCACAAGCTGTGCTTCAGCCCATCATGAAAGCCACTGTGTCAATCCATTTCATTAAGGATCTTCCCCTTCTTTGCTGACACTCTATTCACTGAGCATAATATTCTTCTCCAGGGACTGGTCCTTTCTGACAACATGACCAAAGTAGGTGAGACAAAGTCTGGCCACTTCTGAATGCTTCTAAGGAGCATTCCAGTTACACTTCTTCCAGGACAGATTTGTTCATTTCTCTGGCAGTCCATGGTACCTTCTGCATTCCTCACTAACTCCACAACTCAAAAGCATCAACTTTTTTTTAGTCTTCCTTATTCATTGTCCAGCTTTCACATGCCTGCAAGGCGATTGAAAATACCATGGCTTGAGTTAGGCACACCTTAGTCTTCAAAGAGTAATCTTTGCTTGTCAGCACTTTTAAGGAGGTCTATTACAGCAGATTTACCCAGTGCAATACAAGCACTATATTGTTGTTGTTGTTGTTAAGTGCTATCGAGTCATTTCCAACTCATAGCCACCCCATGCACAGCAGAACAAAACACTGCCCGATCCCACGCCAGCCCCACAATCCCTGCTATACTTGAGCCCATCATCGCAGCCACCGTGTCAATCCATCTCGTTGAAGGCCTCCCCTCTTTCGTCGACCCTCCACCCTACCAAGCATGACATCCTTCTCCAGGGAATGGTCCTTTCTGACAACTATATTAGCAACTCTTAAATAAATAAGCCAGGTGTTTTACATAAGTATATTCCTTAGTACTTACTACCGACTTAAGGAATCAAAAGAATTTGCTTTTTCCAAATAACAAATGAAGTTTGGAGAGCTTATTTACTGAAAGATATTCATGTAGTGAGTGATAGAAGTGATAAAAGTGGGTAGGATGGTCATGTCTGTTGGTGCTTTTTCCATTATGTGGTCCACAGTCTCAAGAAGAGCACTTTCTAGTGGGAGAAACAGAGACAGTTACAGCTAAATTATGATGTAATGTTTTTCCAAATCTGCTCTCTCTGATATTAGCACTATAGGCAAAAAGCCATGGGAATACTGAGGAAGAAGTCATAAATGAACAAGTGAGATAACATTTTAGTTATTCTGTGAAAAGTAAGTAATAATTAATCATTGGGAAAAGGGCAGCTAGACCTGCCATTACAGATTTCTCTATAAACTCCTTTTTCCATTGGCTCACAGCAATCTCAAAGGTGAGCAGAATCACAGGTACCTCTCCACGGAGGGCCAGGTTCTTCAGTGTGGAAGATGCTGAGGGTGTGCAGAAAGAGTGAGTCTATTTTATCTTAAATTTGTGAGTATAACATGCAATGCTCTGTGTATGCTTTACCAGCTTTAAAATGTCTAAAATGGCACTTTAAATGAGAGAAAGCTAGTAATTCCTAGATACTAAATCATGTTTCTGCTGCCACCAGACTGTGTTTGGAAAGCTAACATTTGGATCTGCATTTATGGTAAAACATTAGCTTTTAAGAACACATTTGATTAACGTTGACAGTTTCTTATTCAAAACTCATATGGTTAAGTTGTAGCATCAACCCACGGAAAGTTAAGTTCCATTACACTCCTCCAAGTCCTAAGAAATTGTCCGAGGATAATTGTACATTCTCTAGTTCACACCACTGGCATGGCTTCCAGCATCACAGCAACATGTGAGCTACCACAGTATGAGAAACTAAATGGTTGCAGCGGTACATAGACAGGGAACGACCAGAAATTCAAGCTGAATTCAGAAAGGGTGAGGAATGAGGGATATCATTGCTGATGTCAGATGGATCTTGTCTGAAAACAAAGAATACCAGAAAGATACTTACCTGTGTTTTATTGACTACGCAAAGATATTTGGCTGTGTGGATCATAACAAATTATGGGATAACATTGCAAACAATTGAAATTCCAGAAAACTTAATTGTGCTCATGAGGAACCTCTATGTAGATCAAGAGGCAGTTGTTTGAACAAAACAAGGGTGTATTGCCTGGTTTAAAATCAAGACAGGTGTGTGCCAGGATTGTATTATTTCACCATACTTATTCAATCTGTAAACTGAGCAAATGATCCAAAAGTTGGACTATATGAAAAAGAACACAGAAGGAGGATTAAAGGAAAACTCATTAACAACCTGGAATATGCAAATAACACAACCTTACCTGCTGAAAGTGAAGATGACTTGAACTATTTACTGATGAAGGTCAAAGACTACATCCTTCAGCATGGATTACATCTCAACATAAAGAATTCAAAAATCCTCACAACTAGACCAATAAGCAACATCATGAAAAATGGAGAAAAGATAGAAGTTGTCAAATGTTGCATTTTGCTTGGAATACTTATGGAACCAGCAGTCAAGAAATCAAACGATATATTGCCCTGGGTAAATCTGCTGCTAGGGGCATCTTTAAAGTGTTAAATAGCAGAGATGTCACTTTGAAGACTAAGGTGTGCCTAACCCAATCCATGGTATTTTCAAAATCCTCATATGCATGTAAAAGCTGGACAATGAATAAGAACTACAGAATAATTGATTCACTTGAGATATGGTGTTGGAAAGAATACTGAATATACCATGGACCACCAGAAGAATGAACACTCTATCATGAAGGAAGTACAGCCAGAATGTGCTTTAGAAGCAAGAATGGCCAGCCTTTGTCTCTCATACTTCAGTCTTGCTGTCAGGGAGAACTAGTCACTGGAAAGGATCTCATGCTCTGAAAAGAGGAGAGTCAGAGAAGAAGGGGAAGACCTTCAAAGAAATGGATTGATACACTGGCTGCTACGATAGGCTCAAGCATAGCAATGATTGTGAGAATGGCACAGGACCAGGCACTGCTTCTTTTTGGTGCACACAGAGTCACCAAGAGTCAGAACTGAACCAACAGCACCTAACAACAACATACTTTACAACAGTTGTACTGTGATAGACACAATGTGTTTTATCTTATAAATTTATTTGAATTACATTATATTGCTTTAACTTCTGGTTTTATAGATTTTCATTTTTTTAAGGTCAGGTTTCTATTAAGAGTAAAATAGCTACTTTCTACCTATTGTGTTCTAGGGCCTTAGAATATATCAGAGAACTAAACTAACAAAGATTATTGCTGTTTGGAACTTTCAATGTGTTGAGGGAAGAAATAAAATAAACAACAGATATGCATAGGTTAATGTTATAGGATGTTTGAAGGTAATGCACATTGTGAATAATTAAAGGTACATAATAGGTAATGCTAAGTAATGCAGGGTGGAAAAGAGTTGTAGATTGGGATTTGAAATATGGTGGTCCAGAGACAATTTATTGAGAAG
>NW_006921688.1:10051730-10055168 GCF_000298275.1 Orycteropus afer afer | reverse complement strand
GCCTCATATGCATGTAAAAGCTTGACAAGGAATGAGAAACACTGAAGAAGAGTTGATGCTTTTGAGTTGTGGTGTTGTCCAAGAATAATGAAAGTACCATGGACTGCTGAAATAACTAACAAATCTGTCCTCGAAGAAGTGCAGCCAGAATTTGAGAATGGCCAGACTTCATCTCACCTACTTCAGTCATGTTGTCAGAAGTGACCATTCCCTAGAGAAGAATATCATCCTTGGTAAAGTGGAGGACCAGCAAATAAGGTGAAAGCCTTCAACAAGATGGAGTGACACAGTGGCTGCAACAATTGACTCAGATATAGCAAGCACTGTGAGCTTGGCACAGGACTAGGCAGTATTTTGTTCTGTTATACATAGTGTCTCTGAGTCCATGCCAACCAGACAGCACATAACAACAACAGCAACATCACCTAAACCTATCACCTCTGAGCTATAAGTAACAGAACAGACACCAGGGCTTAGAACAGGTTCATAATGGTTTGACCTCCCACTGGGAACTTGCATGTCTACCCCAGATATACCAAATCATAATCTATGATTTAACAAGATCTAACAAGAACTGTAAGAATCATCTGGAGATCTGTGATAATCGCCTGGAGATCTTCTTAATACGTAGATTCTGATTCAGTATATCTGAGGTGGACATGCAAATTCTTAGCTGAGGGTCAGACCAGACTCAAACAGTTTGAATCCCTGACAGACACACAGACAAGCCAGGACAATGAGAAGAAGATAGATGCCATGTGAAGTTCACCAAGGAACTAAGGAAGATCTGGGCTATAGAAGCTAAGACAAGAATCTTTCCCCAAAGACTAAAAAGACAGAGGCTTCCTTTATATCCAATGATCCAATGCCCTGAATCCGTATTTCTGTCCTCCTAAACTGTGAGAAAATTAATTTCTGTTTTTAAAGTCACCCACTTGTCATATTTTTGTTATAGCAGCACTAAGAAACAAAGACATTGGTCACGTGAATATCCACTACAAAAGCATTCTGGAAAGAATCAACTGATAGCGAAAGGTCACAGCCATACTTGAACACAGCCAGGACTAGGGTGGCTGAACAAACATGAGTAATGGGTATAACTAATAATGGAAAGGGGATAATGCCAAAAAAGAAACAGGAGACTGGATTGTGTAGAGGCTTACAGGCCTTTGCAAAGACTGGCTTTTATACTAAGTAAAACGGGAAGTCATTTTGAGAGATTCACCAGAAAAGTAACATGATTTGGTTTGCATTTTAAAGACAATAGCCCATAGGGGTCAGGACAGAAGCAGCCACAGCTACCAGGAGACTCATATGACACCAAGTAACAACTGGCTTTCTGTTTCCCGATGCTTCTTGATTGCTCTTCATTATCAATGTGACCTTGAGCAAACCACTGTCTCTCTCTCAGCATAAATTTCTTTACTTATTAAAAAAGAAAATTGGTTCAAAGAGAGTCTAACTCCCTTTGAAGCCCTGGCAATATATCATCCATGAGTCTATACATTTTGTTCTAAAATGTTTTCACCACGCACTCAATAAAGCACTGATTATTTTAAAGATCACTGTTTAATTTCTCAGCTTTTGACAGGTAACCATTGCTTTCCAGTCTACAGGGGTGTGAGAAATTGCTGAGTACCTAGTTATAATATGATAAGTACGCCCTGAGTTGCAGCAATCTATCTACTAAAAATGAAAAACTAATCTCATGGTTATGACTATTTTGCCAGTGGAAAACCCAGGCAAGAGAGCCTCCAGTTTTAAGTTAATGAGTAAAACCTTAAAAGAACTGAGAAGAATGTTAAAAATGAACAAAAAGTCAAAGTGGGAAAATTATTCACATAGGTAAAAAAAGGCTGTTATTTGCAAAAGAAATTGCTGTTAATCAGTATTTTAAATAAGTCAAGCATAAATATAAATAAATGTCTGGGTAATGGAAGAGATTTCCAGAGTTTGAGCGGCTACCCACTGTGTATCATATCATTATGTGCTGTACAAATTTATGGAAGATACATACTTTTTTTCATAATTTTGTAATTCATATTAGGAAATTTTTAATGTGATTTTTTTCTAATAATGAAAACCAAATTCAGTGCCGTCGAGTTGGATCTGACTCATAGTGACCTCTCCTTATGTTTCCTGGGTGGTATCACTAAGGAAGTAGATTGCCCAGTCTTCCTTCCAAGGTGGATTTGAATGCCAGTCTTCTGTTTAGCAGTCAAATGCCTTAAGTACTGTGCCAAATATTAAGATAATTTAAATCTTTTAATAAAAACACATTTTATTTCATAAATTAGATAAAATTTCAAACATACAAAAGGTTGATTATTTGGAATATTTTCTCAGCAAACACTGATGTTAAATATTTATTTGGGTAAAAGAGATGTGAAGGAGAAATTTATAAAATCTTTTTGACCAAAACTAAATGATTGAATTGAACTCAGTTCTTGGTGAATTAAACTGGTATTTTACTTGCTTGCATGTCTGGAACACCATGTTTTCTTAGCTGCAGTCAATGCAAACTTCTTATAAGCTCTTGTTATCCAGCTTTGTTAATTGTTTGAAGGTATAGAAACTAAAAAGTAATTTCTCCCTATGGTCAAGCCAGGATATGAAAGTAGACTCTAAGGAAAGGAATCTTGACACAGGTGTCTTTTGTATAAAGTGAACCCAAGAAATATTTCTTTGTAACAAAGAAGGAATAAAGAGAATTGGTTAAAAATGATTTTTGGAGCTGGCTTTATCTAAAGCTTCCCAGGTAACTTAAAATGTTTAACAAGATGTTTCGGAGAAATGAGGTTCTGGTACCAAGATGAAAAAAAAAAGAAGAAGAAGAAGAAACTCACTGCCATCAAGTCATTTCTGACTCACAGCGACCCCTCCTTGGGTTTCCAAGGCAGTATGTCTACAGAAGTAGATTACAATCTTCCTTTTGAGGAGTTGCTGGTGGGTTTGAACTACCAGCCTTCTGGTTAGCAGTCAAATGCCTTACGCACTATGCCACCAGAGCTCCTGGTACCAAGGTCAGTTCTCACACATTGCTGAGACATCTGGTTAAAGGTGTTTGAATATACACCAGTGGTTTTATGATCCCACCTGAAGGATATGTGACTATGATTGAAAACCTCTGTTATTAGTTTCTGAAATCAATCACTCTAAGCCTCTATTCCCAATTACCCAGTAGAAGCCCATTCCCCACCCCAAACCCGTTCTCCTTGTGAGTTCAACCAAAGACTAATCAATCAAATAACTATATTATAATTTCTTTGTTCCTTGGGATATATCTGTCTTTGTTATGTTTTACTTGTAGTCATCGATTCTCGCTTATGTGGGCTGTTGTCACCCTGAATTGGAATGTATCTTTTCCTCTTTTCTTGTTTCTGAATAAAATCTCTTAATCTCATTTTAAGTACCAAGTGAATTCCTTTTCTTTTTTTT
>NW_006921688.1:10048492-10051469 GCF_000298275.1 Orycteropus afer afer | reverse complement strand
GAGGCAGTATCACTATAGAATCAGATTGCCCAATCTTCCTTCTAAGGAGTGGCTGATGGGCTTGAATCACCAGCCTTCTGGATATCAGTCAGCTGTTTTAGGCATATGACAGGATTAAATGGCATAATGTTAATGTGCTTAACAAAGCATCTTCAAGGTGCTCAAAAATGCTTTCTGTTCTACCTACTAATAATTAATTTAAACTCTTTCTTAACTTTCATTGTTGTCCTTATTTCCATGGCAATTGGAGCTAGGCAAAATACAAGAAAAGGAGTTATAAACTTTTTATCCTCCTGTAATTTCATCTATGATGGACTTGATGTTGTTGTTTTACAGAAGGCTATAAATGCAAAGAAAAAGAAGAGAAAGCTAACTTTATTCCAAACATTTTACTTCATGTGTGATAGCATCTACAACAAATATAGATAGAAGGAAGGAAAGAGTTGAATAAGACAGAAAATGAAGAAGGTTTTCCCCTTGCCACATGAAATTAGGCATTTGATGTGTTTTTACCTCACAGAACATTAAATACAGCCAGGTTCAATTTTTCTTTGTTTACTTTTCTGGACTTTTTGTATGTATGGTTCTCTCCAAGTTCTCTCATGTCTAGTAATTAGAAAGACTGTATTTTTAAAGTAATAAATGAAATCTTCTTATAAAAAATACTGTAATAATTGTGTAGATGTTTGTTTGGGGCATCATAATACATCATGGTATTCAATAATGACTAAAGGAAATGTACAATAGAGAAATTTCACTAACATATAATAACTGGGAGAAGACAATGTTACTAGAAAGATGGACCATACAACAGGAATCATGTAAACTAAAACAAAGGAATTCAAAACATTCATTAAATCAACAAATATTTATTAAATATCAAATATGTTCTTGGAAAATTACTAAGTGTGATGGCTTGAGTGTTGCTGGAAGCTACACCAATGGCATTTCAAATACCAGCAGGGTCGTGCGTCATGGACAAGTTTCAGCAAAACATCCGGACTAAGGGACGGGAAGATGGTGTCTGACCTGTAGTCCACACGTTAGTTCCCTCTAGCATCTTAGTGCCTGAAAAATTAGGTGTAGCAGTTTGAAACAGGGATTCTGGCACTCTGAGCAGCTTAAGTCAGAGAACACCAAACTCAGGGGAGAAGGAATAGAAAAAAGGGAGAGGCAGCATAACCAGCCAGAAAGAATAAAAAATATGGGAACCTGCCCTGAGGAGTGCCAACCAGCTGGTGAGACAGGGCATTGGAGGGCTCCCTGGGGCAGTGGAGGAAATGTACATGAGGGCCTGTGGCCACTCCATGGATCTCTCTTCAGCACCCGCTTTTATCAGTGAACTTGGGACCCCAGGGCAGAAGCAGAGACCTCTCTGGCTCCAGGTGCTGCTGAATTGTGAGCAGAGAGGGAAGCTCACCACAAGTGGGCAGACCCTGGGTCAAATTTGCAGCACAGGTAAGGGCAACTATCCCAGGACAATTTTTTGGTGCAGAGGGGCCTGGAGTACGGGGTTTTTGCAGCTGTCTGAATCTGGCAGAAATTGGCAGCCACATAACCATTGGGTCCTTGCCAAACTTGAGCTACAGGTCAGTGAGTAACAGTATAATATCATCATTAGCTGCCTACTCAAAGCCCTGCAAATGGCTACTGGCACCTTGGAGCTTCTCTCTCTCTCTCTCTCTCTCTTTTTCCTCCTTTCCCTGCCTCTCCCC
Source organism: Orycteropus afer afer (assembly GCF_000298275.1). Taxonomy (NCBI): domain Eukaryota; kingdom Metazoa; phylum Chordata; class Mammalia; order Tubulidentata; family Orycteropodidae; genus Orycteropus; species Orycteropus afer. The sequence goes on along the minus strand of NW_006921688.1, from coordinate 10,049,754 downwards.
TGCCTCATCCAATGGAAAAACCACAATAAGGCACCACAACACTTGTGGGCTCAAATCCTAAACCCCCTTCACAATGAATAGAGACCTGCATCCACATTCCACACAATGATTCCATCATCACAAAGAAAACTGCAGAGCAAACCAGCACACCTGAATTAATAACCAAAAAAATAAAACATACCAGCTCCACCTTTGCAGAATAATTAAATCATAAAATCAAGACAAAACAAATCAATACATAACTTACAGTTAAAGACAATTTCAAAATACCTAGGAAACAGTAGGCAACCTCAAATCAAACAACAACAACAACAACAAAAAAAAAACAGGATAAAACAATAAGAATAAAATGCCAAACAAAAGCCTTATTAAACATGGAGGAAGAGGAGGCAAGAGCTGAGAAGGAATTTAGAAGGTTTGTTTATAGAACTCTGCAGGAGGCAAGGAAACCCCAAACAGAATCAAGAACACAGACAGTACCCTGGAAAAACTCAGTAAAACCACTCAAGAACAAAATAACAAAACTTATATATAACCAAAGCTCATACAAAAACAGCAGATAGAAATTCAGAAAATACCAAAATTACAGAATCAAACAACACAGTGGAAGCACAAAAGAATAGGGAAGAACTGGCTGAAGAATGCATTTCCCAACTAGAAGATAAATCCCTTGACACCAGCCTGTATGAAGAAAATTCAGAGCAAAGATTTAAGAGAAATAAAGAAAACCTAAGAGTTATATGGGATGGCATGAAAAGAAACAACATACAGCTCATTAGAATTTCAGAACAAGAAGAAGAGGGGGAAAAAAAAAACTGAGAAAATTGTGAAAGACTTACTAACAGACAACTTCCCCCACATCATGAAGGAAGAAAAGAAATTTGTCCAAAAAGCTCAAAGAACCCCATATAGGATAGATCCCAAGAGAAAAATACAAAGCATATCGTAATCAAACTCTCCAAAATCACAGACAAAGAAAGAATCTTGCAAGCTGCCCAGGACAAAGGAAATATCACTTATAAAAATCAAGCAGTTAGGCTAAGTTCTGATTATTCAGCAGAAACAATGCAGGCAAGAAGGCAAATGGGGGCTGGTTCCGGCAAGATGGCGGACTAGGCAGAAGGATTGCACAGACCCTCTTCAACAAAGAAAAGGGAAACCAATTAACACAGACATAGAAGATAATCTTGGACCCCTGAGCCTTGAAGGAAAGGATGCAGAATTGGACTAAACCCCAACCAGCAGAACAATTTGCGTGAAAA
>NW_006921688.1:10029626-10030816 GCF_000298275.1 Orycteropus afer afer | reverse complement strand
AATAGCTACTAAAAAGATCAAATATCTAAGAATAAATCTTACCAGAGACACAAAAGACCTATACAAGGAAAACTATAAAACACTACTACAGGAGCAACAAGGGCACTACATAAATGGAAGAACCTGCCTTGTTCATGGATAGGTAGACTGAATATTGTGAAAATGTCAATACTGCCTAAAGCAATCTACACTTTCAATGCAATCCTCATGCAAATACCAACAAATTTTTTTAAAGATATGGAAAAACCAATTACTAACTTCATATGGAAAGGAAAGAGACCTTGGATAAACAGAGCACTTCTGAAGAAGAAGAGCAAATTGGGAGGTCTCACACTTCCAGATCTTAAAACCTACTATACAGCCACAGTAGTCAAACAGCATTGTATTGGTACAATGATAGACAGATAGTCCAATGGAGCGGCATCAATAACCCAGAAATAGACCCATCTATCTATGGACAGCTGATCTTTGACAAAAGTCCAAAACTCATTAAATGGGGAAGAGATAGCCTCTTTGACAAACGGTGCTGGCAAAATCATATATCCACTGGCAGAAAAATGAAACAAGACCCATACCTCACCCAATACACAAAAACAAACTCAAGTTGGATCAAAGACTTAAATGTAACCCAAAACTATAAAATACATCAAAGATAAAATAGGGGCAAATCTAGGAGCCTTAATTTATGGCATAAATAAATAGACTATCAGACACAACCCAGAATGTGCAGAGGGTAAAGAAAAGCTACATGACTGGGACCTTTTAAAAATTAAATTTTCATGCACATCAAAAGGCTTTGTCAAAGGGGTAAAAAGAGAACCTACAGATTGGGATAAAATATTTGCCTATGACATATCTGACAAAGGACTTATCTCCAAAATCTATAGAAAATTTCAATACCTCAACACCAAAAAGACAAACAATCCAAATCAAAATTGGGCAAGAGATGTGAACAGACACTTCACTAAAGACAATATGCTGGTGGCCAGCAAACACATGAGGAATTGCTTGCAATCTTTATTCATTAGAGAGATGCAATTCAAAACAATGACAAGGTATCATTTCCCCCCAGTAATAATAGCAAAGATCAACAGGACGGAAAATAACAAATGTTGATGAGGTTGTGGAGGATTGGAACTCTTATACACTGCTGAAGGGGTGGTAAAATGATACAACCATTGTGGCAAACA
>NW_006921688.1:10006207-10028606 GCF_000298275.1 Orycteropus afer afer | reverse complement strand
AATGGTCTCCTATCATTGGAAGTGAAGAAGAGTGCAAAAGACCAGGGCATTTGGAAGCAATCAGCCCTAGGATATGATGAACCTGAAGACTAGAAGAACCAGATGGTGCCTGGCTACCAATGTCAACCACTCGGGAAGGGATCTAAACAGGAGATCCTTCATAGAGTTGGAGGAAAAATATGGAACAAAATCCAAAAACACAGTAATGACCAGAATTACTGGTCAGATAAAGTCTGGTAGAAACTCCAATACTATGGCCTTGGGATATACTTTGGGCCTGGAATAAAACTCACTCCCAGAGGCTGGCTCTCAGCCCAACAGTAAATAAGATGTGCATGCAGACCACTCAATCCAGGGTAACACACCCACGTACTTGATGGCGATGCATCCCTTGGAGCAATCAACCATAGGGCACCAGTGGGACAACATTCAATGGAGGAAATGCAGGACACAGAGAAGTGAGTAACTATGAGTTGCATGGGGGGCTATTACTGGGAAGGGAGGAGAAGAGAGTGGGTTAGGGTTGGGGACTGTAATTGGGGAGTGAAGCCAAATGCACACAAAATGTTGAATATAAAACAAACTCTGCTCTGTAAATTTGCACCTAAAGCACAAAAATAAAATAAATAAAAAAAACTTCCAGACTAAGACTGACTAGGAATAAAGATGTGGTTGTCTACTTTGGAAAAATTGACCGCTGGATACCTTATGAATAGCAATAGGACATTGTCTGATATAGTTCCAGAAGATGAGCCCGTCAGATTGGAATGCACTCAAACAATCAGTGGGGAAGACCTGCCTCCTCAAAGCAGAGCTGACGATAATGAAGGATGGGATAAAGCTTTTGGATGCTACGTTTGCTGATATGGCATAACTCAAAATGAGAAGAAACAACTGCAAACATCTATTAATAATAGTACTATGGAATGTATGAAGTATGAATCTAGGAAAATGAGAAATTGTAAAAAGTGAAATGGAATGCATAAAGATTGATATCCTAGGCATTAGTGAGATGAAATGGATTGATATTGGCCATTTGCAATTGGAAAGTCTACTATGCTGGGAGTAATGAACTGAAGAGGAATGTTGTCACATTAGAACATTTCAAGATTGATCCTGATGTACAATGTTGTCAGTGACAGTACAATATACGTGTACAAGTAAGAACAGTTAATATGACTACTATTCAAATTTACATACCAACAACTGAAGCCAAAGATGAAGAAACTGAAGAGTTTTACCAACTTCTGTGTCCTGAAGTTGATCAAATATGCAATCAAGATGCATTGATTATTACTTGTGATTGGAATGTGAAAGCTGGAAACAAAGAAGAAAGATCGGTAGTTGGGAAATATGGTCTTTGTGATAGAAACGACACCAGGGATCGCATGATAGAATTTTGCACAACCAACAACTTATTATTCATTGCAAATACCTTTTTTCAGCAACATAAACAGTCACTATATAAATGGACGTCACCAAGGGAATACATAGGAATCAACTCGACCACGTCTGTAGAAAGAGGTAATGGAGAAACTCATTATCATAAGTCACAACAAGGCCAGGAACTGACTGAGGAACAAACCATCAATTGCTCATATGCAAGCTCAAGATGAAGCTGAAGAAAAGTAAAATGAGAGCAAAAATATGCATTAATTATATGTCAACTGAATCTAGAGATGATCTCAAGAATAGATTTGATGCAATGAACACTAATGACCAAAGACCAGGCAAGTTTTGAGTATTACAAAGACATACATGAAGAGGGCAAAAGGTCATTAAAAATACAAGGAAGAAAGAAAACAAACAAAATGAATGTCAGAAGAGACTCTATAACTGGCTATTGAAGGTACTTCTTCAGAAGAACAATAGCTGTTGTGCCACCATACCCTTTCACAGTGATAACAGTCATGTGTTTCTATATTTAGGGTTGTATACTCTTCAGAAGGAGTTCTGGTGGCATAGTGCCTAAGGCACTTGACTGCTAACCAGAAGGCTGGGGATTCAAACCCACCAGCTACTCCTCGGAAGAAAGATGGGGCAATCTACTTCCATTGTGATACTGCCTCGGAAACCCAAGGAGGGGTCACTATGAGTCGGGTCCAACTCGATGGCAAATAACAACAACAACACTCTTCAGAAACATCTATTATTGTTCTTGTAATTCCTGTGTGCACACAATTTATTTTCTGTGATACTTTGTCTAGACACTTCTGCAACTTAAGATGATTTGTAGAAAGTACTATTGCCAGTTGATTCTGACATAGAGTGACCCGACAGGATAGAGTAGAACTGCCCCATAGGGTTTCCAAGACTGTAATCTTTACAGAACCAGGCAGGTGGGTGTGAACCACTGATGTTTCAGTTATCAGCTGAGTGCATTAACCACTGCACCACCAGGGCTGCCTTGTATGACAAGAATATCCTATATATTAGTTTTTTCTTTCCTTTCTATAAAGAACAAGGAGGCTAAGAGATATTTTTCAAGTATACATAAATCACACACTAAACAAGCACTGAGCAGAGGTTTGAGCTTAGGTCAGCTGGTTCTGAAGTCCATGTGCTTTCCACTCTGCATTTGCTACTCAAAATTCCGTCTGTGGACCAGCACCATTGGCACCACCTGAGAGCTTGGAGCTCGGAAGACTTGCAGAATCTCAGGCTCACTCTGGATCTGCTGAATCAGAGACTGCATTTTTACACACTCCCCAGGTGCTTTGTGTGTGTGTGAAATCTTGAGAAGTACTGTGCCTTACCTCCTGGCCTTTTATCATCATGGAGATATATATATATATGGAGCTCTGGTAGTGTAGGGCCTAAGGCATTTGACTACTAACCAAAAGGCTGGAGGTTCAAACCCACCAGCCACTCCTCAGAAGGAAGGTTGGGCCATCTACTTCCATAGTTATATTGCCTCAGAAACCCAAGGAGGGGTCGTTATGAGTCGGGTCCGACTAGATGGCACATAACAATAACAACAATATATATATATATAGGAGCTCTGGTAGCATAGTGCCTAAGGCACTTGACTGCTTACCAGAAGGCTGGCAGTGCAAACCCACCACCAGCCACTCCTCGGAAGGAAGATGGGGCAATCTACTTCTGTAGTGATACTGCCTCGGAAACCCAAGGAGGGGTCACTATGAGTCGGGTCCAACTCGAGGGCAAATAACACAACACAATAACTATATATATATATGGGTTTTTTGTATATTTTTGTTTGTTTATTTCAAGGTGATGTTGAAATCTCCTGATACCTGTAGTAAACTGCAACATCTAGCTAAAAAATTCAGCTAGATGACTCTACTATAGTTTTCAGTACATAAACGTATAATCTCATGCATATGCACACACATACACACAGTCATCTTTGCAGGGAGAGTAAGAGAGAGAGAGAGAGAGAGAGATCTTAATAGAATATGTAACAAAAAATGTAGATACTTGATGGCCTGGTATATTTATTTTTATAGAATGAAGATGCAATTCACTGTGAACAGGAAAGCAACTCACAAGCCCCTTCCTAACTATGTCATGGGAAAAATGTGACACCCCAATACACTGGAAAAAGAGTAAACAATAAACAGGGTGTGGGAGCCTCACTCATTTCCAGCTTGCTGGTTGCCAGACTCTTTGTTATTCTCTATTTTTATTAAAACTTCAAAAGTATTGAAAGGCCTCTAGGTATCATTTACTCTGCATCTAGAAAGAGCCTCCAGGGTCAAAGTATTAACTGTATTTATCACAAGTCATTGCCCTGTGAGGTTTGCAAGTTTTTAATAAAGCAATAGACATGGTGGAAATGCTGAGAATAGTTTCCGTGCAGGAAGTCAGGAGTCCAGCTGGACCCGAGGAACTCCTACTTGCAGAGCAGTGTCCGGATGGGAGAAGTAACTGGCTGCAGGCACTACTGCAGGGCCATTCTGCTGCAGAGTCCTTGCTCTCTCGGTCCCTTTTTATTTCTTCCTAATTTATTTCTGGGAGCTCTGGTGGCGTGGTGCCTAAGGCATTTGACTACTAACCAGAAGGCTGGGGGTTCAAAGCCACCAGCCACTCCTCAGAAGGAAGATTGGGCAATCTACTTCCACAGAGATACTGCCTCAGAAACCCAAGGAGGGGTCTCGATGAGTCAAATCGACTCGATGACAGTGAGTTTGTTTTTTTTTTTTTTTTTTTGGTTTGGTTTAATCTATTCCTAAAATGTTTTCTTTTGAAAGAATTTATATAACATTGAGGTTTTTGAAATACATTCTCCTGCATAATCTTTGGAAAATATACAAAAGCATGAGTTCCTAATCTTGGCACACTCTATGTTAGCTTTTCGTGGATTGTTTACATACGCTAAGTCCATGGGCTTCTTAGACAAATATTTATTAGAAGCACATATTACAGTGAGCCCTGCTGGCACAGTGGTTAAGCGCTAGGCTACTAACCAAAAGGTTGGAAAGCCTATGAGGCAATCCTGAACCCACTAGCTGCTCTCCTGGAGAAAGATGTGCCAGTCTGCTTTCATCAATATTGTTATGTTACGTGCTGTGGAGTCGGACCCAACTCATAGCAACCCCTCCTTGGGTTGCTGAGGCAGTATCACTATGGAAGTAGATTGCCCAACCCTCCTTCCAAGGAGTGGCTGGTGGGTTTGAACTGCCAGCTTTCTGGTTAGCAGTCAAGTGCCTTAGGCACTATGCCACCAGAGCTCCCAAAACCAAACTCACTACCATCGAGTTAGTAGCGGCTCATAGCGACCCCTCCTTGGGTTTCCAAGGCAGTGTCTCTACAGAAGGAGATTGCTCAGTCTTCCTTCTGAGGAGTGGCTGGTAGGTGTGAACCGCCAGCCTTCTGGTTAGCAGGCAAATGCCTTAGGCACTACGCCACCAGAGCATCAATATTACAGCCTTGGAAACCCTATGGGATAGTTCTGCTCTGTCCCATAGGGTCGATATGAGTCGGAATCCACTAGACAGCAGTGGAATTTGGGGTTTGGTACTTACAGGCATAATTTGGAGGAATTGCAGGTTCAATTCCAGACCATTGCAATAAAGCAAGTCACATGATTTTTTTGGTTTCCCAGTACATATTGTTATGTTTACATTATAATGTAGTCTACTAAGTGTGCAATAGTATTATTAAAAAGTTTGAAATACTGTGAAAATGACAAAAAATGTGACACAGACTCACAAAGTATGCACATGCTATTGGAAAAAAGGGTGGTGGTGGTCTTGCTCAACATAGGGTTGCCACAAACCTTCAATTTGTAAAACACACAATATCTATGAAGCCCAGTAAAGTAAAGCACAATAAACTGAGGTATGTCTGCATTATGTTCCAGGCATTGTGAACAAAGCTGTGGACAATACACTTCTACTAAAGCTAACACTGAAGTTGGGGGAGAGGGTGACAGAGTGAGGTTAGAGCTTCATTCAGGTGGTATGATTGAGACTGACAAGGTAGGCTACTGGGGCTTGGTATCAGAGAGGACCTTTCAAGAGAAAGGTGGGTTTGGTTCTGTATACAGTTTGACATAGTATGTTGGTTAGCAGATTGCCCTATGCTCAGCCCTCCTAATGCCAGCTGTGTAGTGGTGAACAAGTTAACTTGATATTTCTGGGCCTGGTTTCCTTGTCATAGATGAACTTGGACTCAGGCATAGCATCAATCATGAAGATGGTGTAGGACCAGGCAATGTTTTGTTCTGTTACAAATAAGGTCACCATGGGTCAGAGCTGACTCGATGGCAGCTAAGAACAACACAGTAGGTATATATGTAATGCCTGCCTATGTCATACTGCATAAGAAGAAAAAGTGATACTGACAAAATTGCTTGGCATAGAGCAAGTACTCAATAAATTTAGTGATAATTCTATCCAAATACCCAAATCCATTGTCACTGAGTTGAGTTATAATTATTTCAAAAAAAAAACCTCACTGCTGTCGAGTCATTTCCAACTCATAGTGACCCCTCCTTGGGTTTCCAAGGTGGTATCTCTACAGAAGTAGATTGCACAGTCTTCCTGCCAAGGAGTGGCTGGTGGGTTTGAACCACCAGCCTTCTGGTTAGCAGTCAAATACCTTAGGCACTACACCACCAGAGCTCCTAGTTATAATTATACTACACTTTTAATGAAACATTGCTATATTTTTTTATGTATATCATTACACATTCATTACAGATATGGTTTTTTATTAATATGTTTTTAAAAATTCAAGGTTCATTCATATCATTATTTACCATAAAACCTACAGCATGTAGAATATGTAGGTGGGTAAGATAAGTCCCATAGGTCATGAAAAAGTTAAGTCACCAAGTTGTAGTATGCAAACAGCTATGGGAAAAAAATGCAAATGGACAATTCACATATTAGAATTTTTCTGCTTTATTAGCAATCTCAATCTGCTTTCACAAAGCAATACCATTTAACCAAAAAGCCAAAATCAAATTCACTGCCATCGAGTCAGTTCTGACTCACAGAGACCTCCATTGGGATTCCAAGGCTATAAATCCTTACAGAAGCACACCGCTTCATCTTTCATCCCTGGAGTGGCTGATGGTTTGGAACCACCAATCTTTTGGTTAGCAGCCAAATGCTTTAACCACTACACAACCAGAGCTTCTTCATTTTAACCAAGAAGTTGTAAAATTTTGAAAAATAATAATATCATGTTGACATGAGTATATTTTCTCTAGATGGCTGGATTCTTGTGTCATATATATGTAGTATACATACGCATATATAGTATAATACACATGTATAATACATATGATATACATCCACTAGAAAAATACCAAACCTACTGTCATCAAGTCAATTCTGATCCATAGCAAACTCCACCAGGTTTCCAAGGGTATCTATCTTTATGGAAGCAGACTGTCTCATCTTCCTCACATGGAGCAGCTGGTGGGTTTGAACCACTGATCTTCTAGTTAGCAGCCAAATGTCTTACTCGCTATGCCACCAGAATTCCTTTGATATACATATACATATACAATATATACAAATAAAAATATAATGACATTTGACTGCTAACCAAAAAGGTTGGTAGTTCAAACCCATCAGCCACTCCATAGATGAAAGATGAGGCAGTCTGCTTCTGGAAAGATTTACAGCCTTAGGAACCCAGTGGGGATTACTATGAATCTGAATCATATCAATGGCAGTGAGTTAGCTAACATATATAATATATGCATATACACTTATACATAAAAAATAAATGCCATTGAGTCCTTTCCAACTCATAGCCATTCCCGCTGGTTTTTTGAGGCAGTAAATCTTTATGGAAGTAGATTGCCCCGTTGTCCTTTCACGGAGCGGTTGGTGGGTTTGAACCACCAACCTTCTGGTTAGTAGTCAAATACCTTAGGCACTGTGCCACCAGAGTTCCTTATATTTGTACATATACATAGATAATACATATGTTGTTGTTGTTGTTCTTATGTGCCATCGAGTCAGGTTGCTGAGGCGGTATCACTATGGAAGTAGATTGCCCAACCTTCCTTCCAAGGAGTGGCTGGTGGGTTTGAACCTCCAGCCTTCTGGTTAGCAGTCAAGTGCCTTAGGCATTATGCTACCAGAGCTCCTAGATAATATATATAATATGTATAAATACATAAGCTAATATAAGTGTTTTGTTCTGCTGTGCGTTTCGTTCTGCTGTGCATGGGGTCGCTATGAGTCGGAAACAACTCGACGGCACTTAACAACAACAACAACAACAATATACAATATACATACATAATACATAATATACCGGGAGCTCTGGTAGCATAGTGCCTAAGGCACTAGACTGCTAACCAGAGGGCTGGCTGTTCAAACCCACCAGCCACTCCTCGGAAGGAAGATGGAGCAATCTACTTCCATAGTGATACTGCCTCAGAAACCCAAGGAGGGGTCGCTATGAGTTGGGTCTGACTCGACGGCACGTAACAACAACAACAACATAATATACATACATAATACATAATATACATATACATTTTTATATAATATATACATATGTAATATACAATGTACAACAATATACATATATACTATTTATATATATACATATATACATATATATATATATATACACACACACACACACACACACACTCATATATATTTATATAGAAAGGCTTCCACTCTAGATGGCATAGGATGTCAGAGAAAGCACTCAAGAAAAAAAATATGAATGAAGCAGACTGGTTGATTTTATCCCTAGTTTGTTCTTAAACCAAAACAAACAAACAAACACACCACCATCAAGTTGATTCTGGCTCACTGCAACATTATAGGACAGAGTAGAATGATCCTGTAGGATTTTCAAGGCTGTAAATCTTTATGGAACAGAGTGCCTCATCTTTCTCCCGTGGAGTGGCTGGTGAGTTTGAACCATCAACTATTTGTGAGCAGCAGAATGCACTATGCCATCAGAGTTCGTCAGTTTGGTTTTTGGCTGTCAAGTCAATAATCAAACCACAGAGACCCTATGTGACAGAGTAGAAATATCCCATAAGTTTTCTACACTGTAATCTTTTCAGGAACAGACTGCCAGGTCTTTCTCCCAGAGCCAAGCTGCTGGGTGTGCTCAAAGTGCCACAGTAGCCAAGCACTTAACTAAGGTTTCTTAACCCTAGTTAAGCTAATAGTCATTCCTTTTTTTCTAAACTAACGTAGTTGATACATAGACTATAAAAGCCAACACCTTCCATGCATGCTGTGTGGCATAAGCCCTTAAACCTTTTTGACCCACAGGACATACATTGCCCAGCAATCTTCAGTTTTTCAGGTTTCTTGGGACACTATTATCCAAGTTGTAGGACATGCTGCCACCTGATGGGGCAGGTAGAACTGTGTGAACCTGATGAAATGGGTCTCATCCCATCAACCCCAGCACCAGAAACACCGTGGGACATATATGCTCCTCCCACTAATTGTATCAGAATCTATATTACTAAAAAAAAGTTGTTTTACATTTCATTCAAAATGTTTTCCATTGCTGACGACACATGGTTTCAACAACAACCACCAAAATCAAAGCAGAATATAATCCGTTCTTGAAAGGGACAAAGCGATAGAAATGTATTCTCTCTCCATTCTTGAAGCCAAGGTCATGAGTCAAATGTAAGCAGGGCCAAACTTCTTCTCAGGCTGTAGGCTCAGGTCTCCCACCAATAACTATGATTTTAGCTACAGGTTTCTCATGGATACACTTTGTCAGGTTGATGGATCCCCCTTCAATTCCTTGTTTACTGAGAGTTTTTATCAGGAAATGTCATTGGATTTTGTCAAGTGCTTTTTTCATGCCCATTGAGATATCCTTTTTTATTATTATTATTTTAAGTAACTTAATATGATGGTGAGTTGAAGTGATTAATATTTAAATGTTAAACTAACCTTGAGTTACTGTAATGAATCTTGCTGACCATGATATGTTATCTTTTTAGATAGTGCTGGACTTAATTGATAAATATATTTTTTTTCATAATCTTTATGTCTGTGTTTATTATGGATATTGGCCTGTTGTTTTATTTTCTTTTTAAATTTTTGTCTTGTTTTGTTTTCCAGTAATGCTTGATGCTTGTTTTATAGGATGAATTGTAAAGTAACGTCTGCTTTTCAATTTTCTGGAGGAGTTTGAATAGAATTGGTACTATCTCTTCCTTAAATGTTTGGTATAATTCAATATTGAAGCCACCTGCTCTGTGAGTTTTTGTTGTAAGTTTTAAAATATAGGCTAAATTTCTTTGATGGATATGAGCTGTTCAGATTATCAATTTCTTTCTCATATAAGATTTGGTAGCTCATGCTTTTTAATGCATTTGTCCATTTCATCTTAGATGTGTTAAAAATTGACATAAACCTACTTATACTATTAATTTATTATTCTTTCAGTATTTTATTATTTTAATGACATTTAATGTTTGTAATTTCATTTTTCTCATCTCTAGTATTAGTAATCACTAAAAACTCTCATTATGGTTTCTGGTCAGCATGAGAATGGCTTTATCAATTCAAATGAATAGCTCAAAGAATAAGGTGTTAATTTTGTTAATAATTCTCTGTTTTTGCCTGTTAATATTTGATTGATATAAATAATGATAAGCTTGTAATAACAATAATTAGTAGTACTATCAGAATTATGGAAGCTTTGGTGGCATAGTCCCTAAGGCATCTGACTGCTAACCAGAAGGCTGGCAGTTCAATTCCACCAGCCACTCCTAGGAAGGAAGTTGGGGAATCTACTTTCATGGTCATACTGCCTCAGAAACCCAAGGAGGGGTCTCTATGAGTCGGGGACAACTCGACGGCACATGACAACAACAACAACATCAGAATTATTATTGTTATTATATCCTTGTTTCTGTTTGCTTTAGACTTAACTTTCTCTTCTTTTTTAATATCTAAAACTTGACGATGAGGTCATCAATTTGAGAACTTCTACTATAGGCATCTAATACATGGCCCATATTAAATGAGTTATCTCCTATTACTATAAAAAAATATTCCTTTAATCTATCCCACATCAAAATTTCAGCTATGAGTTTTATTTATTTAGTCATTATTGCTTCTCATCCACCAAACTTTGAGTCCCAAAGATCAAGGACCATATTGACATACCTATTGTGTAGCAAAATTATAGGCTCTCGATGATTTGTTCATGTTGGCTTATATTGTGCTAGTAACCAAATTATTTCCTCTCAATTCCAAATGTGCACTTAATGTAAGCTCTGATAATAGACAACATTCCTTTAAATATGTTTCCTTTAAAGTGAATACAAGATTAAAGATAAAGTACCCAGGAGAGGAACAGAAATTTGCACACTCATGTTCATCACAGCACTATTTGCAATAGCAAAAAGATGGAAACAACCTACATGCCCATCAACAGAAGAATGGATAACCAAACTATGGTACATACACACAACTGAATACTATGCAGCACTGAAGAATAATGTAGAATCTGCAAAATATTGCATAACATGGATGAACTTGGAGGACATTATACTGAGTGAAATAAGTCAATCACAGAAGGACAAATATAGTATTAGTTCATTATTGTAAAAAGTCAAGGAAAGGTTTATATATGGGAGGAAATTTTCTTTGTTGGTCAACATGGGTGGAAGGGGATGGGAGGGAACACTGCAAAAAAAAGAAAATGCTTTGACCCATGTCACTTTAGTTTTGTGTATTTCACTGTACATAAATTATATTTCAATAAAATGTATTTTAAAAAAGTGAATACAACATTAAAAGTAAAATGTTGTTGTTATGTGCCGTCGAGTCGGACCTGATTCATAGAGACCTTTCCTTGGGTTTCCCAGGCAGTATCACTACAGAAGTAGATTGCCCCATCTTCCTTCTGCGGAGTGGCTGGAGGGTTTGAACTGCCAGCCTTCTGGTTAGCAGTCAAGTGCCTTAGCCACTATGCTACCAGAGCTCCCCAAAGTAAAATATGATGATAAAATGTGCAAAGAGCTGGAGTTAGAAAACCAAAAAGGAAGAACATAATTGGCATTTTTCAAGCTGAAAGAACTGAAGAGAAAATTCAACCCTCAAGTTGCAATACTGAAGGATTCTATGGGGAAACATTGAATGACACAGAAAGCATCAACAGGAGATGGAAGGAATACACAGAGTCACTGTACCAAAATGGATTGGTTACCATTCAACCATTTTGAGGAATAGCATATGATCAAGAGTCATTGATACTGAAGGAAGAAATTCAAGTTATGCTGAAAGCACTGGCAAAATAAACAAATGCATAGAATACCACTGAGCTGTTTCAACTACTGGATGTAATGCCAGAAGTGTTTTCTCATTTATGCCAAAAATTTAGAAGATAACTATCTTCTAAATCTGGCCAACCAACCAAAATAGACTCATATCTATGCTCATTCTAAAGAAAGGTGATCAAGCAGAATATGGAAATTAGAAAACAATATCAGCAGTATCATATGCTAAAAAAAGTTTGTTAAAGATAATTTTAAAACAATTGCAATCATACGTCAAGAAGGAACTGACAAAAGTTAAACTCATGAAGAGACAACAGACTTATAAGACCAAATATAGTCACCCCATTTCCACTTACTTAATCACTCTTGAATAACTTTTTGGATTTTTTTATTATTTTTATTTTTAGAGTTTGTTTTACATTCAACATTACATGTGCATTTAGTTTCACTCCACATTTACCATCCCCAACCCTAACCCAGTCTCCTCCCCTCCCTGCCCAATAACCCACCCCCCTGCACCTCATAGTTATACACTCCCGTGTATCCTGCATTTCTTCCATGAAAATGTTGCTCCTCTGGTGCTCCGTGGCCAATTGCTCTAAGGGATGCATTTCCATAGAATATATGGGTGCATCACCCTGGATTGAGTGGTCTGCATGTACATCTTGTTTACTATTGGGCTGAGAGCCAGCCCTAGGGAGTGAGTTTTATTCCAGGCCCAGAATATATCCCAAGGCCATAGTACTGGGGGTTTCACCAGACTCCATGCGACTAGTAATTCTGGTCATTATTAAGTTTTTTTTATTTTGTTCTACATTTTTCCTCCCACTCTATCCAGGATCTCTAGTTTTGAGCCTTTCTTGAGTGGTTAGCATTGTTAGTTGGGCACCATCTAGTTCTTCTGGTCTCAAGGGCAATCGTGTCCTAGGGCTGATTGCTTCCAAATGCCCTTATTTTTTTTTGCACTCTTCTTCACTTCTGATGATAGGATACATTAGTTGCATTTTCGATGGTCCCTTGAAAGCTTTTAAGACCCCAGTCGCTACTCACAAGTATAGGATGAGGAACAAAACTTTTATGTATTTTGTTGTGTCAATTGAGTCTAGTGTCCCCCAATACTGTGGTCCTGAGTTTGTAGATCCATTAGATCTCTCTCCCCCAGTGGTTGTCTGTGAGGGATTACTCTATGTTTGTCTTCTGTTGTTTCTGTAAGGATTGGGGGTATTTTGTATCACTGGTATCTGTGCAAGATTAGCATCCTATGAATCTATCCTTGGTCTAGAGTATACTCCTGTTCACTGACCCCCATCTGATCCTCTCAGGTGTTTAAGTGTTTATCTGCAGCCTGGTATTTGGTGTTAATGGTAATGCAGTATTGTGGATATATACTGGTTGGTATTAGCATCTGTTGTCTACATCTTATGTGCATAATTCAGTGTCCTCCCTTTTCCTAATGCTATCATGGTGGTCACAGACTCTTTGTATACCATCCCTACCCATGTCATTGTGTGGCCCCCAACTAGCCCAAAATTAACCCCTCCCCTCACTCTTGGGTAACTTTTGATTGAGTTGTCTTAGAAGTCCAAGTCCTGGCATGTAGTCACTTTTGTTAACCATAGTCATAAAACCCCCTGCTTCCCAATGGGGGCATAGAGAATTGAACCAGTCATGCCACTGCTCAGGACTCTCCTCATATATAAGTTCCTGCTAGTAAACTCCTTTAGTGGATTTGCCAAACTTGTTCTTCAGCCTCACAGCTTTCTCAATATTATAGATAAATTTCAAGTCCAGGCTGAGAATACTCAGAAGAAACAGGACATGGAATGAAGGATATCATTGCTGTTGTCAGCTAGATCTTGTTTGAAAACAGAGAATACCAGAAGGATGCTTCCTTGTGTTTTATTGACTATATGAAGTTATTTGCATTTGTGGATCATAACAAGTGATGGATGATATTGTGAAGAATGGTAATTCCAGAACATTTAATGGTGTTCTGCAGAACCCATAATTCAATCATATGAACAGAACAAGGGAAAAGTGAGTGATTCAAAATTGGAAAAGTTGTGTGGCGGGATTGTATCCTTTCACCTTACTTAGTCTGTAAACTGAACACATAATCTGAGAAGCCAGACTGTATGAAGAATAATGTGGCATCAGGATTGGGAGAAAAATCATTAACGACTTGACATATGCAGTTGACACAACCTTGCTTGCTGAAATTGACAATGACTTGAAGTACTTACTGATGAATTCAAAACACTGCCACCTTCAATATGGATTATGCCTGAATGTGAAGAAAGCAAACATTCTCACAATTGGACCAATAAAAAAAAAGTCACGTTAAATGAAGAAAAATGAACTTGTCAAGAATTCCATACTAGTTGAATC
This sequence comes from Orycteropus afer afer, assembly GCF_000298275.1. NCBI lineage: Eukaryota > Metazoa > Chordata > Mammalia > Tubulidentata > Orycteropodidae > Orycteropus > Orycteropus afer. Next base: position 10,014,508 of record NW_006921688.1, on the reverse strand, counting down.
AACAATCAATTCCCATGGAAGCAGTAGTCAAGAACTCAAATGATGTACTGCATTAGGAAAATTTGCTTCAAAAAAATCTCTTTAACATTTTAAAAAGCAAAGATGTCAGTTTGAACCAAGCTATGTTCTTTTCAATCACTTCAAATGCATACAAAACTGGGCAATGAAAAGGGAAGATTAAAGATGAATTGAAATATTTGAATTATGGCGTTGGGCAGCCAGAAAAATAAATAAATCAGTCTGAGAAGAAATACGACCAGAATTTCCCTTAGAAATGAGGATGGCAAGATTTCAGCTCACTTACTTTGGACAAATCCTCAGGAAAGACCAAGCATTAGAAAAGGACACTCCATCTGGTAAAGTAGAGGGTCAGCAAAAACGAGGAAAACTCTCAACAAGATGGAGTGACACAATCGGCACGACAATGGAAGCAAACAGTCCGATGATTGTAAAGACGGTCCAGGACCAGGCAATGTTTTGCTTTATTATACATAAGGTCACAGTGAGTTGAACTTGAGCCCATGGCAACGAACAATAACAAAGAAACAGTCCTTTCTCTCTCTAAAATTGTAATATTGACTATGAAGGCAAGGAAATAAAAATAAGTCTCTTTCAGGTTGGAGAAAATAATCAGAGTTGTCTAATGCTGTTGAAAAGATTAATAAGATGAAGAATATCAAGAGTATTCATTTTGACACCACAGTGGTCATTAGTGACCGTGGAAAGAACAGTTTCAGTGGAAGAACCTAAAGTAAAAACCTTTCTATCTCCATTACCACACCATAAACACAAATACAACGCACTGCCATGGAGTCAGACCCAACTCATAGTGATCCCTCCTTGGGTTTCTGTCATGGTATCACTATAGAAATAGACTGCCTAACCTTAATACTGCCTAACCTTCCTTCTGAGAAGTGGCTGGGGGGTTTGAACCTCCAGCCTTCTGGTTAGCAGTCAAATGCCTTAGGCACTACACCACCAGAGTTCTCAAATCAGATCATGTATCTTTTGTCTTCCACTCATCTTTCACTTTCTTGATTAGCCATGTTACACTTCTCAAAAGACTCAGACTGACCATTTACTGTGAGTTCTGTTTTTGCTTCAAGACTAAAAGAAATACTAGGGAAATATTGGATGCTTTCCTAAATCTACAGGAGCCAACTTGATTTTCAATTTGAATTTGATGCAGCAATAAAATTAACTTAATAATGATTTGAAAATATGACTTTTAAACTTCTCCAATATGTTGTTTTTGTTGTTGTGTGCCATCGAGTCGGCCCGACTCATAGCAACCCCTCCTTGGGTATCCTAGGCAGTATCACTATGGAAGTAGATTGCCCCATCTTCCTTCAGAGGGGTGGCTGAAGGAACCGCCAGCCTTCTGGTTAGCAGTCAAGTAAGTGCCTGAGCCACTATGCTACCAGAGCTCCTATATATTCCACATATATTAGCATTGATCAGATTAGTTTGATTTCAAAAGTAAGGAATAATCATTGCTATGGATAATTCATATTAAATTAAGTTTTTGAAACTCTTTAAAGATTTTTTTTGCATAATTTTCAGCATCTTAAAAAATGGCATCCTTTTATTGTTGTCAAGAAGAAGAAGAATCTATGGTTTTTATAGAGGCGATTAAATTATTTTAATAGACTTATGAATTTAGATGTTACTGTTTTCAACTCTTGTTCTGCATGAAATTGTTCCTTCTAGCAGTGCATCAAGGGCAAAAGTTTATAATATTTGCTGAGGTTGTGAAATGGAAGAAAAATTTTTACCAAATATAAACATATATACTGCTTACTTGTCATTTAATTGCTATCTATTATAAATGTTATGAAGTGAGGAGAATCTATTCACATTCTTGTTGGCTTTAAAGCCTTCAGAATCATCATAAATCATATTAATCATTTGGATATATGGCCACCTATTTACTGCCTCTCCGCATGGATTGAGGCTGTCAAAGATTTCTTATTGCTTGGTTCCATAGTCAACACCAGTGGAAACATGCTCAGTCAATGCAAGGATTTGGATAAAGAGACCTGAAGATATTTTGGGCAGAATTGTTATTTGAAATCTGCATTAGTATGGTAAAAAGTAATCTCTCAATGAGCACTGTTAAAAGTCTGTGGATAGACCCAAGATTTCCAGTAAGATGGTGGGATAGGCAGACAAGCCACATAGACCCTCTTCAACAAAGAAAAGAGAAGCCAATTGACCAAGATACAGAAGATAATCCTGGAGCCCTGAACTTTGAAAGGAAGGATACAGAAGTGGATTAGGCACCAATTAGTGAATGAACCTGAATGAAAACAGTGAGTACAGAGATGGATGGGTCTGCAGACTGTCAGCTACTCTAATGACACCAACAGCCTGAATATTACCAAGTGGTGTTGGGACCTGAGAATTGATTTGAAGGTCAGCCCCAGTTGCCAAGAGCTGCACAGATGACTGTGCTGGTAGCTGATGACTAGGAAGGGAAACAGCAAAGAGGGAGACAACCTGAGCTGTGGACTTTCAGCTGTCCAGAGGGTGCAGCTATTTTGACTGTTTACAAGCAGTGGCCATTTTGGATATATAAAGTTACCAAGGGTGCAGCCATTTTCAATGCTTGCAAGAGGTGGCCATTTTGGATATTTAAAGTGACAGCATTCTTATTTGGATTCCAGGGACCTAAGAATAGATTCCACTTGCCAAAGATGGCAGGGACATATGGGAGACTGACAATGGGAAAGGAGACAGGTGGTGAGTGTATAAGTGCTGCCAACTAGTGAACAGAGAAGCACAGTACCCTGCTTGCTTAGATAATATCCAAACAAAACAACAACAAAAAATGACAGTCTTGGGCAAATCACTTCAACATACAATCACCAATTAAATATAAATACAAAAATGTCACAATGTCACCAAGACAACAGACCAACAGTCCACAAAAAAAAAGCAAGATAAAGCAGGAGAAACAAAGGACCAGGATACAGACCCAAAACACATCCCTGACGAAGGAGCAGCATTGGAACTCCTTGATAAGGAATTAAAAAGAATTATAATTAGGTAATTTCAACAGATGGAGAAACAGATCAAGGAAAATATCCACAAAATGGAGGAAAACACAGACAAAACACTAGAACAATTTTGGAAGACAATACAAGAACAAAATGACAAAATAAATGAAAAATTAGAAATGATACAAAATCTACAGAAAGAAATCTAGAAATCCAGAAGATTAATACTAAATTTTCAGAAACAGATAACACATTGAATGGGCAAAGGAGTGGAATTGAAACAATGGAAGACAGAACTAATGAGACTGAAGACAAATACCTCAATACTTCTTTGGAAAGGGGTCAAACAGAAAAAGATCAAAACAAAATGAAGAAAGCCTAAGGTTCATGTGGGTTACCATCAAAAGGAATAACCTACATGTAATCAGAATTCCAGAACAAGAGGAGAAAAAAAAAAAAGCACTGAGAAAATTGTCAAAGATTTGTTGGAAGAGAATTTCACAGATATGATGAAAGATGAGAATATATCCATTCAAGTCCAATTAATCACACACAGGATAGGCCCCCGCAAAAATCACCAAGACATATCATCATCAAACTCACCAAAACCAAAGAAAGAATCCAAAGCAGCACAGGCAAAATGAGAAGCTACCTGCAAGGGGCAACCAATAAGACTAAGCTCAGATTCCTCAGCAGAAACCATACAGGCAAGAAGGCAATGGGATGGTATATATAAAACGCTGAAAGAAAAAATTTCCAACCAAGAATTATATACCCAGCAAAACTGTCCCTCAAATATAATGGTGAAATTAGGACATTTTCAGATCAGCAGAAATTAAGGGAATTTGTTAAAGCCAGACCAACTTTACAAGAGATACTAAAGGGAGTCCTTTGGACAGATAAACAACAACCGCAAACAACAACCAACCATTAACACACATGATGACATAACCCAGACACCAAACTAGTTATGGAAGTTTCCAAAGTAAATAAGCCTACAAGATCATAAACAGGGAACCAGAGACATCCATTGACAAATGAGGACAACTACAAACCAAAAAGAGGGAAAAATTGTGTAGTTATAGAGCTTTCTAAATGGTAGTAAAGTCAAGACAACTGCAAGATAGAATAAACTGTTGTAAATTTGGGAAGGAAATTACAAATCACAGGATAACCTCAAAGAAAAATAATAAAGCTTCACATAAAAATTAAAAAAAAAAGACAAGCACAAAAATTTAGCAAATACTGGAACAATAGCAACAAAAGAAGTGAGAACACAATTCATAAACAAAACAAGCTCAGCACAGAAAATTATATGGAACAAAGAAATCAGCAACACCACAAAAAAGCACATGACAAAATGAGAGGAACAAATTCATACTTGTCAATAATTACTGAATGTCAATGGATTAAATGCACCACTCAAGAGACAGAGAATTGCAGACTGGATAAGAAAACATAACCCAGCAATATGCTGTCTACAAGAGGCACACCTTAGAGACAAAGACAAAAATAGACTAAAAATCAAAGACTGGAAAAAGATATATCAAGTAAATGGCAATTACAAAGGAGCAGGAGTAGCAATATTAATTTCTGATAAAATGGACTTTAAGGCAAAAACCACCCACCATAAGAGACAAGGGAGGACATTATATAATGATTAAAGGATCAATTGAACAAGAAAACATAACAAAAATAAATATCTATGCACCCAGTGAAGGGCGTCAAATACTTAACCAAACACAAACAGAACTGAAAAGAAAAATAGATGGCTCCACAGTCATAGTAGGACATTTTAATACACCACTTTCAATCACAGATTGAACAATTGCAAAAAAACTCAACAAAGACACAGAAGAACTAAACAATACAATCCACTAACTTAACCTTATAGACATCTACTGAGCACTTCACCCAACAACAGCACAATATGCATTCTTTTCCAGTGCACATGGAACATTCTCCAGGACAGACCATCTGTTCAGCCACAAAGCAAGTCTCAATAAATTTTAAAAAATAAAAATACCGCAAAGCATCTTCTCAGATCACAATGCTGTAAATTAGAAATCAACAATAGGAAGGTGAATGGAAAAAGAGGTAGCACATGGAAACTGAATAACATCCTTCTTAAAAATGACTGGGTAATAGAAAATAAAACAAAATGAAATTTAAAAATTCCTGGAATCAAATGAGAATTAAAACACAACATACCAAAATCTTTGGAACACAGCAAAAACAGTGATCAGAGGCCAATTTATAGCAATAAATCTACACATCAAAAAAGAAGAAAGAGCCAAAAGCAACAGCTTAACCCAACATCTCCAACAATTAGAAAAAGAAGAGCAAAAAAAGCCTACAGTCACCGAAAGAAAGGAAATAATAAAGTTTCAAACAGAAATAAATGCAACAGGAAATAGAAAGACAATAGAAAAAAACAAGACTAGCATTGGTTTTTTGAAAAGATTAATATAATTGACAAACCACTGACAAATTTAACAAAGGAAAAGAGTGGGAGAATACACATAACATAAATAAGAAATGAATTAGGCAACACCACAACAGAAATTAAAAGGATAATATCAGGATGTTATGAAGAATTATACTCCAACAAATTTGAAAATCTTGAAGAAATAGACAGATTTCTAGAAACATACTATTTATCTAAACTAAAAGAGGCTAAGGTGGAAAATTTAAACAGACCCATAACAAAAGAAGAATTTGAACGAGTCATTAAAAAATTACCAACAAAAAAAAGAGAGGTCCAGATGGTTTCACTGGTGAATTCTATTGAACGTTCAGAAAACTGACACCAATCCTACTCAAACTATTCCAAAACATAGAAAAGGATGGAATCCTCTCAAATTCATTTTATGAAGCAAGCATAACCTTGATATCAAAACTAGGCAAAGACATCACTAAAAAGGAAACTACAGACCAATATCCTTCATGAATATGGATACAAAAATCTTCAACAAATACTAGCTGATAGCCTCCAAAAACCTACCCAAAAAATAATACATTATGACCAAGTGGGGCTCATACAAGGTATGCAAGGATGGTTTAACATTAGAAAAACAATCAATGTCATCCATCACATAAATAAAACAAAAGAAAAGAATCACATGGTCATATCAATCACAGAAAAGGCATTTGATAAAATCCAACACCCATTCCTGATCAAAACTTTTAGCAAAACAGGAACAGAAGGGAAATTCCTCAATATAATAAAGGGCATATATGCAAAACCAACAGCCAACATTATCGTCAACAGAGAGAGACTGAAACCATTCCCCTTGCAAACAGAAACCAGGCAAGGATGCCCTCTATCACCACTTCTATTCTACATTGTATTGGAAGTCCTAGCCAGGGCAATAAGGCAAGAAAGGAAGATTTAACACATTGCAAATGTCAATATTACCCAAAGCAATCCATACATTCAATCCAATCCCAATTCAGATCCCATTAGCATTCTTTAAGGATATGCAAAATCCAATCACTAATTTTATATGGAGGGTGCTCTGGTGGCTTAGTGCCTAAGGCATTTGACTTCTAACCAGAAGGCTGGCAGTTCAAATCCACCAGCCACTCCTCAGAAGTAAGGTTGGGCAATCTACTTCTGCAGTGATACTGCCTCGGAAACCCAAGGAGGGGTTGCTATGAATCAGATCCAATTCAATGACAGTGAGTTTGGTTTGGAATTCTATATGGAAAAGAGAAAAACTTAAAAAAAAAAAAAAAAAAACCTCACTGCCACAGTCAGATCAAGACACCTCGAAGAAACAAAGCCCTATTGAAGAAGAAGAAAGTAGGATGTCTCACACTCCCAGATCTTAAAACCTACTGTACAGCCACAGTAGTCAAAACAGCCTGGTACTGGTACAATGACAGACACTTAGACCAGTGGAACAGAATTAAGAACCCAAAGATAGATCCATCAACCAATGGTAAGCTGATTTTTGACAAAGGGCTGAAATCCATTAATCAGGGAAGAGATGGTCTCTTTAACAAATGGTGCTGGCAAAACTGAATATCCATTTGCAGAAAAATGAAACAAGATCTGTACCTCACACCATACACAAAAACTAACTCCAGATGGATCAAAGACTTGAATGTGAAACCTAAAGCTATGAAGTTTCTCAAGGGAAAACTATTGGCAAATTTAGGGGCCTGAGCAATCTACTTCTGTAGAGATACTGCCTTGGAAACCCAAGGAGGGGTCACTATGAGTAGAATTGACTCAATGGCAGTGAGTTAATTTATAGCATAAATAGACTGTCAAGCATAACCCAAAATGCACAAACAGCTGAAGAGAAACTAGATGAATTGGACCTTCTAAAACTTAAATTTGTATGTGCTTCAAAAGACTTCTCCAAAAGAGTAAAAGGAGAACCTACACATTGGGAAAAGATATTCAGCAATGACGTATCTGACAAGGGACTTGTCGCTAAAATTTATAGAAAACTCCAACACCTCAACAACAAAAAGATCAGCAATTTAATTAAAAAATGAGCAGAAGACATGAATAGACACTTCACCAAAGGGGATACTCAGGTGGACAGCAAATACATGAAGAAATGCTCATGATCATTAGCCACCAGAGAGATGCAAATCAAAACAATAAGATACCATCTCACTCAAAGTTCAACAAGACAGAAAATAACAAATGCTGACAAGGATGGGGAGAGATTGGAACTCTCTTGTGCTGCTGGTGTGTCTGTCAAATGATACAGCTACTGTGGAAAGCAGTATGGCAATTCCTTGAAAAACTGGAATTAGAAATACCAAATGAGTCGGGTCTGACTTGATGGCACATAACAACAACAACAACAACAAATTTGATCCAGCGATTCCATTACTAGGTATATATCATAAAAAAGTGAGAGCCAGGACAAGAACAGATATATTCACACCCATGCTCATCGCAGCACACTATATTCAATAGCAAAGAGATGGAAACAACCTACGTGCACATCAACAGAAGAATGGATAACCAAACTGTGGTACATACACACAATGGAATACTATGCAACACTAAAGAATAATGTAGAATATGCAAAACACCATATAACATGGATGAACTTGGAGTACATTATGCTGAGTGAAATAAGTCAATCACAGAAGGACAAATATAGTATTAGTTCATTATTGTAAAAAGTCAAGGAAATGTTTATATATGGAAGGCAACTTTTTTGTTGGTTTTCAGGGGTGGGAGGGGAGGGGAGGGAACACTGAAAAAAAAAAACCTGCATTGACCCATGTCACTTTAGTTTTGTGTATTTCAGTGTACATAAATTATATTTTT
>NW_006921688.1:9995611-10005807 GCF_000298275.1 Orycteropus afer afer | reverse complement strand
GACTGCTAACCAGAAGGCTGGCGGTTCAAACCCACCAGCCACTCCTCGGAAGGAAGGTTGGGCAATCCTACTTCCGTAGTGATACTGCCTCGGAATCCCAAGGAGGGGTCACTATGAGTTGGGGCCGACTCGACGGCATATAACATACAACAACTTCACTACATCTTAAATGTACTGCATTAGTGTTGCTAATTAGCTAAAAATTTAAAAAATAAATAAATAATATGATGGTATGAGTATACAAAATGAATAATGAGGCTGTCTGTTACCACAGCTTTGGAAACTCTGTGGGGCCTTTTTCCTTTCCACTCTGTCATATCCAGAAGTTACGGGTCAGAATCAACTCAACAACAATGAGTTTCTTGTTTGTTTGTTTATATGATAAATATCAAAAGAACACTCATGAAATCACCATAAGGCTCAAGGAATATGACAGCCTATACTTTACAATCTCTCTGTATGTCTCAACCAATAAAATATACCATAATTGTCCACAGAGGAAAATACTATTCTGAATATTATAGTAATCATTATATGATCTGCTTTCCTTGACCATATTCACCTAGGTATATATTAACAAATAATGAAATGTTCATTATTGCTGTATTTTTCTATGATTTTCATTTTATCCTCTACAATATGTTTTTGGAAAATTATTCTTACTAGCAATATGGGTGCAGTTCTTTTTAGTCTTTCATTGTTGCCTTGCATTCTGTTATTTACACAAGCACAATTTACTTATCCATTCATCTGTTGCTGGACTTTGGGACCATTTTCAGTGTTCTGCTTTCGTAAATAATATTTCTGAACATATTCTTATACACGATCCCAATGTAAAATATATGTACAACAATTTTATAGTCATGTGTGCATGAGAGTTCTAAGATATATAGTCAGGGTTATAATTACTGGTACATTAAATTTGCCCAAGTAAATTTACTAGATTTTTTTCAGCTTTCCCATGTGGCTGGGCCAATTTACATTATGACCAACAGTGAATGAGAATATCTCTTGTTATGGACTGATTTCGTTTTGGCAAGTTAATGGGTCTGATAATATATCTCATGGTTATGATGTGTGTTTCCCTGATTAATAATGAAGTCATGCACATTTTTGTCTATTTACAAGCCATTTGTGTTTCTTTTTCTGGACTTGCCTGTTCATATCTTTGGCCTATTTTCCCACTGGATTGTTTATTGTTTTCTTACATGATAAGGTAAGGGAGGAATTCTTGTATGAAAGACACTAATCTTTGTTGTTTGTAAGTGTTACAAGTACCTCCAGAAAAGCTATGATTTGTCTTTACACCCTCTGATACTGTCTTTTGATAAAAAAAAAAAAAAAAAAAGACATTCCTAATTTCAGTCAAATGAAAAAGATCAATCTTTAATTTGTTTTAAAGATGACTGCTTCTTGTTTAAGTATCTTTGACACTCCAGAGTTCATGAAGATATTCTTTAACTTGACTCTAAAAACTCTTATAGACTTTTCTTTCATATTTGTGATTTTAATCTCCCTTGTTACTTTGAGTAGTGTCATACTCAAAAGAATCCACCTTCTTTTTATTCTCATGAAGATAATGAATCATTCAGGACCATCACTTCTCTGATCTGCAGTGTTTGCCCTTAGATTTCTCACATTCATAATTTTGCTTCTACCTCTCTACCGTAGTCTAGTATTATACCAGTCCATACTTCTGCCTCATCTAATGTGTACAGCTTTATAAGTACTGATAAACACAAGTGTAAGTTCTATCTGCTGCTTCTGTTTCAAGGATGCTTTGCTTATTTTTTGCTATTTACTAAGCTACACATGTTGCATTAAAAGATTTTCATTCAAATTTTATGGAAATTATACTGATTTCTATAAAGCAGCTTAGAGGTCTCTAGGTGGCACAAAAAGTTTGTGCTCTGCTGGTAACATAAAGATGGGCACTTCAAATCCATGCAGTTCAAAGAATAAAAGGTCTGGTAATCTCCTTCCCCACCACTCATCTGTCAGTGTGTTGAACTGTGGTGGTTTGTGTGTTGCTGCGAGGGTGGAGATTATGCTACTAGTATTTCAAATATCAGCAGGGTCACTGCTAAAGGGGGTGGGGAGGCAGCATCTTCTGACCTCCTCTAACTCTACAAGAGGAAAACAGAATCACCATCAGTAGCCCAAGGCCTGCTTCTATAAGGCCAGACATGCCACCACCCTCCAGCCCTCTTACCAAACTTGACAACAATCGTCCCTCCCAAGGCACCCAACAACTCTCTGCTGTGTTTGATAATTCACTTCAGTGGCCACACAGAACTCACAGATTATGGGATTTATTAGGGAAGTGACGGGAAATTCAGTTTCAGGAACATGCTGTCTCTTTCAGTCAGCTGTCTCTCTCAGCTGTGCATCTCTCTGTTGCATGCTTCTCTCAGCTGTGCATCTCTCTGTTGCATGCTTCTCTCAGCCACACATATCTCTCAGCAGCTTGTCTCTCTCAGCCAGTAGTCAGAGAGATCCCTCCTCTGCCTTTGTTGTTGTTGTTGTTATGTGCCGTCGAGTCAAACCCGACTCATAGCGACCACTCCTTGGGTTTCCGAGGCAGTATCACTATGGAAGTAGGATTGCCCAACTTTCCTCTGCCTTTATGAGGGCTAATTTTATGCCTGGGAGAATGGCAAAACCAACCAATCCCAACATCAGACTTTTACACACCTGAGAGAGAACAAAATTCCCACAAGATTACTTCATGCTGCTCTAACAGAAATACCCTAGGTGGATAACTTTAACAAGCAGCTACTAAGTTGTTCATAGCAAAGTGGGAGTTACAAAGACTATGGCTAGAAAAGCCATACACCACAGTCACCCATGGTGGACAGGTTTCAGTGCAGCTTCCAGACTGAGACAGACTCGGAAGGAGGAAGGAGCCATTCACTTCTCAAAGAATTGACCAGTGAAAGCCTTATGAATAACAGTGATACATTGTCTGTTACATTACTGGAAAACTTTATGAACAACCCTGAAACATTGTCTGTTATAGTGCCAGAAGGTGAGCCCATCAAGTCAGAAGGCACTCAAAATACAACTGAGGAAGAGCTGCCTCCTCAGAGTAGAGCTGACCTTAATGATGGGGATAGAGTAAAGCTTTTGCGACTTCCATTTGCTGATGTGTCATGACTCAAAGTGGGAAAAAACAGCTGCAAACATCCATTAATAATCAGAACATGGAATGTACGAAGTGTGAATCTAGGAAATTTGGAAGTTGTGAAAAATGAAATGGAATGCATAAAGATAGATATCCTAGGCATCACTCAGCTGAAATGGGCTGGTTTTGCCCATTTTGAATCAGACAACCATATGATCTACTATACCAGGAATGACAAATTGAAGAGGAATGGTGTGGCATTCATCACCACAAAAAAATGTTTCAAGATCTATCCTGAAGTACAATGTTGTTAGTGATCTATCCTGAATTACAATGCTGTCAGTGATAGGTAAAATCCATACAACTCCAAGGAAGATCAGTTAATATGACTATGATTCAAATTTACACACCAACCACCAATGCCAAAGACAAGGAAATTGAAGATTTTTACAAACTTCTACAGTCTGAAATTGATCGACCATGCAATCAAGATGTGTTGGTTATCATTAGTAATTGAAATGAAAAAGTTGGAAACAAAGAACAATCACCAGTAGTTGGAAAACAGGGCCTTGGTGACAGAAATAATGCTGGAGATTGCATGATAGAATTTTGCAAGACAAATGACTTCTTCTTTACCGATATCTTTTTTTCAACAACACATATAATGGCTATACACATGGACTTCACCAGATGGAATACATAGGAATCAGGTCAACTATATCAGTGGAAAGAAGCAATGGAGAACCTCAATATCTTCAGCCAAAACAAGGCCAGGAGCTGACTGTGGAACAGACCATCAATTGCTCATATACAAGTTCAAGTTGAAGCTGAAGATAATTAAAGCAAGTCCATGAGAGCCAAAACATGACCTTGATTATATCCTCTGGAGTTTAGAGACCATCTAAAGAACAGATTTGATGCACTGAACACCAATGACCAAAAACCAAAGGAATTGTGGGATGACATCAAGAACATCATCCATGAAGAAAGCAAAAGGTCATTAAAAAGACAAGAATGGAAGAAATAACTAAAATGGATGTCAGAAGAGACTCTAAAATTTGCTCTTGAATGGAGAGTAGCTAAAGCAGATACAAGAAATGACGAGATAAAGGAGCTGAACAAAAGATTTCAAAGAGCAGCTTGAGAAGACAAAGTCAGTTATTATAATGAAATGTGAAAATGTCTGGAGTTAGAAAACCAAAAAGGAAGAACACACTTGCCATTTCTCAAGCTGAAAGAACTGAAGAAAAAATTCGAACTTCTAGTTGCACTATTAAAGGATTCTATGGGCAAAATATTGAATGATGCTGTTGTTGTTGTTGTTGTTGTTGTTATGTGCCATTGAGTTGGCCTCAACTCATAGCAACCCCTCCTTGGGTTTCCAAGGCAGTGTCACTATGGAAATAGATTGCCCCATCTTTCTTCTGAGGAGTGGCTGGTGTATTTGAACCACCAGCCTTCTGGTTAACAGTCAAGTGGAATACACAGAGCCACTTTATCAAAAATAATTGGTTGATGTTCATCCATTTCAGGAGATGGCATATGATCAAAAACCAATGGTATTGAAGGAAGAAGTTGAAGCTGCCCTGAAGGAACTTGTGAGAAAAAAGGCTCAAGGAATTGATGAAATACCCATTTAGATATTTCAGCAAACAGATGTCATGCTGGAAGCACTTACTTGTCTCTCCAAGAGCTTTGAAAGACAGCTACCTGGCCAACTGACTTGAAAAGATTAATATTTGTACCCATTCCAAAGACAGGTGATCCCATTGAATGTGGAAATTATTGAATGTCATTTATATCACATGTAAGTAAAATCTTGCTGAAGATAATTCAGAAATGGTTGTAGCAGTATATTGATAGGAATCTTTCAGAAATGCAAGCTGGATTCATAAGAGGATGTGGAATGAGGGATATCATTGCTGATATCAGATGGATCTTGGCTGAAAGAAAAGAATACGAGAAAAATGTTTACTTGTGTTTTATTGAGTATGCAAAAGTATTTGATTGTGTAGATCATAACAAATTATGGATAACATTGAGAAGAATGGGAATTCTAGAACACTTAATTTTGTTCAGGAGGAACCTGTACATAGATCAAGAGGCTGTCATTTGAACAGAACAAGGGGATACTGCATGGTTTGAAATAAGGAAGGGAGTGTGTCAGGGTTGTATCTTTTCACTATACTTATTCAATCTGTATGCTGAACAAATAATCTGAGAAGCAGGACTATATGAAGAAGAATGTGGCATCAGGATTGGAAAAAGACTCAATAACCTATGATACACAGACGACACAACTTTCCTTGCTGAAAGTGATGTCTTGAAGCATTTACTGATGAAGATTAAAGGCTTCAGGGTGCAGTATGGATTACATCTCAACATGGAAAAAAAAATCCACAAAAATCCTCACAACTGGACCAATCAGCAACATCACAATAAATGGATAAAAGATACAACTTGTTAAAGGTTTCACATTACTTGATTCCACAATCAACACCAATAGAAGCAGCAGCAGTCAAGACATTTGCACTGGGTTAATCTGCTGCAAAAGATCTCTTTAAAGTGCTGAAGAGCAAAGATGTCTCCTTCAAGACTAAAGTGTGCCTAACCGAAGCCTTGGTACTTTCAATCACCTTATATGCATATGAGAGCAAGGCAATGAATAAGGAAAACCGATGAAGAATTGGTGCTTTTGACTTGTGGTGTTGGTAAAGAATATTGAAAGTACCATGGACTGCCAGAAGAATGAACAAATCTGTCCTGGACAAAGTGCAGCCAGAATGTTCCTTAGAAGTGAGAATGGCCAGACTTTGTCTCACCTACTTTGATCATGTTGTCAGAAGGGACCATTCCCTGGAAAACGATATAATGCTTGATAAAGTGGAGGGTCAGCAAAAGAGGGGAAGGTCCTCAAGAAGATGGAATGACACAGTGGCTGCAATGATGGGCTTAGGTACAACAAGGATTGTGGGGCTGGCACAGGACTGAGCAGTGTTTCATTCTGTTGTACATAGGGTCAGTGTGAGTTAGAGCTGACTCGATGGCACTTCATAACAATAATCTCCTTCCATAAATATTACAGTCAGGAAAACACCATGAAACATTATTCAAAGCAATGTATACATGCAATACAATCCTGATCCAGATTCCATCAGCATTCTTTAAGGACATGGAAAAACCGATCACTAACTTCATGTGGAAAGGAGGGAGATCTCAGATAAGCAACACACCAATGAAGAAGAAAAAACAAAGTAGGAAGTCTCACACTTCCGATCTCAAAACCTACTGTATAGGCACAGTAGTCAAAACAGTACAGTACTGGTACAATGATACACAAATGGACCAGTGGAAAGGAATTGAGAAACCAGTAATAGACCCATGCATCTATGGAAAAGTGATCATTGATAAAGAGCAGCAACCCAATAAATGGAGGAGAGATATCCTCTTTAACAAATATTGTTGTTGTTAGGTGCCATTGAGTCAGCTCCAACTCATAGTGACCCTATGTACAACACAAGGAAACACTGCCCAGTCCTGCACCATCCTCACAATCCTTGCTATACCTGAGCCCATCATTGCAGCCACTGTGTCAATCCATCTTGTAGAGGGCCTTCCTCTTCTTCACTGACCTTCACTTTACCAAGCATGATATTCTTCTCTAGGGAATGGTCCCTTCTGATAACATTACCAAAGTAGGTGAGACGAACTCTGGCCATTGTATCTCTGAGGAACATTTCTGCTACTCTTCCTCCAGGACAGATTTGTTAGTTTTGGCAATCCATGATACTTTCGGTATTCTTCACCAACACTACAACTAAAAAGCATCAACTCTTCTTCGGTCTTCCACATTCATTGTCCAGCTTTCACATGCATATGAGACTACTGATAATACCACTCAGGTTAGGTTCACCTTGGTCTACAAAGAGACGGCTTTGATCTTCAGCACTTTAAAGAGGTATTTTGCAGCAGATTTGCCTAGTGCAATCTGCTAGTTGTCTAATTTCTTGACTGCTACTTTCACTGGTGTTGATTATGGAACCAAGTAATATGAAATCTCTGACAATGTCAATCTTTTCTCCATTTATCATGATGCTTCTTATTGGTTCAGTTGTGAGGAGTTTCATTTTCTTTATGTTGAGGTGTAATCCATACTGTAGACTGTAATATTTAATCTTCATCAGTAAGTGCTTCAAATCATCTTCACTTTCAACAAGCAAGGCTGTGTCATCTGCATATCATAGGTTGTTAATTAATCTTCTTCCAATCTTGATTCTGCATTCTTCCTCACATAGTCCAGCTTCTTGGATTATTTCCTCAACATACAGTGTGAAAAAGTGTGGTGAAAAGATACAGCCCTGATGCACTCCCTTCCTGATTTTAGACCATGTAGTATCCCCTCATTCTATTCGACCAGCAACCTCCTGGTCTATGTACAGGTTCCTCATGATCACAAAAATATATTCAGGAATTCCCATTCTTCTCAATGTCATCCATAATTTGTTATGATCCATAGAGTCAAATGATTTGCATAGTCAATAACACACAAGTAAACATGTTTCTAGTATTATTTGCTTTCAGCCAAGATCCATCTGACATCAGCAATGATATCCCTCCATGTGTCTGTCAGTTTGTCATACTGTGGTGACTCGAGTGTTGCTTTGAGACTGGAGGCTATGCCACCAGTATTTTGAATACCAGCAGGGTCACCCATGGTAGATAGGTTTCAGTGGAGCTTCCAGACTAAGACAGACTTAGAAGAAGGGCAAGGTCATCCACTACTTAAAGAATTGACCAATGAAAACCTTATGAATAGCAGTGAAACACTGTCTGGTGTATTACTGGAAAACTTTATGAATACCCTGAAACTTTAACAAATAAACCAAACCGAAACCAAACTCACTGCCATCGAGTTGATTCCAACTCATACTGACTCCCTTTGGGTTTCTGAGTCAGTAAATCTTTACAGAAGTAGATTGCCCAGTTTTCCTTCCATGGAGTGGCTGATAAGTTTAAACCACCAACCTGGTTGCCAGTCAAATGCCTTAGGCACTACACCACCATAGCTCCTTACTTTGACAAATAGTGCTGGCAAAATTGGATATACACTTGAAAAAAAAAATGAAACAGGATCCATTCCTCCTACAATACACACACACACACACACACAAAATGAACTCAAGATGGATCAAAGGCCTAAATGTAAAACCCAAAGTTCATTCTAGAAAAAATAAGGGCAAACTTATGACCCTAATTTATGGCATAAATAGACTATCACACATCACTCAAAATTCACAAGCAGCAGAAGAGAAACTAGGTGACTGTGACCTTTTAAAAATTAAACGCTTATATGCATCAAAAGACTTCTCCAAAAGAGTAAAAAGAGAACCTATAAATTGGGGGGGGGGGGAATTTGGTTATGACATATCTGACAAGGAACTTACCTTCAAAATTTACAGAAAACTTCAACACCTAAACACAAAAAAGACAAGCAACCCAATTTAAAAATAGGCAAAGGACATGAAAGGACACTCCACTAAAGAAGATATATTGGTGGTCAACAAACACATGAGGGAATGCTCACAATCACTAGCCATTAGACAGATGCAAATCAAAACAACAATGGGATATAATCTCACCACAGCAATAATAGCAAAGTTCAATGAGACAGAAAATAACAAATGCTGGTGAAGGTATGGAGAGATTAGAACTCTCATACACTGCTGGTGGGAGTGTTAAATGGTACAGCCACTGTGGAAAATGGTATTGCATTTCCTTAAAAAGTTGGAAATAGAAATATTATTTGATCCAGCAATTCCACTACTAGGAATATATCCTAAAGAGGTGAGATCGAGGACACAAATAGACCTAGGCACACCCATGTTCATTGCAACACTATTCACTATAGCACAGAGATGGAAACAACCTAAGTGCCCAGCAACAAATGAATGCATACTAAACTATGGTACACTGACACAATGGAATACTATGCAACATTAAAGAATCAAGAAGAATCCACTGATAACTTCGTAATGTGGATGAACTTGGAGGACATTATGCTGAGTGAAATAAGTCAATCACAGAAGGACAAATATTGTCTGAGTCCATTATTATAAAAAGTCAAGGAAAGGTTTACACAGGGAAGAAAATTTATTTGTTGGTTACCAGGGGATGGGAGGGAAGGAGAGGGAAAATTTCTGACTAGTTAAGAGTCATCTGTTGATTTGAGTGAAGGCAAAGACAGTATAACGGAAGTGTGTGACCACCATCATAATAAGGAAAAAGAGGACACAGAGAGCCACATGAAACATATAGACAAAAAAGGCAAATACTATTACATACACAATATTGTACTATCAGTAACAACAAACACTGGTATATGGGTGGATGCATAGGTGAGAAGATCAGGTGCAGGTAGAAAACCAAACCAAACCAAAATGACTGCCGTGGAGTAGGATGCAACTCATAGCAACCCCTCGTTGGGTTTCCAAGGCAGTATCACTATGGAAATAGATAGTCCAACCTTCCTTCCAAGGAGTGGCTGGTGGGTTTAAACTGGTAGACATCTGGTTAGCAATCAAATGCCTTAGGCAGTATGCTATCAGAGCTCCTCAGGTGTGGGTAGACAAATGGGAATGTACCTATCACCACAGATATATTTGACTGAAGATATTCCAGCATGTGTATTTGTGCTACAAAATATCCATACACATTATAGAACTAACAGGGGACAAGGTTGGAGTAGCTTCTCAGCAATAACTGAGCACCTTGAGAAGTGAGTCACTGGGCCTGTGGACTCTGGACTATGGTCTTGGGGGACATCAAGCTCAACTGGCACAACATAGTGCATGAAAATTTTGTTCTATATCTTACTTTGATGAGTAGCAACTGGGGTCTTAAAAGCTTTCACTCATCCATCTAAGATGCAACTATTGGTCTCCCCTAGTCTAGAGCAAAGAAGAGTGAAGAAAATCAAAGGTATAGGGAAACAATTAGTCCAAGGGTCTGATGGACCATGGAATCCTCAGCCTTCCTGACCTTGAGACCAGAAGAACTAAATGGTGCCCAGCTA
>NW_006921688.1:9990799-9992195 GCF_000298275.1 Orycteropus afer afer | reverse complement strand
TTTTTCAAATCTATTCTTCCATTGGTCTGTAAATTCAGGTGTGATGTAATCAAGGTCATATTTTGGCTCTTGTGGACTTGTTTTAATTTTCTTCAGCTTCAGCTTGAAGTTGCAAATGAGCAATTGATGGTCTGTTCCACATTTAGCTCCTGACCTTGTTTTGGCAAAAGATATGGAGCTTCTCCATCACCTCATACCACAGATGTAGTCAATCTGATTCCTGTGTATTTCATCTGGTGAGTTCCACATGTATAGCTACCATTTTATGTTGTTGGAAAAAGGTATTTGCAATGAATAAGCCATTGGTCTTGAAAAGCTCTATCCCATGATCTCTGGCATCATTTCTATCACTAAGGCCATATTTTCCCACTACCAATGATTCTTTATTTCTAACTTTTGATTCTAATCAGCAATAATTATCAATAAATCTTGACTACATGTTTGGTCAATTTCAGACTGTAGAAATCTTCAATTTCTTCAACTTTGGCTTTAGTGCTTGGAGCATAAATTTGAATAATAACAATAGTCATATTAACCATTCTTCCTTGTAGGTATATGGATATTATCCTATAGGTGACAGCATTGTATTACAGGACAGATCTTGAAATGTTTATTGTTAAGTGTCCTATATATTGGTTATTATTAAAAATGCCAGACTTATTAAACTTCATTTCTTTTCTGATAGTTGCTGCTGTAAATGAAAACATTTTTTATATTTTCCAGTTTTTATTTCATCTAGAAAACTGAATAAGGTATCTTATTAATTCTAATTAAATTGGTATATTTGGAGAGATTTCTAAATGGAAATTTTCACTCTCTGTAAAAACAGTTCCATATCTTCCTATTGATTTTTTTCTTCTTTTAAATAACAGCCCTATTGAGATATAATTCAAATATCATAAAAGAGACATTTTTAAAGAATACAGTTCTTTAATATATTCCCACAATGTTTCCTTCATTTCCAAGACTCCTTGTGTGGTGCAAACAGTTAAGTTTTTGACTCCTAGACAAAAAGGCTGGCAATCTAAACCTATCCAGAGGTGCCTTGGAAGACAAGCCTGATGATCTGCTTCCAAAAGGTCAAAACCTTGAAAACCCTAAGGAGCAGTTCTACTCTGCTTGCATGTGGCAACCGTAAGTCAAAAGTAACTTGACAGCCAGTAACTATAACAACAGTTGCACATTCATTGCCGCTTACTAATCTTAGATCATTTTCATCATCCCCAAAGACACCACTTACCTATTAAGAGTCACTGCCATTTGTGTCTCTTCTCAACCCTAAAAAGCCACTGATCTACTTTCTGTATCCATCAATATGCCTATTGTGGACATTTCATTTAACTCAATTCATACACTACCATATAGTGATGCATCTCAAGATAAGAAGAAAAAGCTG
>NW_006921688.1:9986724-9990424 GCF_000298275.1 Orycteropus afer afer | reverse complement strand
ATGCAATCAAGATCTGTTAATTATCAGTGGTGATTGGAATGCAGAAGTTGGAAACAAAGAAGAATCATTAGTAGTTGGAAATATGGCCTTGGTGATAGAAATAATGCTGAAGATCACATGATACAATTTTGCAAGACCAACAACTTATTCATTGCAAATACCTTTTTTCAACAACACAAAGAGTGGCTATACACGTGGACTTCAGCAGACAGAGTATACAGAAATCAGATTGACTTCATCTGTGGCAACAGGCGATGGAGAAGCTCAGTATCTTTAGCCAAAACAAGGCCAGGATGATTATGGAATAGACCATCAACTACTCACATGCAAGTTCAAATCTAAGTTGAAGACAATTAAAACAAGTACACAAGAGGCAAAATATGACCTTGATTATGTTCCTCCTGAATTTAGAGACCATCTAAAGAATAGATTTGATGCATTGAACTCCAATGGCTGAATACCAGAGGAATTGTGGGATTACATCAAGAACATCATCCGTGAAGAAAGCAAAAGGTCATTAAAAAGACAGGAAAGGAAGAAAAGACCAAAATGGATGTCAGAACAGACTCTGAAACTAGTCCTTGAATGGACAGTAGCTAAAGCAAATGGAAGAAATGACAAGATAAAAGAGCTGAACAGAAGATTTCAAAGAGCAGCTCAAGAAGATAAAGTCAAGTATTATAATGAAGTGTGAAAAGACCTGGCATTAGAAAAACAAAAGGGAAGAACACACCTGGCATTTCTCAAGCTGAAAGAACTGAAGAAAAAATTTAAGCCTAGGGTTGCAATATTGAAAGATTCCATGGACAATATATTGAATGATGCAGGAAACATCAAAAGAAGATGGAAGGAATACAGCAAGTTACTATACCAAAAAGAATTGGTCGATGATCATCTATTTCAGGAGGTGACATATGATCAAGAACCAATGGTACTGAAGGAAGAAGTGGAAATTGAACTGAAGTAAGTGGCAAAAAACAAGGCTCTAGGAATTGATGGAATACCCATTGAATTGTTTCAACAAATGGATGCCATGCTGGAGGCAATCACTTGGCTATGCCAAGAGATTTGGAAGACAGCTACCTGGCCAACTGACTGGAAGAGACCCACATTTAAACCCATTGGGCTCAAAATGTAATGTACACATCTTTTTTTCTCTCACATGACTGTCTCCTTCTTCTTTTCTGTTTATGAAGTTTACCTTCCTCTCTTGACTAGGCACTCACTCCCTAAATGTCATCTGCCTTGGTGTTTCTCAGTTTGGAATTCTCCATTGCTTCTTATATTTATCTTCAAGCAGCTCTACCTTGGCCTGTAACTGTCTGTATAATCTTTTCCCCCACTTTTCTAGCAAGTTCCATGGAATTGTGTTATTTACTTGACAATCTTCTTACATTCAAATTTTGTGTTTTTAATAGGAGCTTATTGTTGTTGTTATGTGCCATGGAGGCAGACCCGACTCATAGTGACCCTTCCTTGGGTTTCTGAGACAGGATCACTACAGAAGGAGATTGTCTAATCTTCCTTCTGAGGAGTGGCTGGTGGGTTTGAACCACCAGCCTTCTGGTTAGCAGTCAAGTGTCTTTGGCACTATGCTCCCAGAGCAATATAGTAGCATAGAAATATTTAATAATGAGTAAATGCAAATGTTTATGTTCAGCTCAGTTTTCTTATTTACAAACTCATATATTCTACTGCAGGAGCTCTGGTAGCACAGTGTTTAAGGCACTTGACTGCTAACCAGAAGGCTGGCAGTTCAAACCCACCAGCCACTCCTCAGAAGGAAGGTTGCACAATCTACTTCCATAGTGATACTGCCTTGGCAACTCAAGGAGTGGTCGCTATAAGTCGGGGCCAACTCGACGGCACATAACAACAACAACAACATATTCTACTGCCAGTTTAATATTGTAGATTGATTGTCTCTCATCTCAAACTTAATGTACATAAACAGAAATCCTGACTCATCTCTCAAATCTACTCAAACATCTTAAATCTCAGTAAAAGACACCATCATGCCCAGTTTGTCAAACCAAGCAAGTAGTTGACTTTCCCTATTCCTCTACACTCTGCCCACATCTTATTCAGTTCTGCTGATTAGATCATCATATGTATGTTGCTGTTGTTGTTAGGTGCCATCGAGTCAGACCCAACTCATAGTGACCCCTCCTTGGGTTTCTGAGGCAATATCACTACGAAAGCAGATTGGCCAACCTTCCTTCCAAGGAGTGGCTGGTGGGTTTGAACCACCAGCCTTCTGGTTAGCAGTCAAGTGCCTTAGGCACTATGCTACCAGAGCTGCTCAACATATGTATAATCACTGTTTACTCTCTAATTGTTGTCTCAAATACAGTCTATTGGGTACGATTCAGATGTAAGGCTTGAAATTTGTATTCAGAAGTAAATACCTAAATCTCACCAACTATAGACTTGACATGCTCAGGCTCCCCAGTTACTTCCCCCACAGTCCTCTATATCTGAACCTGCAAATTGTCAACATTCAGTTACTGATAAGATACTGACAAAATAGGCAAACAGTTTGTTGGAAGCTCAGCTATGGCAGTAGCAGGCTTAGAGAGCTGTCTTCAAAGATGCATTTATGTATTGTGCTAACATACAATGCATGGGCCTGTGAATGACAACATCATAATGGTAGTAGCACCTCACAGTATCATACTCTACTATTCCCTCACAAAATGAATGTTGGCATCCATTGGGTTCTTGTGAACTGTAGTAGTTCCCAGGTGGGTACACTTCCTTCCAGGTGACAATGCAGTGAAAGTACTGCTGAACTAGACGCTGTGACTAGCAGTTAACTCTTTGGGCTCCTCCTGCTTTTTGTTAAGTCTATTTTGTGAATCCATCTCATGGAAGGTTTTCCTCATTTTACTGACCCTCTAGTTTACCAGTCTTCATGTTCTTTTCTATTGATTGCTCTTTCTTGATGACATGTTCAAAGTAAGAAGGCATCTCACATCCTTGCTTTTAAGAAGCATTCTGGTTGTAGTTCTTCTAAGGCTGAGTTTTCATTCTTCCCACCGTCTATGGTATATTCAATATCCTTTGGCAACACCACAAGCATCAATTCATAAACTCTGTAAACTCAGATTTTAAAAGGTGTGGTTTATAAGGTTTACAGTGATAAGGGTGAAAATTCATAATCTCACAACATAATAAATTATTTTACTTTTGTTTGTCCCTCTTGATCGAATGTAAGCTTTAGAAGACAAGTGGTTCTTTGGCTTCTTCAGCGCAGTGCAGCATAACCAAGTTACGAAGCCAGCAAGGACCAAAGGAAAGCCAAAAGTGGCTGTTCGAGGGGAGGCACAGAGGATCTAGGCAGGCCAGATGAAAACGTTGGCATGGTCAAGGTCACGATGCAGGACCATATTCAGGGGACAGGAAGCACACAGCTGTATCTGTCCAGGTATTCTCCTAGACCTTACACAGTTTGGGTTTTTGGGTACATGGAATTTGGAGAAATTAACAAAGGTGTGTAAAGATATAGATAAGTAGTAGACTTTTAAAAACGAGGAAATAGTAAGTTAAAGAATAAAGTAAGTAGTATAAAGGGAAAAACAAAATATCACTCACTTGTATAACTTTAGCTTTGGGGATAAAATTTCTACATTTTTGCCACCCACAAAGGAAAATATTATGAATAAAAATAAGGGGAAAAATACACCATGTATATAAAATT
>NW_006921688.1:9985132-9986024 GCF_000298275.1 Orycteropus afer afer | reverse complement strand
GGGATAAAGCTGCAGTACCACAAGCAACCAGAGGAGGGCTTCTCTACCTGGTGTGGATTTCAAGCCCAAGAGTAAAGCTTCCCTTCCTTCATAGTGTTTTGCGGAAGAGGCCTTAGCAGATGCCAGCTATCCGTATTCTCCACCCAATACACACATCTCACAGATGCACCTGCTTGAGAGAAAGAAAAGAGCTATGTAATAGACAAGAGAAAATCCTCCTCTGTTGCCATTCATAATCATCAGTCCAATTTTTCTTACGTAACCATGATTGATTGACCGATGATCACTGGATAGTGAATAAATTCAATACCAAATGACCCAGCCATGATTTGGGGTTGTTATTTGAAGAATATCATCTCTTACAGTCCTGCTGCCCTTTGCAGCTTTGCAAACAACTCTTGGAAGACCCCACTCCAAGCTCCTGGCAACCACTGCTCTGTTTTGTCTTTATATATTTTTGCCCTTTCAAGCATTAAGTGTTGTTTTTAAGATACTGTTGAGTCAGCTCCAACTCATAGTGACCCTATGTACAACAAAACGAAACACTGCCCAGCCATGTCCCATCCACACAATCCTTGCTGTGACTGAACCGATCATTGCAGCCACTTAGTCGATACATCTTGCTTAAGTCTTCCCCTTTTTCACTGACCCTCGAATTTATCAAGCATAATATTCTTCAGGGAATGGTCCCTTCTGACATGACCAAAGTAAGTGAGATGAAGTCTAGCCAATGGTTATTCCATCAATTTCTGGAGCCTTGTTTTTTGCCAATTCCTTCAGTGCAGCTTGGACTTCTTCCTTCACTACCTTTGGTTCTTGATCATATGCTACCTCCTGAAATAGTTGAACATCTACCAATTCTTTTTGACACAGAAATTCTGTGTATTCCTTC
>NW_006921688.1:9983112-9984283 GCF_000298275.1 Orycteropus afer afer | reverse complement strand
TAGTGATACTGCCTTGGAAACCCAAGGAGGGGTCGCTATGAGTCGGGTCTGACTCGACAGCATATAACAACAACAACAACAATGTGTGTGAAGATACATGTAATTGTGGTTTTCATTTGGATTTACTTAAAAATAATGACCCTGAAGATATCTTTTATGAAATTACTTACTATCTAGATATCTAACTTGAAGTATATATTCAAATGCTTTACCCATTCTTAAATGGTGTTGTCATTTAATTATTGAGCTGTAAGAGTCTTTATAAAATTCTGGATACTGATTCCTTATCTGACACATGAATTTCAAATATTGTCTTCCAGTCTGTAGGTTATCTTTTCATTGTCTTGATAATATCTTTGAAGTTCAAAAGTTCTTTTGCTTCTGTATTTTTTAAAAATTTTGATGAAGTTTTTATCTGTTGTCATATTTGCTTTTGGTTTCATATCTAAGAAACCAGTACTTACTGCAAGGTTAAAAGGATTTACTCCTACATTTTCTTCTAAGAGTTTTAGTGTTTTGTTCTTAATTTTAAGTCTATGATCTATTTTGAGTTATTTTTTGGTTATGGTGTGAAGTAAGGAATCATCTTCATTCTAGTGCATGTGGATATCCAGTTGTTCGAGCACCACTGGTTGGAAAGACTACTGTTGTCAGCCTTGGTGCATATCAGTTGACCGTAACTACAAGGGTCATATATCAGTTCTATTCCATTGACCTATAGAAGTCAACTACTTACTATCAAGTTAATTTCAGTGCATGGTAACTCCATGTGTGCAGAGTAGAATTGCGTTCCACAGGGCTTTCAATGCTCTTTTGATAGCAGATCACAAGGTCTTTCTTCCAAGAAGCCTGTGGCTGTGTCTGAACTGCCAACCTTTGAGTTAACAGGCAAGCACTTAATTATTTATTTGCACCATCAAGGGGCTCCTAGCAACTTAAAGTAGTGCTTATTTTTCTCCATCAATGAAGCAAAACCCTTGTGAATGCTCTATGCAATTCTCCATGAATTGTGTTTGTTTATTCTGAGTGAAGGTAACAAAAAATTTCCTAGTTCTATATCAGCTCCTGGAATTATTCCCTTTAATTCTTTGGGAGGTTTAATCCTGGCTTCTGTTTGTTTCCTCTCTTGTGTATGCTGATAAACACATAAGACCCCATGACAATTTTTGGA
>NW_006921688.1:9959647-9960767 GCF_000298275.1 Orycteropus afer afer | reverse complement strand
ACCTGTGGCTTCCAGCCAAACAATAGACAGGCATATCAGTTGAGTATTTACCTGAGGTAGATACACTCCTTGGAGAGAATAAGCATGAGAGGAAGAAGGGCTGCTCAGGCACAGGGAGACAGCTCAGGGGGTAGGGTGCATGGAGAGATGGACACAGGGAAGAGGTAAGTATCGGGAGGAAGTGGGAGGGGAGATGTTGCATTGTGCTAAATTGTGGTCAATGTCATGAGACAAAGTGTATGTGAACTGCTATCTGGAAAGTGAATTTGCACTGTAAATTTTCACCCAAATCACAATATAAAAATAAAATAAAATAGGAGGATGGAAGGAATACAGAGTCATGATACCCCAAACATTGTTTGATGTTCAAACATTTCAGGAGGTAACATATGATCAAGAACCGGTGGTGTTGAAGGAAGATGTCCAAGCTCCACTGAAGGCATTAGAGAAAATCAACGCTCTATGAATTGAAGGATAACCATTGAGATGTTTCAACAAATGGATGCAGTACTGGAGGTCCTCACTACTTTATGCCAAGAAATTTAGAAGACAACTCTGTGGCCAACCAATTGGAAGAGATTGATATTGGTGCCCATTCCAAAGAAAGGTGATCTAACCGAATGTGGAAGTTATCAAACAATATCATTAGTATCACACACAAGTAAATTGCAGAATATAATTCAAAAATGGTTGCAGCAGTACGTTGAAAAGGAACTTCCAGAAATCTAAGTTACATTCAGAAGAGGATGTGGAACGAGGGATATCATTGCTGATGTCAGATGGATCTAAATTGAAAGCAAAGAACACCAAAAAGATGTTCACCTGTGCTTTATTGACCACACAAAGGCATTCAACTATGTGGATCATAACAAATTGTGCATAACATTGCAAAGAATTGGAATACCAGAACACCTATCTATACTCATGAGGAATGTGTATAGGACCAAGAGACAGTCCTTCAGACAGAAGAAGGGGATACTGCATGGTTTAAAATCAGGAAAGTGTGTATCAGAGTTATATCTTTTCACCATACTTATTCAACCTGTATGCTGAGGAAATAATCTGGACTGGTGATATGAAGAATAACAGGGCATCAGGATTGGTGGAAGACTCATTAACA
>NW_006921688.1:9956678-9958642 GCF_000298275.1 Orycteropus afer afer | reverse complement strand
GGTTATGTTTGTGTGTCAACTTGGCTGGGCCTGGTTGAGTGGCTGGGCAGCTGGTGGTAGTTATTCCCCATGATGAGACTGGCAATCAGCTCCATGGTGGGATTTACCACAAGCAGCTGAGTAGCTGCCTTTGGGATGTGGTCTGCTTCCTGTGTATAAGGAGAAGCCTTGGTACACTTGGACTCTAGCCTATAGTACACTTGGACCCTGCATGTAGCCATGTTGTTGCTCAGCAGCTTGCTATGCTCTGCCGACCTTGGGACTTACAATGGACTTAAGTTAATGGTCTGCCGTGTGTTTTGGTAATATCGGGACTGTGCCTTTTTACTTGTCAACCTTGGGGCTTCTCAGCCTCAGTAGCCAGCAGCTGTCTGAGTGAAGAAATGCTGCTAGCTCCAGGGGGCCGGGAGCAGGAGGCAGACCTCAAGTTTGAGGGGCTTTCACCCAGCCCCTAGAGCCTGGTGCTTAGAACTTGGATGTAAAGCCTCCAAATTATAAGAATAAACTCCTGTTTGTTTAGGCGGTCCCATTTGTGGTATATCGTCAGAGTGGCACTAGGTAACCAGAACAACGATCCTTTACAATTGGCTACCTTCTCATTGGCAAAGATTTTATAGAACAAAAATATATTATAAATAAAAATTGATATGTAATTTTTAGTCAAAATTTTCAAAAATGGCCATCAAAATATACTGTTAAGAAAATGATTGGACAAGCCACTGAATGGTAAAAATATTAACAATACAGATATCTGACAAAGGATTTAATGAAGAATATACAAATAAGTAAAAATAACACAAATGATCATTAACAGCAGAAAAGAGAAACTATGTATCATAGAACAGAATATTACTTAGTAATAACGTAGACTAAAGCTGTAATGCATTGGTTCAGCAATAGAATTCTTTCTTTCCATGTGGGAAATTTGGATTAGATTTTTTGCCAATGCACTGTATGGCTAAACCTGTCACTGGATGCTTGCAGGTTGCTGTGACGCTGAACAGATTTTAGTGGTGCTTGCAGACTAAAAACAAAGTAGAAAGAAAGGCTGGATTATCTACTTCTGAAGATCAGCCAATGGAAACCCTATGGATCAAAATGGTCTGATCTCCCATCAGTAGTATGGACGGCACAGGACTGGGCAGCTTTTCATTCCATTGTGCATGGAGTTGCCTGAGTTGGGGCCAACTCTAAGACAGCTAGTAACAACAATAATGAAATAATGAAAAGCAAGAGTGGACCTAAACACTTAGTTTTTTTTAATTACTCCAAAGGACTAATGGACCACACTTTTAACATCCATGATCCTGAGACAAAAAGGACTAGATGGTGCCTGGCTACCACTGCTAATTGCTCTAAAAGTGATCACAATAGCAGGCCTTGGATAGAGTGGGAAAAAAATGTGGAATGAAATTCAAAATAATAAAAAAGACCAGACTTACTGGTCACATAGAGACTGGTGGAACCCCCAAGACTATGGCCCTTGGTGACCCTTCAGGCCTTGAACTAGACTCACCTCGGTGGCTCAACTTTGAGGACAACAATAGACAGGCACAGAAGGTGAGCAGTGGCACCAGGAATGTGCACACCTTTAGGACAATCAACCAGAGGAAATCAAAAGGGCAGCATTTGCCTAAGGGTAAAGCTAAAAGAGCAGGGAGGGGTAGGAGAAAGGGACTGATGGAAACAGCAAGCACAAGGAGGAAGCGGGAAGAGCGCGGTCACACGGTGGGGATCTCGATCAATGTCACAAAACAAAATGTGCGTGAACTGTTGAATGGAAAACCAATTTGCTCTGTAAACTTTCACCAAAATTACAATAAAAAGTTAAAGAAAAAAAAGAATTTTCAGTGAAAATTAAAAAGCCTTTGTTTTAAGAAGTTTTTAAGAAAACCCATCTTGATTTTTTAGGAGCTCTGGTAGCATAGTGGCTAAAAGCACTTGACTGCTAACCAGAAGGCTGG
>NW_006921688.1:9941112-9956108 GCF_000298275.1 Orycteropus afer afer | reverse complement strand
CAGTATGATGCAGAAATAAACAGTTATGACGCTTTCATTCATGATCTTAAAGAAAATAGATGATATATTTTACCAGGAGTTGTAATAAAAAGTGTGAAGAATTTTTGCTTTCGTTCTATAGATGCTTTTTATTGGCCTAAGTTTTCCTTAAATTCCTAGTTTTTATACTAAATGAATGACAATCTTTTTTTTGCGTCATATGTTTTCCCTCTATTAATGTTTTGAGTCACATTAAACATCTTTAATTTTTAAATTCAGCATATATTCTTGGAATAAACCCAACTTTGTCATGGGATATTTTATTTTTCCTATGATTGAACTTGACATGCACATATTTTATTTTATAATGTTTTTAATCTATGAGATAATTTTCCTTTCTTGTATGTACTCCACTTGTTTTGGGGTCAAAGCTATGCCAGCCTTATCAGGTAATTAATGGTATCTATTCACTCTTCTGTGTTTTACAGGAATGTGAATTACTGGAATTTTCTGTTCTTTGAATGATTAGTAGAACAGAGCATAATGCCTTCTGGGTGGGTTGTTTTCTCCATGAAACACTTTTGAAGAATGGTTCAATTATTTCAGTGGTTATAATATAGTTCAGTGGGTATAGTACAGTATCTGTCTTTCTGAGCTCATTTTGGTAAGACATGTATCACCGTAGCCACAATAGCTTTTCAGGGATGCATGTTTGTCTGGTATAACTCTCTCCCCATTTTGACTTTTGACTGCATGGAAGCTTCTCTTGCAGTTGAGGTCTGTTGCAAGCAGAGCATAACCTGGGTGGTGCAAACAATTAAGCACCAAGTTACTAACTGACAGGTTGGCGGTTTGATTTCACCCAGGGAATCCTCAGCAGGACTGGCAACCTACTTCTGAAAGATCACAACCATTTCAAACCCTACAGAGCCCAGTGGGTCAGCGTGATTTGGACAGCAATCAGTTGGTTTTGGTTTGATTGAAAGTATAGTACAGCTGAATTTTATTTTTCTGAGAAAATGGAGATTTCTGTTTTTTATCTTGAAAATTTACTTAGTTACTCTTTATAGTAATTATTTCTTATATATTTTGATTTATTATATAATTTTCTGCTTCCCATAACACTCTTCTATTGCTTATTTGGTATAAACTTCTCCCTTTGACCCATGTCAATAGTTTCAACTTTTTATTTGTTAGACGTTATATTCTTTGTCTCCCCTTTTACTATTTACTCCAACATTATAAGCAAGCATAGTTAAGTACAGCTAGAGTTAGCTATTCTATTTACTCTTCTTTCAAACAATAGAAATACCTTAAAATTCTTTAATTTTGATCCCTCCCAGATAACTTTTCCAGTAAGGTAATTGCAGACAGTTTTCCTTAATATTAGACATTAGTATTATTATATTCTACCATACAATTAAAATGTTTGGATTTACTCCCACAGTTATCAGTATTTCCACTCACCACTCTCTCATTATTTTACACATTCAAGCTGGGAACTTTCTTTTCTGCCTGAAAAGTCTTCTTAATAGGGTTTCTGTTGCTGATAATTTTCTCATTTTTTTTTAAATAAATTTCTGTACTACTCATTGCCGGTGAGTTGGATTCAACTCATAGGACCCCTCTTTGGGTTTCCAAGGTGGTATCTCTATGGAAGTAGATTGCTCAACCTTCCTTCCGAGGAGTGGCCAGTGGGTTTGAGCCGCTACCCTTCTGGTTAGCAGTCAAATGCCTTAGGCACTATGCCACCAGAGGTCCTAAAGTATTTCATGTAAATTAAAAAATATATTTAGTAAGAATAAGATGAGAGTTCTCTCAGATTATTAAACATATTGATTCACTGTTCTCTGATTTTCATTTTCTATCAGCAGTCAGTCAAATTCCTATTCCCTTATAGATAATCTGAGTCTCTCTGACATCTTTTCAGTTCAGTTCTTTCTGTTTTCTGCTCTATGTATTAAATGCTAGGTCCTGTATTTTGTCCATCTTGCATGGAAGTTTTCCACATTTGGGATAAATGCTCATATACGATCCCTTTATGTATTATCTCTTCTTTATGCTGTTCTAGTATGTCCTTCCAAAACTCCAGTCAATGAAGATAATATCTTCTCTGCATTCTGCATGACTGTATCTCTTCCTCTCTAATTTTCAAAAGCTTTTTCTCTCTGGATTGTATTCTGGATTATCACTTTGAATTATTTGCCTCTTGATTAGATAATAATGCTTAAAAAAAAAAAAACCTCACTGCTATCCAGTTGGGTCCGACTCTTAGGAACCCCTTCTTACGCATCTGAGGTGGTATCACTGTGGAAGTAGATTGCCCAACCTTCCTTCTGAGGAGTGACTGGTGGGTTTGAATCACCAGCCTTCTGGTTAGTAATCCAATGCCTTAGGCACTATGCCACCTTAGCAGTGTTAATATACCAGTTTTGGTAATTGTACAGAACTTATTAAGAAAATGTCTTTTTTTTTTTTTTTTTTTTGGAAATGCACAGTGAAACATTCAGGAGTAGAGGGTACTATGTAAATAACTTCTCAAATACCTCAGAACAAACCACAGAGGATAGCTAGATAGGTAGATCCACATACACACACAGTCACAGACAGATAGACATAGATCTATAGACATAAATGTATTCATTTTATTTGTATGTATATCTATATGTATATGAAAGTGTATGTGTATGTGTGAGTGAGTGTGTGTGAGTGTAGAGAGAGAGAAAGAGAGCAAGCAAAAGAGAGAATGATGATAAAGATGAGGTATATCTGGGAGCAAGAGCCACCTGGCATGCTTTTACTATCTTTACTAAACCAAAAAAAATCCCAAAATCACTGCCATTGAGTTGATTCCAATTCATAGCGACCTCACTGGGTTTCCAAAGTTATAAATCTTTGTGGACGTAGATTGTCCCATCTTCCTTCTGCAGAGCTGCTGGTAAATTTGAACTAAGGATCTGGTTAGCAGCCAGATGCCTTATCTACTCCCAGAGCTCCTTACTATTTTTACTATCTTTTCAAAATATTGAAACAAAAACAGGCTTAAAAAGATTACTTTCAGATATCATGCTACATACCTGTTAGGTAAACACTTCTTTGAAAAATCATCTTTACTGAGAATCTAGCACATTCTCATCTAACACCTTCATGACCACCAACATGGTACCAGGCACCCTGGTGTGACCACATCTGAATTACTGCAATAGTCTGGTCTTTTTTTTTTTTTTTTAATATTATTATTGTGGTGGAAATATGCACAACACGACATAGGCCGACCAACAATTTCTGTATGTATAATTCATTGTCATTGAGTGCATTTATCAAATTGCCCAATCATTTTCACTATGATTTTTGAAATTTTCTACCACCACTAACATAAACCCAATGCCCCCTGAGAAAAAACTCCAACTTTTCCATCCCTCTCCCCCGGAAACCACTAACAATCTTCAGTTTTTATGTATCTGCTTAATTTGTAGAAGTTCCATCATACGGTGTTTGTCCTTTTCCTACTGATTTATTTCACACAGCACAATTTTGTCATGGTTCATTCACACTGTGGCATGCATCAGGACTTCATTCCTGTTTATGGCTAAGTAATATTCCAGTGTATGTATATATCACGTTTGTTTGACATTCATCTGTTTTTTGACATTTCAGTTGTTTCCACATTTTGGTTATTGTGAGAAGTGTTACAATAATCATTGGTGTGCAGGTTGTCTGTGTTCCTGTTTTCACTTCTTTTGGGTATATACCTAGATTTGAGTTTGTTCAACTTTTTGAAGAACTACCAAACTTTTCTACAGTGACTGTGCCACATTACTTTCCTACCAGCAATGGATGAGTGTTCCATTTTCTCCACAACCTTGCCAACAACTGCCATTTACTATTTTTTAAATCATTGCCATTCTAATAGGCAAGGACCTCCTAAAAATTCCTTGTGTTTCCTATCTTTCCCCCATTGTTCTGTTGCCTTTATCGCTGCTACTCTTCCCTTTACTGTTGTCAACGCAAGTTTGCCTCCTAAGCTTTTGTTTCTCTGTCTAGACTACGTGTCTCTCAGATACATGTGAACCTTGCTCCCATGCTTCTTTTGATCTTTATTCCATCTTTTCTGTTGTTGTTAGGTCTGTCGAGGTGGGTCTGACTCATAGCTACCCTATGCACAATGGTATCTCATTGTGGTTTGAATTTACATCTTCCTAATGGCTAATGAAGGAGCTCTGGAGGCGTAATGGTCAAGGTATTTGGCTGCTAACCAAAAGGTCAGTGGTTCAAACCCACCAGCCACTCCTAGGGAGGAAGATGGGGCAATCTACTTCCATAAAAATTTACAACCTTGGAAACCCAATAGGGGTCGCTATGAGTTGGAATTGACTTGGTGGCAGTGGTTTTTAATGGTTAAGGGTATTGAGCATCTTTTTATCAGCTTGACCATTTGAATATCCTCTTTGGTGAAATGTTTGTTTAAATATATATATAGAGAGATTTATTTATATTTATATTTACATACACATATCAAATATATACATATATATGTACATATATATTATAAATTTATATATAGCATTCAGAAGGAAGGTTGAGCAATCTACTTCCATAGTGATACTGCCTCAGAAACACAAGGAGGGGTCACTATGATTTGGATATGACTCAATGGCAGTGAGTTTATATATATTATATTATATATATAAAAACATATATTATATATAAGGAGCTGTGGTGGTGCAGTCCCTAAGGCATTTGACTGCTAACCAGAAGGTTAGCAGTTCAAACCCACCAGCCACTCTGCATAAGGAAGACTGAGCAATATACTTCCATAAAGATTTACTGCCTTGGAAGACCAAAAGGGGTCACTAGAAGTCAGAATTACTGACTAGACTCAATGGAGTCTAGACTCACCGTCACTAGACTCAATGGAGCTCTCACGGTGCAGTGGTTAAAGCATTCAGAGGCTAACTAAAAGGGCAGTGGTTCAAACACACCTTCTGCTCCAGAGGCAAAAGTCTGCTTCTGTAAAGATTTACATCCTTGGAAACCCTATGGAGCAGTTCTACTCTGTCCTAAAGGGTTGCTGTAAGTTGTAATCAACTAGATGGCAGTGGATTTCTTGGGGTGTGTATTTGTATATGATAGCAAACCATTATCAGGTAAGTAATTACCCAAAATGGAATAACCCTTAACTCAACTGTCTATTTCTCCCCTTCCCCTTCAATCTATTTCTAGCAGATCAACCACTGTGGGCTCTAGAAAATAAGATAAATTACATCATCCCCTATACTTAGAACTTTTCCTTGACTCTACTATAATCAGAGTAAAAAGCAAAGCCATATATATCTTATGGGGCTCGGCTTGACTCCCTAAAAATTCCTTGTGTTTCCTCCCTTTGTCCCATTGCTCTGTTGTGGTTTTTACTGCTGCCCTTCCCCTTACTGCTCTCAAAGCAAATTTGCCTCCCAAGCCTTTGCTTCTCTGTCTAGAATACTTGTCTCTCAGATACCTGTAAGCCTTGCTTCCATGCTTTTTTTTGATCTTTATTCCATCTTTTCTGTTGCTGTTAGGTCCTGTCGAGTCAGATCTGACTCATAGTGATGCTATGCACAATAGGATGAAACATTGCCAAGTCCTGTGCCTGCCTTACCATCCTTGCTATACCCGAGCCCATTATTGTAGCCACTGTGTCAATCTATCTCATTGAAGGCCTTCCCCTTTTTTGCTGACCCTCCACTTTACCAAGTGAAATATCCATCTCTAGGGAATGGTCCCTTCTGATAACATGAGCAAAGCAGGTGAGATGAAGTCTGGCCATTCTTGCTTCCAAGGAGCGTTCCAGCTTTTCTGGCTGTGTCATAATACTTCAGTTTTCCACCATTCCCTATCACCTCTCCATGCTATAATATTTATCCTTAAACTCAAAAAACTCACTGCCATCGAGTTGGGT
Organism: Orycteropus afer afer; assembly: GCF_000298275.1. Taxonomy (NCBI): domain Eukaryota; kingdom Metazoa; phylum Chordata; class Mammalia; order Tubulidentata; family Orycteropodidae; genus Orycteropus; species Orycteropus afer. Next base: position 9,950,191 of record NW_006921688.1, on the reverse strand, counting down.
CTGACTCATAACTACCCCTTCTTGGGTTTCTGAGGTAGTATCACTAAGGAAGTAGATTGCCTAACCTTCCTTCTGAGGAGTGGCTGGTAGGTTTGAACTGCCAGCCCTCTGGTTAGCAATCAAATGCCTTAGGCACTACACTACCAGAGCTCCTATTTTATCCTTAGCACTTCTCAAAAATTTACATAAGTTATACATACATACATACATATACACATGTACATATACATATCTAAATATGTATATGTGTATGTTTATATAAATATATATATATATATATATATATATATATATATATATATATATATATATATATATATATATATATATATTTGCCTTTCTACTTGGAGAAAAAGGAATTTTTTCTGATGTTGTCACTGCTTTATCCATTGTACCTGGGACCTGGAAAGTGTCAAAAACTATTGGTGACATCGAATGAATTGATACTCATTCTTTTGCTACACATATTCATCTGTTCATCTTCAAAAACACACAAAAGGAAGTTCCCCATAGGAAAAATGGAAACAAATAATTTTCTTTCTAGTGAACTTTTCCAAGGACCACTCTGGCACCAGTTAAAAAAAAAATTCCTCATCCCAAGGGGCTATGAAGGACATTGCTCCTGATCCTGGGCTTTTCTGGAAATATGCTGTCTATTACTTCTTTTCATTATGGTTACCATGTGAACAAGGTCAGTTTGTTAGAAAAATGTGTTTGAATGTATTAAATGAGCAAGGTAGCCTTCTCTACAACTAGGACAATTAGGAATACTTTTTTTTTTTTTTAATGTGCCTGAAAAAAAATGTACCCAAAAAATCAGAATAAAATATGAGCTTCTCAAATAATTCACTTACCTGAGGAAGAGAGAAAAAAAAAGAAAGAAGAAAGTTCTCACTGTTCCAAGCAAGTAATGATTTGGAAGATTTTTTATATACTGCAGACATCTGAAGAAAGGAGCTATCTAATTGCTTTTGCTCACCTGGGAAATAAATGAGCCTCATAATTTTGAGCTGCTTACCTGTTTATTGTTTTCTTGAGGGGGGTTTAATTCAAATTTATTCACTTTCAGTAATTGTTCCTTTCTTAAACATGACAAGGAAAATGCCTCACAATCATTTTAAATTCTGGTTTAAATGAAGGTGTCCACATTTATTATAGTTGGCATTAATAGTTTCCTGTTATGAAACAAACTCATATTAACATATTTCTTACCCAATCACTCAATTACTCTGAGGAAAAAAAAAAAAAAATGTGTACACTGCTCTGCTCTCCTTTCTGACCATGCCTAAGTTGCAATTTATTTTTGCCAGATAGAGGGCTGTCACAGAAATATTGACAAATGTAGTTCACTGAAATCAGAGTCAACATATAACACATATTTATGACTTTGAATAATAATGGATAACAAATTAATTCACTGACTTAACAAATGTGAGCAATGTTGTTTGATTCTATTGAGATCAAGCTAGAGATGGACATCAATTAACTATTCAGGAAAGAAATTAAAGGTGTCAATGGAAGAGACATTGTATCTGTAAATTTCAAAGTGGTGAGAGGGCAGTGCATATGTATTAATTCACAAAACGTGTTAAAATGCTAGTCATGATCAATGTGACTAGGCTTACTGTGACTAATTTAAAAAAAAAACAAAAGCAATGTAAGAGGATAATGTGGAAATATAACTCACAATATTACTTAACTGGAAAAGTTATCAAGGAATGGAGCATTTGAAACAAAGATGAAAGAGCTGGCTCCTAGAAGTCAACAGGACAAGGTAGTACCTACACACTATGAGGTATCTTCATGTTCACTTATAAGAAAATAAGTAATTAGTTAATTGTTTCTCTACTCATTTTTCCAAATCATCAGTGTTAAAGCATTATATCCTACATGAGCACATCATTATTGTAATACAATTTTAAGTAAAATTGTTTATATAAAGAAATTTCTCTTCCACAAAATAATTCTCAGGACAACTGGACATCCAAAATAAAGCCCTGGCAGAGATGGCTGGAGATGCTTCTCCTCTGAACTAAATAAAAATTATCATAACTGTTATTGGATTTCACTAATTTAAAAAATTTTACTAAAATTGTATTGCTTTTGGAAAATTTTCTTTTTTGCTTGAGATGTAAAGAATTTGTTTCAGAAATGCATTTTAGTGCAAATTTTAAGAGTGACAATGTGGATGACTCTGGCAAGACAGCAGACTAGGGAAACAAGCTACAGATCCTCTACAACAAAGACATGAGAAACCAAATTAAACAGATACATATGATAATCCTGGTACCCTGAGCTTCAAAGGAAAGTATAAAGCAGTGGATCAAATACTGACTAGAAGAAAAAACTGAATGTAAGCAATGAACAAAAAGACAAATGTAGTTGTGAACTGTCAATTGGCCTGACTAGAGGGGTCATGGTCAATTTTTACAGGCACTTTCCCAATCAGGGCAGCAACCTGATAATTGAGCTTGGTCACCCAGGACTGCACAGGTGCCCACACCAGTAGCTGGTGACCAAAAAGCAACTATGCCAACACTTCCCAACCATATCTGCACTGCTGCAGTCCCACCCATAGAAGTGGGTGAAGAACACCACACACTTCTATACCATCTGATCAATGACAGATGGCAGCCAACATTAGCCCAAACCACACTCAATGGCTCTACATGAGCAGAGAATTGCATACACACTCCCATCCTTTATCATACCCACTAGGAGACAGGTGGTAAACACCTAAGTGCTGCCAAACTAGGAAGCAGAGCAGCACAGCTGACCCACTTGCTTGGATACATCAAAACAAAACCTAAGTGAAGCACATCAACATACAATCACCAATCAAATACAAATACCAAAATACCACAATATCTGAGAGACAAGAGACAACCTCAGTGCACACAAAGAAGCAAGACAGAATGACCTAAACAAGTGACAAAATACAGAGCCATAATATCTCCCTGAGAAAGAAATGGCATTGGAACTACCTGATAAGGAGTTCAAAAGAATTCAATTCTTATATTTTCAATGGATTTAAAGAAGGATCAAATTAAACATTGACAAAATCAAGGAAAACACAGACAAAACTCTAGAAGAATTCAGGGAAACAAGACAAGAAGAAAAGTGACAAAATAAATGAAAACTTAGAAACTTTCCCAAAACCAAAAAAAAAGAAAGTCAGAAGATTGATACTAAGATTTCAGAAATAGATAACACATTGAAAGGGCAAAGAGGTAGAACTGAACCAATAGAAGACAGCATTAGCAAGATTGAAGACAAATCTTTCAATATTATACTGTTAGAGGATCATTCAGAAAAAAAAGGGCTAAATAAATAAATAAAATGAAGAAAGCCTAATATTTACTTACAATCATGAGGAGTAACTTACATGTGATGGGAAATCCAGAACGGAAAGAAATTGGGGGGTGGGGGGTGGGCAGAGAAAATTGTTAAAGATTGGTTGCAAGAAAACTTCCCTAATATTATGAAAGATGAGAAGTTATGCATTCACATAACCATAATAAATATCTATGCTCCCAAAGAAAGAGAATAAAAATACATAAGTCAATCTTTAATAGAATGGAAAAGAGAAACAGACAACTCCACAATAATAGTAGGGGACATTAATACACTACTTTCCATAAAGGATATCATAACCAGAAAGAAACTCAGTAAAGATACAGATATAAAAAGCACAATAGATCAACTAGACTATATAGATGTACACAGAATATTCCACTCAACAACAGCACAATATACATTCTGTTCTAGCACCAAAGGAACATTCTCCAGAATAGACCATATGCTAGGTCAGAAGGAAAAAAAAACCAAACTCACAATAAATTAAAAACACCAAAACAGTGCAAAGTATCTTCTGAGATATCAATGCTATAAAATTAGGAGTCAGCAGTAGGAAGACGAAGGTGGGGGGAACTCATGGGAACTGAACAAATAATGCTTTGAAAGTACTGGGTAATAGAAAAAATAAAAATGAAATTTAAAAAAAAAATCCTTGATTCAAATGAAAATGAAAACACAAAAGATCAAAATCTTTGGGACACAGAAAAAGCAGTGCTCAGAGGGCAATTTATAGCAATAAACACACACATCAAAAAAGAATAAAGAAGCAAAATCAACACCATAGCCCACCTTCTCCAACAATTAGAAAAAGAGCATCAAAATAAGCCTAAAGTCACCAGAAAAAAAAAAATAATAATAAAGATTAGAGTAGAAATAAAGAGTAAACAGAAAAACAATACAATGAATCAACAAGACTAGAAGTTGGTACTCTGAAAAGATTAATGAAATTGACAAGGCATTGGAAAACTTAAAAAAGGGGAAAGAAGGAGAAGATGCAAATAACATGAATAAGAAATGAAATGGGCAACATCACAACAGAACTAACTGAAACAAAAGAGATAATACTGCTAACCAGAAGGTTGGTAGTTCAAACCCAACAGCTGCTCTGCAGAAGGAAGATGGGGCAATCTACTTCTGTAAAGATTTACCACATTGAAAACCCAGTGGGGGTTGCTATGGGTCAGAATTGATGCCATGGCAGTGAGGTTTTTTATTTGTTTGTTTGTTTTTATGAAGAACTTTAACAAATTTGAAATCCTCAAAGAAATGGACAGCTTTCTAGAAACATACTATTTACCTAAACTAATACATACTGAGGTAGGGAATTTGAAAAGACCCATCACAAAAGATGAAATTGACCAGATCCTAAAGAAACTATCAACTAAAAAAGTCCTAGCCCTGTTGGTTTCACTGGAGGATTCTACCAAACATTTAGAGAGGAGCTGACACCAATCCTACTCAAGCTATTCCAGAATATACAAAAGGATAGTATACCGATAAACTCATTCTGTGAAGTAAGCATAACCCTGATACCAACACCAGGCAAAGACACCACTAGAAAGGAAAACTACAGACCAATATCCTTCATCAGTATAGATACAAACTTCTTCAACAAAGTCCTAGCCAATGGACTCAAACAACATATCAAAAAATAATACATCATGACAAAGTGAGATTCATACCAGATGTGCAAGGATAGTTCAACTTTAGAAAAACAATAAATGTAATCCATCACATAAGTAAAATAAAGGGGAAAAAAATCACATGATCATTTCAGTCAATGCAGAAAAGGCATTTGATAAAATCCAACACTGATTCCTGATTTAAAAAAGAAGAAAACTCTCAGAAAAATAGGAATAGAAGGGAAATTCCTCAACATAATGAAGGGCAAATAAATTTTAGAGATAAGACCCTTGTCAGATATGTCTTTGCCAAATATATTTTTTCCAATCTGTAGGTTCTCTTTATACTCTTGGAGAAGTCTTCTCATGCATATAAGAATTTAATTTTTAGAAAGTCCCAATCAGAAGTTTATCTTCTGTTGTTTGTGCATTTTGGGTTATGCTTGACTCTATTTATGCCGTAAATTAGGGCCCCTAAATTTGTCTATTTTTTCTTTGATGAAACTTTATAGTTTTAGGGTTCATATTTAAGTCTTTGATCCATCTGGAGTTAGTTTTTTTGTATGGGGTGAGGTATAGATCTTGTTTCATTTTTCTGCAAATGGATATCCAGTTTTGTTCACACCATTTGTGAAAGAGATGATCTCTTCCCCATTTAATGGATTTTGGCCCTCTGTGAAAGATCAACCAACCATAAGTGGATGGATCTGTTTCTAGGTTCTCAATTCTATACCACTGGTGTACGTGTCTGTTTTTGTCCAAATACCAGGCTGTTTTGAGTACCTTAGCTGCATAGTAGGTTTTGCAATCAAGGAGTATGAGACTTCCTACTTTGTTGTTCTTCAGTAGTGCTCTGCTTTTTCGAGGTCTCTTTCCTTTCCACATATAATCAGTGATTTGTTTTTCCATGTCCTTATAGTGTTGATGGAATCTGGATCAGGAGTGCATTGAATATATAGATTGCTTTGGTTATTACTAAAATTTTTACAATGTTCAATCTTCTTATCCATGAGTATGTTATGTCCTTCCATTTATGTAGGTCTCATAGTTACTTAAAGTAGTGTTTTGTAGTTTTCTTCATATGTATTTTGTTTTCCTGGTAAGATTTATTCCCAAGTATTTTATCTTTGTGGTAGCTATTGTAAATGAGAAAAAGCCGGGGGGTGGGGGGCCAGGATAGAGCAAGGAAGCAGAACAGGGACCCTGGTAAGGCTGGGGACCCAGGCCACGGCCCTCCCAAGTGGTGGGAATGCTGGGGAAAGCAGAGAAAAAGCCGGGGGTGGGGCCTAAGACAGAGCAAGGAAGCAGAGGCAGGGATCCAGATAAGGCCAGGGTCCCAGGCCACACCCCTCCCAAGTAGCAGGAAGGCAGAGAAAAATCTGGGGGGGGGGGGACTAGGACAGAGCAAGGAAACGGAGACAAGGATCCAGGTAAGGCTGGGAACCCAGGCCATGGCCATGCCAAGTGGTGGGAAAGCCAGGAAAAGCAGAGAAAAAGCTGGAGGGGAGGGGGCCAGGACAGAGCAAGGAAACGGAGACAAGGATCCAGGTAAGGCTGGGAACCCAGGCCATGGCCATGCCAAGTGGTGGGAAAGCCAGGAAAAGCAGAGAAAAAGCTGGAGGGGAGGGGGCCAGGACAGAGCGAGGAAGCAGAGGCAGGGATCCAGGTAAGGCTGAAAACGTGGGCCACAGCCATCCCAAGTGGCGGGAAACCTAGGGAAAGCAGAGAAAAAGCCAGGGGGTTGAGAGACCAAGACAGAGTGAGGAAGCAGAGGCAGGGATCCAGGTAAGCCCAGGGACCCAGGCCACACCTCTCCCAAGCAGTGGGAAAGAGCCAGGGATCTATGTAAGGGGAGGGTGGGGAGGGTGGGGAGGTTTTGAACAGCTAAGGGAGACAAACTTGTCTGTCAGTTTGTCCTACTGTGATGGGGTGTTGCTATGACGCTTGAGGCTGTGCCACCAGTGTCTCAAACCCAGTAGGGTTGCACATGGTGAACAGGTTTCAACAGCTTATAGACTGAGACAGACTAGGAAGAAGGAGGAGGTCATCCACTTCTCAAATAATCGGTCAGGGAAAACCTTATGAATAGCAGAGAAACACTGTCTGATACATTACTGTGCAACTTTATGAACAGCCCAGAAACATTGACAGATACAGTGCAGGAGGATAAGCCACGTAGGTCGGAAGTCTCTCAAAACAGGACCAGGAAACAGCTGCATCATCAGAATAGAACCAGCCTTAATGAGATGGTTAAGGTAAAGCTTTCAAGACCTCCATTTGCTGATGTGGCATGACTCAAATTGAGGAGAAACAGCTGCAACATCCATTAATAATCAGAACATGGAATGTACGAAGCACGAACCGAGGAAAATTAGAAATTGTCAAAAATGAAATGGAGCACATAAAGACTGATATCATGGGCATTAGTGAACTGAAATGGACTGGTTTTGGACATTATGAATCAGACAACCATATGATCTACTGTGCCAGGAATGATGATTTGAAGAGGAATAGTGTGGTGTTCATCATCACAAAAGATGTTTTAAGATCTGTCCTGAAGTACAATGCTGTCAGTGATAGGATAATATCCATATGTCTACAAGGAAGACCCATTAGTAGGACTATTATTCAAACTTATGCACCAACTATCAAAGCCAAAGATGAGGAAATTGAAGATTTTTATCAGCTTCTACATTCTGAAGTTAACAAAACATGCAATCAGCATGCATTAATTATCACTGGTGACTGGAATGCAAAAGTTGGAAATGAAGAATTACCAGTAGTTGGAAATTTGGCCTTGGTGACAGAAATGATGCTGAAAATCGCATGATAGAATTTTGCAAGACCAATGATTTATACATTGCAAATACCTTTTTTCAATAACACAAATGGTGCCTATACACATGGACTTCACCAGATGGAATACACAGGAATCAGAATGACTATATCTGTGGTAAGAGGTGATGGAAAAGCGCAATATCTTCAGCCAAAACCAGGCCAGGAACTGATTGTGGAACACACCATCAACTGCTCATATGAAAATTCAACTTGAAATTAAAGACAGTTAAAACAAGTCCACAAAAGCCAAAATATGATCTTGAATATACCCCTCCTGAATTTAGAGACCATCTAAAGAATAGATTTGATGCACTGAACACCAATGACAAAAAACCAGAAAAATTGTGGGATGACATCAAGAACATCATCCATGAGGAAAAAGCAAGAGGTCACTAAAAGGATGAGAAAAGAAGAAAAGACCAAAATGGATGACAGAAGAGACTCTGAAACTTGCCCTTGAGAGGAGAGTAGCTAAAGCAAATGGAGAAAAATGACAAGATAAAAGAACTGAACAGAAGATTTCAAAGAGCAGCTTGAACAGACAAAGCCAATTACTACAATGGAATGTGCAAAGATTTGGAGTTAGAAAACCAAAAGGGAAGAGCATGCTTGGCATTTCTCAAGCAGAAAGAACCGAGGGAAAAATCTAAGCCTTGAGTAGCAATATTGAAAGATTCTGTAGGCAAAATATTGAATGATGCAGGAAACATCAAAAGAAGATGGAAGGAACACACAGAATCACTGTACCAAAAAGAACTGGTTGATCTTCATCCATTTCAGGAGGTGCCATATGATCAAGAACTAATGGTACTGAAGGAAGAAGTCGAAGTTGCACTGAAGGAAGAAGTCAAAGTTGCACTGAAGGAATTGGTGAAGAACAAGGCTCTAGGAATTGAGAGGATACCCATTGAGATGCTTCAACAAACAGAGGCCCCACTGGAGGCACTCACTCAGTTATGGCGAGAGATTTGGAAAACAGTTACATGGCCAACTGACTGGAAGAGATTCATATTTGTACCAATTCCAAAGAAAGGTGATCCCATAGAATGTGGAAATGATTGAACAATATCATTACTACTGCACATAAGTAAGATCTTACTGAAGATAATTTAAAAATGGTTGCAGTGCACATTGACAGAACTTCCAGAGGAGCAAGGTGGAATCAGAAGAGGACGTGGAACAAGGGATATAATGGCTGCTGTCAGATGGATCCTGGCTCAAAGCAAAGAATACCAGAAAGATGTTTACTTGTGTTTTATTGA
>NW_006921688.1:9939092-9940222 GCF_000298275.1 Orycteropus afer afer | reverse complement strand
GGAGCTGGCGCAGGACTGGGCAGTGTTTCGTTCTGCTGTGCATAGGGTCACTATGAGTCAGATATGACTCAACGGTGCCTAAGAACAACAACATTGTAAATGGTGTTGATTTTCTTTTCAGAGATCTTTTTGTTGGTGTAGAGGAATCCAACAGATTTTTTTTTTTATGTTGATCTTGTATCTTGCCATTATGCTAAATCTTTCAATAAGTTCCAGTAGTTTCCTCACTGAGTGTCTTTGGTTTTCTATATATAGGATCATATCACCTCAAATAGGCAGAGTTTTACTTCTTCCATCCAATTTGGATGTCTTTTATTTCCCTGTCTTGCCTTATTGCCCTAGTTAGGACCTCCAATATCATGCTATTCAAAGTAGTTACAGAGAGCATCCTTGTCTGGTTCCTGTTAACAAAGGGAAGGGTTTCAGTCTCTCATCATTGAGAATAATGCTAGCTGTTTGTTTTGCATATATGTCCTTCATTATGTTGACAAATTTCCCTTCTATTCCTATTTTCTGAGAGCATTTTTTTTTAAATCAGTAATGTGTGTTGGATTTTATCAAATATCTTTTCTCCATTGATTGAAATGATCATGTGAATCTTTTTCCTTTATTGTACTTGTGTGATGGATTATATAGATTGTTTTTCTAATGTTGAACTATCCTTGCATACCTGGTATGAATCCCACTTGGTCATGATGTATCATTTTTTTTGATATGTTGCTGGAGTCCATTGGCTTGGATTTTGTTGAAGATGTTTGCATCTGTACTGATGAGGGATACTGGTCTGTAGTTTTCCTTTCTAGTGGTGTCTTTGCCTGGTGTTGGTATTAGGGTTATGTTTACTTCATAGAATGAGTTTATAAGTATGTCATCCTTTTGTATATTCTGGAATAGCATGAGTAGGATTGGTGTCAGCTCCTCTCAGAATATTTGGTAGAATTCTCCAGTGAAACCAACAGGGCTAGGACTTTTTTTGTTGGTAGTTTCTTTGTTGTTGTTGTTGTTATATGCCATTGAGTCAGACCTGACTCATGGCGAACCTCCTTGGGTTTCCGAGGCAGTATCACTATGGAAGTAGATTGCCCCATCTTCCTTCCGAGGAGTGGCTGGTGGGTTTGAACCACCAGCCT
>NW_006921688.1:9937990-9938542 GCF_000298275.1 Orycteropus afer afer | reverse complement strand
GATCCTGCTTACTGGTCTAGTTGTGAGGATTTTTGTTTTCTTTGTGTTGAGATGTAATCCATACTGCAGACTATAGTCTTTAATTTTCATCAGTAAGTGCTTCAAGTCATCCTTACTTTCAGCAAGAAAAGTTGTGTTGACTGCATATTGCAGGTTGTTAATGAGTCTTCTTCCAATTCCTCATCATGGCCTGATATTATCCCTTATTTCAGTTTGTTCTGTTGTGAGATTGTCCATTTCAGTTCTTATTCATGCTATTTGAATCTTGTCCTTTTTTTTTCCTTTGTTAAGTTTGCTAGTGGTTTGCTGATTTTATTAATCTTTTCAAAGAACTAACTTCTAGTCTTGTTGATTTTTTCTATTGTCTTTCTGTTTTCTGTTTTCTTTATTTATGCTTGAATCTTTATTATTTCATTTCTTCTGGTAACTGTAGGCTTTTTCTAATTGTTGGAGATGTTGAGTTAAGGTGTTTATTTTGGCTCTTTCTTCTTTTTTGTGTGTGCATTTAGTGCTATGAATTGCCCTCTGAGCACTGCTTATGCTGTGTCCCAC
>NW_006921688.1:9933080-9937890 GCF_000298275.1 Orycteropus afer afer | reverse complement strand
TTATTTGATTCAAGTTGTTTTTTTTTTAATTTCTTCTATTACCCAGAAGTTTTTGAGGATGATGTTAATCTGTTTCCATGCATTTGCTCTTTGTTGCTTTTCTTAAGGTTGATTTTTAATTTTATAGCATTGTGATCTGAGAAGATGCTTTGTAGTATTTCCATATTTTTAAATTTATTGAGGCTTGCTCTGTGGTCTAACATATAGTCTATACTAGAGAATGTTCCCTGTGTACTGGAAAAGAATGTATATTGTGCTGTTTTGGGGTGAAGTGCTCTGTAGATGTCAAATTGGTTAATTATATAGTTTAGCTTTTCTGCTAGTCTCCTACTACTACTATGAAGTCATTTATTTTTCTTTTCAATTCTGTGAAAGTCTGATTTATGCTTTTTCAGAGTCTTTCATTGAGTGTGTAGATATTTATTATGTTTATGTTCTTTTGTTCAATTGATCCTTTAATCGTTATGTAATGTCCTTCCTAGTCTCTTATGTTGGTTTTTGTCTTAAAGCCTATTTTATCAGAAATTAATATTGTCACTCTTGTCCTTTTTTGGTTGCCATTTGCTTGACATACCTTTTTCCAATCTTTGATCTTTAGTCTATTTTTTCTTTATGTCTTAGTTGAGTCTATTGTGGACAGCATATTGATGGATCATATTTCTTATCCAGTATACAACTCTCTGTCTCTTGGGTGGTGCATTTAAGCCATTTACATTCAGTGTAATTATCAACTAGTATGAATTTATAGCTGTTATTTTGTTATGTGTTTTTTCATGGTGTTGCTAATTTGTTCCATATAATTTTCTGTGCTGGGCTCATTTTGTTTACGACTTTTGTTATCATTTCCTTTGTTGCTATTGTTTTTGTGTTTACTAAATATTTGTGCCTCTCCTCTTTTTTTGATGCAAAGGTTTATCATTTTTCTTTGAGGTTACCCTGTGATTTATAATTTTCTTCCCAAGTTTAAAAGTCTCTTCTAACTCACAATTATCTTGATTTCCTCACCATTTGGAAATGCTGTACATACACTATTTATTCCCTCTCTTTGGTTTTTTGGTTGTTTACCAATTGATGTCTCTGGTTCCCTGCTTTTTGGTTGTTTACTAATTGATGTCTCTGGTTCCCTGCTTACAGTCTTATAAGCCTATTTTACTTTGGATATTTCTATAATTGGATTGGTTTCTGGGTCACATCATCATGTGCATTAATCATCAGTTGTTGTCTGCTGTTGTTAGTTCTCTATCCAAAGGACTCTCTTTAGCATCTCTTGTAAGACGGGTCTGGTTTTAACAAATTTCCTTAATTTCTGTTTATCTGGAAAAGTCCTAATATCACCCTTATATTTGAGGGACAGTTTTTCTGGAAACATAATTCTTTTTTGGCAATTTTTTCTTTCAGGTTTTTCTATATATCATCCCATTGCCCTCTCACCTGCATGGTTTCTTCTGAAATATCAGAGCTTAGTTTAATTGGTTGCCTTTTTTAGGTATCTTTTCATTGTTCTCATGCTGCTTTCAGGATTCTTTCTTTGTCATTAGTTTTGGTGAGTTTGATTATAATATATGTCTCAGTAATTTTCTTTTGGGGTTTATCTTGTTTGGGGTTCACTGACGTCTTGAATGGGTTATCTTCTAGTCTTTCATCATATTAGGGAAATTCTCTTCCAACAAATCTTTGACAATTTTCTTTGTGTTTTATTTTTCTCTTCTTGTTTTGGAATTCCAATTACATGTAGGTTATCCCTCTTTATGGTATCCTACATGAATCTTAGGATTTCTTCATTTTGTTTTGATTTTTTTCCCCTGATTAATCTCTTAAAAAGCAGTATTGAGGTATTTGTCTTCAGTCTCATTACTTCTGTCTTCTATTGATTTGATTCCGCTCCTTTGCCCATTCAATGTGTTATCTATTTCTAAAATCTTAGTATTAATCTTCTGGATTTCTAATTTTTTGTGTATTGTTTCTAATTTTTCATTTATTTTGTCAATTTTTTCTTGTATTGTTTTCCTAAATTGTTCTAGAATTTGGTCTGCATTTCCCATAATTTTGTCAGTGTGTTCCTTGATCTGTCAAACCACTGATGGTTCCCAGATATAATAATTTTCAATTCCTTATCAGGAATTCTTCCTCAGGGATATTTTCTGGGTCTGTATCCTAGCTCCTTGTTTTTACTACTTTATCTTGCTCCTTTGTATTGACTGGCCTGGTCAGTTGTCTCTAAGACATCATGATGTCATTGCATTTATATAATTGGTAGTTGTATGCTGGAGGTGGGGGATAGCCACACCTTCACTCACCAAAAGTGTGGGGGGTATAAAAGTAGCAAGGGGAATATCACAACTTTCCAGTCATGCTTTTGATAAATACTGTTCTTGATGTTTACTAAAAATATCTCTAGATGTTTTATAATGCCAATGTTGTTGTTGTTATGTGCCATCGAGTCGGACCCGACTCCTAGTGACCCCTCCTTGGATTTCTGAGGCAGTATCACTACAGAAGTAGATTGCCCCATTTTCCTTCTGAGGAGTGGCTGGTGGGTTTGAACCACTAGCCTTCTGGTTAGCAGTCAAGTGCCTTAGACACTATGCTACCAGAGCTCCCACAATGCCAATAGAGATGAAAATTTGATCTTCCTTAGATTTATTTTCAACACAGGTAGAATAGAGTAAGAACAAATGGTATCTAAAGCACATACAGAAAAAATTCAAATCACTAAATATTTCTCTTAAATATTTGAGGGAAAATTAAATGTAAATGTGATTCCTTTTGGTTCTTTAGATATAAATTTGAACTGATTTATAGTAAAAGGCAGATTTCCTTTTTGGTGATAATTTTTGTTTTGTTTATCTCCCATTTCTAAAGCTTTTCCAAGTTAATCTAAAGCAATTCCTACAGATAATCAAAGGAAAGGTCAAGGCAAATGCATTCCAGAACATTATGCATCCAATAATTTTCAATATTGTTATCTTTTTAATCTCAAAAAGAAAGTATTAATATTTTCTCTGTGTTTTCTTTGCAGAGTCTTGTCCTCTGAGAAGGAAAGAAAGATGTAAGGGAGGAGAGTGGCAGGAAGGCAGGGATAGAGGGAAGGGAGGGGGAGAGGGAGAGAGGAACAAGAAAGAAAATACAGAAAGGTAAACCTTCCAACAGATCAAAGCTATACAATAAAACTGTTCTCTTAGACTAACTGAGACTTTAGCAAGTCAATTCAGGTCAGCGTAATGAACTGTTGAAAGCACAGTCAAATGAATATGAAATTCAGACTACTCCAAAGAAAAGATGGATAATTTTATCTCTGCTGAAGAGCAGAGCAGGCCTGAATAATGGTCTGAAAGAGGATTATAAATAATATGAATTCAAATCATAAAATGTCAAATGCATGTATTCACAAGTTTCAGAGTGAGAAATTGTCAGACTCAGAAAAAATATTCATGTTAAAATAATGCTTTTAATATATAAATAATGGCTGCTTTCATCTTGAAAAAGCATAAAGCCGAGTAATAACTTGTGAGGCACATTTTGTAATTTATACTAGAAATACTTATTATATTCAATACCATAAAAGAGTGACACATAATTATTTTTTATCTGAAAATTCTGAAGCTCATATTCATTATAATGATGTAGGCCGTATATATATACATATAAATATACAGTGGTATGTCAGTGTGCAATTACTATGCTATATTTTACAACATTTGCTGGATAGAAAGCCATATAATAATGGATTTCACAAGGTGGCTTGGCAGGCTGCCAAATAAACTCATTTTCAGGATCAATATTTCCTTTTTCCTAATTATATTTTATGTCTTTTGACTTATTTAAATTCTTCATTTTAATTCTTTCCCTTCTATGTAGTCATTGTTGTTGTTAGGTGCTGGGGAGTCAGTGCCAATTCATAGTGACCCCATGTACAACAGAACAAAACAAACAGAAACACTGCCCTGTCCTGTGCCAACCTCACAGTCCTAGCCATGCTTGAGCCCATTGTTGCAACCACTGTGTCAATCTATCCTGTTGAGGGTATTCCCCTTTTTCACTGACCCTCTATCAAGTATGATATCCTTTTCCAGGTATTAGTCTCTTCTGACAACATGACCAAAGTAGGTTGTTGGTGTTGTTATGTGCCATTGAGACGGATCCGAATCATAGCGACCCCTCCTTGGGTTTCCGAGGCAGTATCACTACAGAAGTAGATTGCTCAAACTTCCTTCCGAGGAGTGGCTGGTGGGTTTGAACTGCCAGCCTTCTGGTTAGCAGTCAAGTGCCTTAGGACTAGAAACATATATTTGTCATGCCCATTACAGATGAGGAAACTCCAGTCTAAATAAGCAAGTGCATTGTTCAAGACTGCACCATTCACAGTGGAAAGCCAGGTGCAGAGGCATACCTAAGGTATGAAGGGCATGGCAAGTGCCCTGGACGTCACTTGAAGGGGAGCCCACTGACCAGTTTCTATTAACAGTTGCTGTGTCCATCACCAGAAGTGAGAGATCATTCAGCAAGTTAAAACCAGTCAGTTCATATTTTTTAACCCCTCCTGAGTTCAGGAATTTCTTCTCTCTTGCCTCCCTCTCACACTCACCTCCTTTCCCATCCAGTCCTGACTCACAAGGACTTTGTGCCACCATGCCCTAGCCAAGGTCTCAGCTCCCGCTGTCCCGCCCAGGCTTCCCAACCACACACCTATACTTCAAATGCCATCTTTTCTCCTGAAAAGTTTCTAGATGTTGTTACTGTTGTTCTTGTTAGGTGCTGTTGAGTCATCTCCAACTCATAGTGACTCTTTGTAAAGCAGAACAAAACACTG
>NW_006921688.1:9929357-9932700 GCF_000298275.1 Orycteropus afer afer | reverse complement strand
AAGAAAGCAAAAGGTCATTAAAAAGACAGGAAAGGAAAAAAAGACCAAAATGGATGTCAGAAGAGACTCTGAAACTTGCCCTTGGATGAAGAGTAGCTAAAGCAAATAGAAGAAATGACAAGATTGTTGTTGTTAGGTGCCGTCCAGTCAGCTCCGACTCATAGCAACCCTACATACAACAGAATGAAACACTACCCAGTTGTATGCCATTCTTACAATCCTTCCTACACATGAACCCATTGTTTCAGCCATTCTCAGTCCATCTTACTGAGGGCCCTCCTCTTTTCTCTGATTCTCTACCAGACTTGATATTCTTACCAGGGAATGGTCCCTTCTGACCACATGACCCAACTAGGTGAGACGAACTAGGTCTGGCCATTCTCACTTCCAAGGAGGATTCCAGTTGCAACTTCTCCAGGACATATTTGTTCGGTCGTCTGGCAGCCCATGGCATTTTCAATCATCTTTGCTGACATCATAATTCAGAGGCATCAACTCTTCTTTGGTCTTCCTTATCCATTGTCCAGCTTTCACATGCATACGAGGCAATTGAAAACTCCATGCCTTCGGTTAGGTACACCTTAGTCTTCAGAGGACATCCTTGCTTCTTAACGCTTTAAAGACATCTTTCACAGCAGATTTGCCAGTGCAATATGACATCTGATTTCTTGACTGCTTGCTTTCATGGGTGTTTATTGTGAATCCAATTAAAATGAAATCCTTGACAATTTCACTCTTTTCTCCATTTATCATAATATTGCTTATTGGTCCAGTTGTGAGGATTTTTGCTTTCATTATGTTGAGATGTAATCCATACTGAAGACTGCAATCTTTGATCTTCATCAGTAAGTGCTTCAAATCATCTTCCTTTTCAGCATGGAAGGTTTTGTCACCTGCAGATCACAGTTTGTTAGTGAATCTTCCTCCACTCTTGATGCCACATTCTTTTTCATATAGTCCAGGTTCTTGGATTATCTGCTTAGCATACATATTGATTAAGTATAGTGAAAAGATACAGTCCTGACACACACTTTCCCTGATTTTAAACCATGCAGTGTCCCCTTATTCTTTTTGATCAACAGCCCCCTAGTCTATGTATAGTTTCCTTATGAGCACAATTAAGTGTTTTGGAATTCTCATTCTTTGCAATGTTATCCATAATTTGTTATGATTCATACAAGCAAATGCCATTGCCTAGTCAATAAAATACAGATAAACATCTGTCTAGTATTCTTTGCTTTCAGTCAAGATCATCAGCAATGGTAAACTTAATTCCATGTGCTCTTCTGAATCCAGTTTTTATTTCTTTGTGGAAGTTCCCTCAATGCTGCAACCATTTTTGAATTATATTCAGCAGAGTTTTATTTGTGTGTGATATTAAAGATATTCTTCAATAATTTCCCCATACAGTCGGATCACCTTTCTTTGAAATGGGCACAAATATCAATCTCTTCCAGTCAGATGTCCAGGCAGCTAAATGAGTAAGTGCCTGCACTGCGACATCTCTTTGTTGAAACATCTCAATAGGTGTTCTGTCAGTTCCTGAAGCCTTGTTTTTTCCCAATTCCTTCAGTGCAACTTTGGCTTCTTCCTTTAATACTATCGGTTCTTGATCATATGACACCTCCTGAAATTGATTAACATTGACCAATTCTTTTTGGTACAGTAACTCTGTATATTCCTTCCATCCTCTTTTGATGCTTTCCACACCATTTGTATTTTGCTCATAGAACTTTTCAATATTGCAACTCGAGGCTTAAATTTTTATTTGTCAATTCTTTCAGCTTGAGAAATGTGGAGTGTATTCTCCTCTTTTGGTTATCTAACTCCAGGTCTTTGCATTTTTCATTATAATAATTTGCTTTGTCTTCTCAGGCTGCCTATTGAAATCTTCTGTGCAGCTCTTTTACCTTGTCATTTCTTCCATTTGCTTTAGCTATGCTGTGTTCAAGAGCAAGTTTCAGAATGCCTTCTGACATCCATTTTGGTCTTTTCTTCCTTTTCTGTCTTTTTAATGACCATTTGTTTTCTTTATCAATATGTTCTTGATGTCATCCCAACAACTCATGTGGTTTCAGTCACTGGTGTTCAATGCATCAACTCTATTCTTCAGATCATACCTAAGTTCAAGTGGAATGTAATCAAGGTCATAATTTGGCTCTCCTGGACTTGTTTTAGTTGTCTTCAGCTTCACCTTGAACTTGCATATCAACAATTTATGGTCTGTTCCACAGTCAGCTCCTGGCTTTCTTTTGGCTGAAGATATTGAAGATATTGAACTTCTCTATTGCTTCTTTCCACATATGTAGTCAATCTGATTCCTGTGTATTCTATCAAGTGAGGTCCCACATATATAGCCACTGTTTATGTTGTTGGAAAAAGGCATTTGCAATGAATAAGTTGATGGTCTTCCAAAATTCTAATATGTGATCTCTGGCATCATTTCTATCACCAAGGCCATATTTTCCAACTACTGATGATGTTTCTTTGTTTCCAACTTTCACAATCCAATTATTAATAATCATCAATACCTCTTGATTGTTTGTTTTCTCTATTTCAAAGTGCAGAAATTGGTAAAAATCTTCAATTTCTTCATCTTTGGTTTTAGCAGTTGGTGTATAAATTTGCATAATAGTAGTATTAACTGGTCTTCCTTGTAGGTAAAGATATTGTCCTATCACTGACAACAGTGTACTTCAAGATAGATCTTGAAACATTCTTTGTTTCCTCTTCAGTTTGTCATCCCCAGCACAGTAGATCATATGACTGTCTGATTCAAAATGGCCAAAACCAGTCTGATTCAGCTCACTAATGCCTAGGATATTGACCTTTATGCATTCCATTTAATTTTTGACAACTTCAAATTTTCCTAGATTCATAATTTGTACATTCCATGTCCCAATTATCGATGGATGTATGGAACTGTTTCTTCTCATTTTGAGTCATGCCACATTAGCAAATGGAGGTCCCAAAATCTTTACTCCATCCACATAATTAGGGCCAACTCTACTCTGACAAGGCAGCTCTTCCCCAGTCATATTTTGAGTGCCTTCCAACCTGAGGGGCTCATCTTCTGCCACTATATCAAATGTTTCAGGGCTATTCATAAAGGTTTCCAGTAATATATCAGATAATGTTTCACTACTATTTATAAAATTTTCACTGGCTAACCTTTTTTTGAGAACTGGATGGTTCTTTCCTTCTTCCTAGTCTGTCTTAATCTGGAAGCTCTGTTGAAACCTGTTACAGTGTAGTAAATTACATGGTGTGGCTTTTCTCCATAAGTCCTTGTAAACTCCATGGTGGAATTTGCTGTGAGCAACTGAGTAGCTCCTGATTATCA
>NW_006921688.1:9926466-9928222 GCF_000298275.1 Orycteropus afer afer | reverse complement strand
TCTTTAAGCATCATTACACACTGGTCAGCAGAGGTGTCAGGTCTTCTGCAGGTCAATAACCAGCAGTACACATGGAATGATTCCAGGGACAAATTGTGGGCCAATAGCATATTTTAAGCTCACCTTCTTGAAGGCAGTACAGGTTTTCCTTTGATGATTCGTATGGGTCTAATATCTCTCCACTGTATAAATAATCACCTTGTGCATAAGCTTAATGCAGCTCGTCTTTTTCTTGCAGGATGTTGCATGATGTGTCAAAGAAGGCTGTGAGCACTAGCTCTAGAACTTGGATATTAAATGTGTACTTCACAGTGATAATGAAGGCCTGGAGAGTAATTTAGATGATAAATGGTTCATCTTTCTCAAGTGAGAACAATAGATTAAGCAAAATGTCAATGCATTGCAGGTTGAAACTCCTTAGATCCTGTCTTGATATTGACTGTCTTTCAGATGTAACTGGGGATACATGTAAGTGGAAAAAAAAAAAAAGAAAACTTCCATCAAGTTGATCTGACACAGGGCAACCCCATATGTTATAGGGTAGAAGTGAGTTCCACAATGTTTTCTTGGCTGAAACCTTTATGGAAGCAGACTAGGCTTTTCTGATATGGCACTACCGACTGGGCTTGAACCATCAACATTTTGGTTAGTAGCCATTGACATACTATTTGTACTACCCAGTGACTTCACATTTTTAAGACAAAAAAAAAAAATGATCTATGATAATAAAATATTTACCATAAGCATAATGATAGAGAACTCATCCCAGGAAGCATATCTCTAGATATCCTAATGGTCGAGAAGATTTCAACAAGCACTTTAAGATTATTCTGTTATGAGTGGTCAGCAATCACACACTGAACACACAGTTCTAGAAAGGTTTTCATCAATCTCACTTCATTTGATTTTCTGATTTATTTATTTTTAAAAAAATTAAATTGTAATTTGAGTGAAAGTTTACAGAGCACATTTGTTTTCCACTCAACAGTTCATACATTTTGTTTCATGACACTGAATCCCTCCAATGTAACATCTCTCTTCCCACTTCCTCCCATGCTTGATTGTTCTAAGGAGTGTACCTAGCTGGTGTGGATATTCCCTTATAAAGGAATGGGCTGATCCATTGTTTGGCTGGGAGCCACAGGAATGAGTTCAATTCCATGCTCAAATGGTGACTAAGGGCCATAGTCTCAGGGGTTTTACCAGTCTCTGTCAGACCAGTAAGCCTGCTCCTTTTTTTTATGATTTTGAGTTTTGTTCCACATTTTTCTCCCATCCTAGCTAGTTCTCCAATTTTGATCACATTCAGAATAGTTGGTAGTAGTAGCTGGGTACCATGTGGTTCTTTTGGTCTCAGGGTCATATAGGCTGAGGTTCCTATGGTCCACTACTCTTCAATTTTTACCAGCCTTCCTTACTTTTCCTATATGGCCACTCTCAAGCCTTTAAGTCCCCAGTTCCTCCTTACCAAAGTAGGATGTAGAGCAATGCTTTTGTGTAGCATGTTATTGCAGTTGAGCTTGACATCCTCAGTGATGATGGTCGCAAGCATGCAGGCCCAGCAGCTCACTCTTTCAAGGTGTCTGGCTGTGCCTAAGAAGTTATCATAACTCTGTCCCCTGATAACTCTACTATATATATGGACATTCTTTTTTTTTTTTTTTTAATTGTGATTTGGGTGAAGGTTTACAGAGCAAATTTACTTTCCATACAGTGGTTCACATATACTTTGTCTCATGACATTGACTACAGTTTA
>NW_006921688.1:9924590-9926306 GCF_000298275.1 Orycteropus afer afer | reverse complement strand
ATGATTGTTCTCTCCAAGGAGTGTATCTACTTGAGGTAAACGTTCAACTCATATGCCTGTCTTTTGCTTGGCTGGAAACCACAGGTATGGGTTCAATTCCAGATATATGGACATTCTCAAAGCAAATACAAATATGTAGAAATATCCTCTGCCAAATTTATATATGGTCCTGGATATATTCCCTTTGCCTGGCCATACTTGATCATTTTGCCTGTCTACTTATGTATCCACCTGTACATTAATTTTTGCTATTACTGTTAATGCAGTATTGTTTTTGTACATAAAATATTTACTTGTCTGTACCTCTTGTGCACCTGTCCATGTCTTCCTTTTCCTTAGTGTTATTGTGATGCTCAGTTGATTTTGGTACATTTTCTTTCTCTTCACCAAATCATTTGATTTTCATTAGAACTCTTGGGAAGAAAAAATAATTTCCCATATTACATATAAATAAAATCATTTTCAAAAAACTTACCATAACCCATACAACCTAAATGGTGGGATAAGAACTAGAAGATATTGCTAATATATTGCCCAACTGTCATGTAGGCAGAGCCTAATAAACCAAATATTTATAAATGTCAAAAATTACACTCTGAGAATTATAAATCACATATATACACATATATATGTATGTGTATATACATGTATATGTGTATGTTCATTTTCTAACCTCAAATAATTTATATTGCCTCAAATTTCTGATTCTTCTCATTTTCACCCACTCACACTCCTAGAACACAGTATTTCAGAGACATTACATACTTACATCATACTGACTCCCTTTGGGTTTCCAAGGCATTAAATCTTTCCACAAGTAAACTGACCCATCTTCCTTCCACAGAGCAGCTGGTGGGTTTAAACCACCAACCTTCTGGTTAGCAGTCAAATACCTTAGGCACCATGCCACCAGAGGTCCTTACACACATGTGCAAACATATATATTTACAAATATATGTATCATTGGCAACATTTTGTTGTAATGGAAGAAGATATGAAACAACCTATCAGTGAGGACTCAGGTAAAACTTGTACACTTGTTTTAGATTACATGAATATCTAAGAAATTAAACACACTATGAACAATTATTGAATGATCTTCAAATTATTTATCAAGTGAAAATGTACCACAGAACAGAATGCACAGCATGGTTTTAAAGAGTACATTCTATATATCACTGGAATGATCCACAAAGGAAATGCTCTAGGGTTGACTCTAGGAAGGGAGTTGGGGGGACTGACAGACACAGGTAAACAGATATTCATAGTTATGTTTCTATTATTTCATAATTTTTAACTGTATATGTATTGTATATGTGCAATACATGTGCATATATTCCCTATTTAAAAATAAATCATAAAAGGGAAAAAACTCTAGGTAGTAAGCACACAAATCTTCTAAATAAGTAAAATAGTCTATAAACCAACATTTCAAAAACTAATGTCCTGAAGATATTCTGGAGAAAAGCAACACTAAAGTGCCATGATCAATAGCAATGCAAATATAAGATCTACCTCTTGAATATTCACAGTGAGTTCTGCATTTTACAGGCACTGATTAATTGTTCTATAAAAGAGCTTCTTTAACTCTTCCTATACCACAATTGAACAAAAAAATGTGTTTGACCTTTAGATCCTTTATTACAGAACAGCTTTTAACTTCCCTATGTTGTCAATTGTAGCAGAGTACTCCTGAGGATATACAACATATTTGTA
>NW_006921688.1:9914956-9915424 GCF_000298275.1 Orycteropus afer afer | reverse complement strand
TTGTCAAAAAATGAAATGGAAAACATAAGGGTCAATATTGAGGCATTAATGAGCTAAAATGTACTGGTTTTGGCCACTTTGAGTCATACAACCATGTGATCTACTAAGCCGGGAATGACAAATTAACGAGAAATGGTGTGTCATTCATTGTCACAAAGAATGTTTCAAGATCTATCCTGAAGTACAATGCTGCCAGTGATAAGATAATATCCATTTGCCTACAAGGAAGACCACTTAATACTATTGTTATTCAAAGTTCTACACCTACCACCAAAGCCAAAGATGAGGAAATTGAAGATTTTTACCAACTTCTACAGTCTGAAATTGACCAAACATGTGATCAAGATGTGTTGATTATCCCTGGTGATTGTGATGCAAAAGTAGGAAACAAAGAAAAATTACAGGTAGTTGGAAAATATAGCCTTGGTGATAGAAATGATGCTGGAGATCACATGATAGAATTTTGCA
>NW_006921688.1:9895662-9913668 GCF_000298275.1 Orycteropus afer afer | reverse complement strand
GAGATCCATATTTGTACCCATTCCAAAGAAAGGTGATCCCACAGAATGTGGAAATTATCAAACAATATCATTAATATCACATACAAGTAAATCTTCATGAAAATAATTCAAAAACAGCTGCAGCCATATATTGATAGAGAACTTTCAGAAATGCAAGCTAGATTCAGAAGAGGACATGGAGCAATGGATATCATTGCTGATGTCAGATGGATCTTGGCTGAAAGTAAAGAATACCAGAAAGGTGTTTCCTTGTGTTTTATTGACTATGCAAAACATTCAGTTGTGTGGCTCATAACAAATTATGGATAACTTTGAGAATAGGAATTCCAGAACACTTAATTGTATTCATGAGAAACCTGTACATAGACCAAGAGGCTGTCATTCAAACAGAACAAGGAGATACTGCATGGTTTTAAATCAGGAAGGGAGTGTGTCAGGATTTTATCCTTTCACCATACTTATTCAATCAAGACTGGGCAGTGTTTTGTTCTGCTTTGCATAGGGTCACTATGAGTCAGCGACAACTTAACAGCACCTAACAACAAAACAAGAACGTTCAATCTGTATGCTGAGCAAATATCTGAGAAGCTGGAATATATGAAGAAGAGTGTGGCATCAAGATTGGAGGAAGACTCATTAACAACTATGATATGCAAACGACACAATCTTGATTGCTGAAAGTGAGAATGACTTGAAGCACTTATTGATGATGATTAAAGATACCAGTCTGCAGTTACATGTCAACATAAAGAAAACAAAATCCTCACAACTGGACCAATACGCAGCATCACAATAAATGGAGAAAATATTGAAGTTGTTAAAGATTTCATATTACTTGTTTTCATAATCAACACCAAGGGAAGCAGCAGTCAAATCAGCCAACGTATTGCGCTTGGCAAATCTGCTGCAAAAGACGTCTTTGAAGTGCTGAGAAGCAAAGATGTCTCTTTGAAGACTAAAATATGCCTAACCAAGCTATGATATCTTCAATCACCTTATATGCCTGTGAAAGCTGGACAATGAATAAGGAAGATCGAAGAAGAGTTGATTCTTTTGAGTTGTGGTGTTGATGAAGAATACCAAAAGTACCATGTGCTGCAAGAAGAACTAACAAATCTGTCCTGGCAGAGGTGCAGCCTGGATGCTCCTTGGAAGCAAGAATCACCAGACATCATCTCATCTTCATTGGTCATGTTTTCAGAAGGGACCATTCCCTAGAGAAAGATATCATGCTTGGTAAAGTGGAGGGTCAATGAAAAAGGGGAAGGCCCTCAAAGAGATGGATTGACACAGTGGCTATAACAAAGGGTTCAGGTTTCCATGGATTGTGAGGCTGGCACAGGATTGGGCAGTGTTCCGTTCTGTGTTATACATAGGGTCGCTATGAGTTGGAGCTGACTTGATAGCACCTAACAACAACATTTTCTTCTAAGTATTAATTTTGCTCTATATCATTTGCTTTTAAATGTGGTGCTTTTGTTTAGCTCATTTCTAAATGTAAGACAATTGTAATATTAATTTCTTCTTTAATATAAAATTTAAAATATGTTCTATAGTTCTATGGTTTCAAATTTGTGAGCAACTTGAGAGTACCTATGATGATATTTTTTTCCAATTGTATTTCATTGTATTCAGAGTATATATATATATATGTCATATATATATGTTCTAACTACTTTTGTGGCCAAGAATATGGACAGATTTTGGGTGTGGGGATGAGTGGGGATGTATGTTTCAATAAGTATTCAGTTGGCCTATTGCAGAATTCCATAACTGCCAAGTTAGATCAAGCTGGAAAATTTTTCAAATCTTTCATTTTTCAGCTAATTGTCATTTGGCCCGTTTCTTACACTATATACTCAAATTATTTATTATTGTTAAGTTTGTCTAATTCTCCTTATGATTCTGTTCTTTGTGCACTCTTGTTTAACATTATTTAATATTAGTGGGGATTTTTCCTCTGATTATTATATAATATCCCATTTGGCCTCTAGAGAAAAAAAAGAACCTTAATTCTATTTTTTCTGATTAATGTTGTATGCTAGTTTATATGTATTTTTTTTTATTTTTTCCCTATATTTCTATGAGATTAAGTTTCTACCCCTCATAAAAACTGTTTACTTTTATATTTTACATAAAATATTATCAAAGTCTCAAAATCAACATCATCTCTATTCTAATAAACCTGCTTTAACACCAACATTTTCCCTCTATACTTCACATTAATCTCAAGTGGTGGTTGTTTTCTCTCTCAAACCTCCCTTGTAGCCCATGCTTGGAGGTATGTAGTTGAAATGAGGTTGGTGTTCTCTTAGCTTCTTATTGCCACTTACTGTCCATCCTTTCTCTCACCTCTATAATCACATCCATCTTTGTACCATGTGTCATCAGAGTGCACCACCAACCCCCCTTCATTACTGTGGAAGTTTACTTTCCTTCCTTCTCCTTGAAGATGTTTAACTCCTGGATCACTGTTACCCTTTTCAACACAACTGTTACTCTATTTCTTAAAAAGATGTCCATATCTATTCTTTTATTATTGCTTCTGATGCTCATGACCACAGTCCATGTCTCCTCCAACGATTGTGTCATCCATCTCAATCACCTCAGCCCCTTACTCCTACAGTTATGGCTCTGCCTTTATCATTGCCAGTTCGTGCAACCCTTCCATGCATAGGATGACAATGACCTAACAATCACCCTCAATTCACTGCTCTCACATTTTTACTGCCTCTCTCATCTCTAATGTCTTTTCTTCCATCTTTCTTAGCTCAAACTCTGGAGTCAGTCATTCATGCATTCTCCATCTCATTCCTACATTTTGCATGGAATTGGAAAACATGCACCTCTCAGTAAAGCCATATTTTTACACATTGTTCTTGATGTCAGGTGCGGTAAAGTTGATTCTGACTCCTTGTAACCCCACATGATAGAGTAGAACTGCCTCGTAGGGCTTTGTAGGCCGTAATCTTTACAGGTTCAAACTGTAAAGACCTTTCAGTTAGCAGCCAAGTACTTAACCACCGCACCACCAGGACTCCTTTCAAATACATTACACAGCTGAATATCTGTGGTTTGCTCCACATGATGGAATATGGCTTCATAAAAACACCCAACAATGCTATCTTGTCTCACTTTAAATTCATAATTACTAACTTCAAGGGGGCCTTTAAAGCTACACTATCAGCTTATTTTTTTTAATCATTCATTCTTCCACTCTAATAGATAACATTTTCATAATTTTATCTCTTCAACTAATAACACTTCTCCTTCCATCCAAATCTACAGCCGATGACCTTCCTTCTTAGTTCATTGACAAAATGTGAAGCAGTGAGAAGAACATTTGCAGAAACCAATCCCACCAGCTTTACACAAATAACATCAACATAATCATTGGAGTGCCACCTCATCAGCTTTCTCGTGTTCTGTTGGTTAGAAGCAAGTTATATATCTCATTCGCATTTAAGGTTAAGGGCTTATAAAAACAAAACAAAACAAAACTCACTGCCGTCCAGTCGATCCCAGCTCATAGTGACCTCTCCTTGGCTTTCTGAGGCGGTATCTCTATGGAAGTAGAATACCCAACCTTCCTTCTGAGGAGTGGCTGGTGGCTTTGAACTGCCAGCTCTCTGGTTAGCAGTCAAATGCCTTAGGCACTGTGCTACCAGGAGGCAGGAATCACCGAGGGGTCTGTAGGATCAGTCTGCCACCGTCTTCTTTCTGGCTTCCAGTGATTCATTTCACTACCACAAACAAAATACCTTCACTCCCCTTCCCAGGCTCTCAAGAGTAGCATCCCATTACACCATCAGCTCAAAGTCTAAATGCCTAACATCTAAATCACACCCAGCTGTGGATGAGACTCCTCCCTACAAATCCTTAAGCAGAGCTTCAAACCACTCCATTCTGGTTTGACCTCCCATTGAGCCATTGCCTTTCCACCCAGGTACACGGATTAAGAATCTACATTGTAACAGGATCCCCAGGTGATCCTTGTGTATACATAACCTGAAACCTCCGAATCTCCTCATTTTAATGTCATTCGCCACCTAGTTGTTAGGTGCTTTCCAGGTGGTAGTGACTCTTGGTGACCTTGCATACAACATACCAAATTGCTGCCTGGTTCTGTACTATCCTCACAGTTGTTGCTGTTTCAGCCCATTGTTTCAGTCACGGTGTCAACCCATCTCATTGACTGTCTTCCTCTTTTCCTTCTGTATACGTAAGAGTCATCTGGTGATCTATAAGAATCACCTGCAGATCTTGTTATACTATGGATTCTGATTCAGTGTATCTGAGGTGGAAAGGCAAATTCTCAGCTCAGGGTCAAACTGGATGAACTGGTTTGAAGCCCTGCCATTAAGTACAGCTTCTGGGGTACAATTTCTCCTGCTCTGTGAACTTGTGAAGCTAAAGAATCAAATTTGCTGGGCAAAACATCCAACCTAAAATGGAAGAACATATGTAACAGCTAAAATCCAGTTCAAAAATAGAGGGAACGTGGAAGTTTTCCAGGCTGGAAAATGTTGGACATTCCTTAACTCAGTTTTAAGGCCTGAGAATAATCCTTCCTGGCTCTGTGACCCACCCATGAATTCTTGATCTTCTCCACTTAGGCATCCATCCTTTTTCATGGTAGGTATCACTTGTTTACAGCTATGTAGTTTTATCAGCTTGCTTCTTCCAATAAATGTCTTAGAGGTTTGCCAAGATTTGTTTATTTCATATTCTGTCTGTCCATTTTAATCCAAACTAGCAGTTTGGACTAAACTTGTTAAAACAAGTTTCCCAAATACTTTGTAGTACCTTGTAGATTTTGATGTTCTTAAATCCATTAGACAAAAGCTGCACCTAAATCTTTTCCAGATAGAATGTTTTCTACCTTGGCTTCCTGATGAGATGGCTGAGAAAATGCCATTAAGCTTCTTGGAGGTTCTCAGGTTTAAGAGAGTATGTGAGGCCTAGATTAATCTCCTAAAAGGGCCTTTTGTCTGAGTAAGGATCTTTCTGAGGATTAATCTTTCTTAGGGTTAGGAAAAGGTTATGTAGTAACACTCTTGGCATTTTCTGCAGAACATGCTTTTCTGACAGTGAGTTTCTTAACTTTAGTATCATTTGCCATCTAGTTGTTAGATGTCATCAAGTGAGCTCCAACTCATAGCAATCCTATGTCCAACTGAATGGAACACTACTTGGTGCTGCACCATCCTCACAATTGTTGCTAGGTTTGAGCCTATTGTTACAGCCACTGTTTCAGTCCATCTCGCTGAGGGTGTACCTTTTTTTTTTTCTGACCCTCTACTTAACCAAGCATGATGTTCTTCTCCAAGGACTGGTCCCTCCTGATAATAATTCCAAAGGACATAAAATGAAGTCTTGCCATTCTTGCTTCTAAGGAGCATTCCGGGTGTACTTCATCCAAGACAGATTTGTTTGTTCAACTGTCAGTCCATGGTATAGTCAACATTCTTCACTAATACCACAATTCAAATGGATCAATTCTTCTGTCTTTCTTGGTCATAATCTAGTTTTCACATGCATGAGGCAATTGGAAATATCCTGGCTTGATCCTTAGTCCTCAAAGTGATACCTTACGTGGTTTTTTGTTTGTTTGTTTCACACTTTAAAGGGGTCTTTTGAAGCAAACTTCCCCAATGCAATATGTCTTTTGATTTCTTGACTGCAGCTTCCATGGGTATTGATTGTGAATTCAAATAAAATAAAATCCTCAACAATTCATTCTTTTCTCTATTTATCATGATATTGTTTATTGGTCAGGATTTTTGTTTTCTTTATATTGAGATGTAATCCAGAATGAAGGCTATAATCTTTGATGTTCATCAGTAAGTGCTTCCAATCATCTTCCCCTTTAGGGAAGCAAGGTGGCTTCACCCGCACAGCCCGGGTTCTTCATAAATCTTTCTCCAGTCCTGATGCCGCGTTCTTCATATAGTCCAATTTTTCAGATTCTTTACCATCTAGAGACTGATCGTTTTCAGTCATGCAGTCCTGTTGACTCTTTTTTAATTGTTTCTCCTCAATTTGCCTCTCTCCTTTTGCATTTTATTATAAGCAGCAGGAAACAAATCAGAAGACATATTCAACATTTTCCTTGGAAATCTCTATAGTTATACAACCAAGTACAAGTTCTGCTTTCCACTTAGCTACAGGAGACACTTTTACCCAGCACTTGTCCCTGCATACCTAGTATCCCTCTTCCTCCACTTTCCACATCATGTTCCTCATTTCCTTCTGAGCCATCACCGGCAGCCTCCTCCAAGTCCAGGTTTCAATGAACCATATTTTCAAGGCAATTTAGGCTTTCTCTAACATACTCTTCAAAATACTTCCAGCCTCCATTTGCTGCCCCATTCCAAAGCCACTCCTATATTTTTAGATATTTGTTACAAAAGCACCTCATTTTCAGGTGAGTCTTTGTTTTTTTAAGTTATGTAATAAATTACTATGAGAGCATTTGCCTAAAAGAATGATATTTATTATTTCACAATTTTTGTAGATCAGGAGTCCAGATTTAGCTGGGTCTTCTGATTCGGGTCTAACGAGGTTGCCATCAAGGTACTGGCCAAGCTTTGTTCTCATCTGGACATTTAACTGGAAAAGAATTTGCCAAATTTTTTGTCAGAATTTCTATCCTTCATGAGAGATGTCTGAAGTCTTTTGTAGGACTGAGGTCCCATTTTACTGCTAGCTATTGACTGGAAATTGTTCTCAACCCCATAACTTTTGACATATTCTAAGCCTCAGGTCCTACCCTCACTCAAAGATGGTTTCCCCCTTAGATGCTAATAGATAGTCTTATGCTTTCAAATACAATCTACATAATTATGACTTCGAAATTTGCATTGTACCCTGGGCCCTGATCCGTAATACCAAAATGTTTATTTCATATATCTACTTGGAAACCTAATAGGTCTTTTACTCACCACGTCCTCAATGAATTCCAGTGTTTTTCCCTAAACCTGCTCCACTGAAAGTATTTTTCATTATAGTTAACTGCTAACCTGTTCACCTAGTTGTTTAGTCCCACACTTCCGTGTTCAATTCATTCCAGTCTTTTTATCTTTTTCTCCCTACTCCCACATCCAGTTCACAGCAAATTCTTTCAACAGGACAATTCTTACCAGGATCATTGACACCACTTTGGTTCAAATCACCACTGTCTCTATTGGATTATTGCAAAAGCCTCTAACTGGTCTGCCTGTTGTCCTCCTTATTTCATATTCACAGCACAATCTGTGTGGCTCTTGTGTAATATGTGTGTGTTTGGGGGGCAAAGCAGGCACCAAGAGGACTATTGAACTCTAACCCTGAGACATTTACAAGTTTAACATCTGAATTCATACTAAGTGTATGGTTTAGGAATCATAAAGTAAGAAATTTACATGAGAATTGTTTCAGCATTGGTCCAGGGCTGTTGAAATATTTTAATAACTAATGGACCACATGAATCCCAACCTCCATGACCCTGAGACAAGAACTATATGGTGCCCAACTACCACTGCTGATCACTCTGAAAGAGATCAAATAGGAAACTCTGGATACAGCAGGAGAGAAACATGGACCAAAACTCAAAATCATTAAAAGACCAGGCTTCCTGGTCTCCTAGAGATTGGTGGAAACCATGAGATTATGGCTGGACTTTCAGCCAAACGATAGGCCTATAGGGTGAACATACCAGGGAGTCATGCTCTCTGTAGAATAATCAGTCACATGTGATCAAAAGGAAAGCATTTGCCCAAGGATAAAGCTAAGAAGGCAGGAAGGGATGGGAAAGAACAAAAGGAAATGGTAAACACAGGGAGAAAGTGGGAAGAGTGATGTTACATTGTATGGACTGCAACAAATGTCTCACAATAAAATGTGTATGAATTGATGAATGGAAAACCAATTTGCTCTGTAAACTTTCACCCAAATCATAACAAAAATAAAACAAAACACTCCTCCATGGCTTCCTATTTCTTCTTTTCAAGACCAACTATGTAATTTAAAGTAAAATACATTAAATTTTGATAGAATTCATATATATGAAATCACTGGTAAAATCCTTTACTTTTTTATCTTTAATTCACATAATTCCTTATAAAATAGTCTCATTCTTTGTACATTTTAGTTTGGCTTTGAAAAAATATGTATCATTTAAACTTGGATTATATTGTATTGGACTTCTAATGTAGTGGTTGATAAATAAGAATTTTCTATCTAATTGTCTTTCCTTTGTAATAAGTAGTACCCCCCCCCCAGTGGCTGCTATTGGTATCAACTGGGAAAAATATAGAAAAAACTATAATTGGCCATCAATATAAGTTATGGAACAATCTGGCTTGATTGTCTAAATAATCTACTTCATGGTTCTTTTAATTTGTAAGCTTTCAGAAGCTAATTTTAAACATTTGATTTACATATAAATTGACAGAAATATATTTATAATGTATAAAATGAGAGAAAAGAGTGTGCTAATCTTAAAAGATTAAATAAAATTATTCTTAAATTGAAAGAATGAAATGCACAATTGGTGGTAGAGATAAAGGAAATATTTGATACAGCCTGAGGCCAGATTTAAATATAGATTGTTATTTTGCACAGAGGTGTGTTCCTTCAAAAAACAATGTTTGTAAGAAAATTAATACTAATATTAATTGAGGGCTAAAGAATAGAATTCAGTTAAATAATGCCCCTGAGATTATGCAATAGGCAACCTGCTGATGGCACATTGGTTAAAGCACTCAGATGCTAACCAAAAGTTTAGCAATTCAAACCCACCAGCTGCTCTGTAAGAGAAAGATGTGGGCATTTGTTTCCATGAAGATGTAAAGCCCTGAAAACTCTATGGCAGTTCTACTCTGTTCTATAAAGTCACTATGTTGGAATTGACTCAACAGCAATGAGTTTCCTTTATTTGTTTTGTTGTTGTTTTGTTTTCGGTATGCTAAATGCAGTACATGTATTATTTGATTGAATAATTAAAACATTATGAAGTAGGTACTTTCATTGTCTTCATTTTAGAGATGAACAACCTTAGGGATAGTGAGTGTAAGCAATTTGCAAATTTTTCCACAATTAGTAAGTGAAAGAACCAGGCTGTAGTCACCGCAACAATTAGTTAAGCTCACATAAATGCTATGCTATCCCCTGTTCATAGACCCAAGGCATTAATTTACCTTATCAAAATCATTATTTTTGTATACAAAATCTACTGGAAATGGAACCAAATGCTTCAATCAAATTTAATACTAATTAGAAATCTAAGAACTAAATCCTCTAAACTCTTGTCTTTCAGACATTGCTGTGGTGCAGTAAATTACTTGTTATCGCTCTCCTAGCCACAGTCTTTGTGACTCCCACTGGATTACAGAGAGGAACTATGCAAATATAAGGTGCCTGTGGCCCACAAAGGGGATTGGATAGCTTGTTTTTCAGTAAATAAGCTACATGGCACCCTCGTGGGGGTAAACTAAAACCACTTCCATCAAGTCGATTACGACTCATACTGACCCTCAGTGGGTTTCCAAGGCCGTAAATCTTTACAGAAATAGATTACCCATTTTCCTTTACCAGAGTGGCTCATGGGTTTGAACCACCAGCCTTCTGGTTAGCAGTCAAATGCCTTTAGGCACTGAGCCACCAGAGTTCCTTGTGGGGGTGGGACTGTACAAATAAAGTGTATGGAACTCTAATATGGGGATTGGTTACTTTTGTCCTCTGCCAGGCTTAAAATGAGCCCTCTTAGAGGCAGAAGGGGGGAATCTCACTGCCATCAAGAGAAAAGAGCTAGAGGTAGAATGAAGGCCGTGGTCTGAGCTGAGATCCCTGTGCTGGACCTCCTTGGCAGAGAGACTGACAGAGATGACAGGCAGAGAGACAGCGACAGTAGACACAATAAGCATGAGACAGAGTGGCAGGCTTGCTGACCATGGAGCAAGAAAGCTGAATGCCTTTGGACAGGCGGCTTGCTGACAGAGTGGAGTGCACCTGGGTGCCCCTATCTGCAGAGCTAAAAGAGCTTTGTAACAATTCCCTGAGCAGGGCCACATCTTTATTCTTATCATAAATCTATCCTTACCACAAATGCTACTATAGACTCATACTAATAAATCTTTTTTAAAGCCTCTAAAGGGGGAGGGAGGGAATACTTTTATACTGTGTAGTATAAAAGAAGCCAACATCTTTAAAGTTAGAAGACAATATACAAAACACAGCTGATGAAAAATTATAATATAGAAACACAACTAATGAAAAATTGCAATATCTAACATTCAATCAAAAATTACTACATAGTCTAAGAAGCAAGAAAATGTAACTATAATCAGGAATCAAATCAATAAAAAGAGAAATGATGGTGTGTACAGCATTAGCAAGTAAAAATGTTGTAATAGTTGTTATAAAACATTCAAATGTTTAGAAGGAAATATGTACGTAGTGAAGGAAATAGAAGATACCAAAATGAAATATATTGAAAAATTCAGTGGATGAGATAATAGATTAGACACTGTAGAATAAAAAACAATGAACTTCAAGATACAGAAATAGAGCACGATGTTAGAGTGTTGTTAAAAAAATGAACATAGGCTAACTCTCCTGTCAGGTAATATCAAGCAATACAACACAGATATGTTTGGAGTCTTAGAAGGAGAGGAAAAAGATAGGTCAAAAGTTATTTGAAGAAATAATGACTAGAATTCTTCCAAATTGGATATAAACTATAAACCCACTGATTCATGAAGCTCAACAAATACCAAGTGGGAAAAACCTACAGTGAAGAAAAAAAAAAAAGTCACAATATAATGTAATTGCTGAAACCAGTGAAAAAGAGAAAATCTTGAACTATTTTTTTAAAGACACTGAAAGAGATGAACAAAGACAAAAAATAATAGCATTTATCCTATCAGAATCTCTGCAAGCCAGAAAATAATGGAATAGGGTTTTAAAACTCTTAACATAGGATCACCTTCAGTTTTCTCTTTGGCAGAATTTTTTTTTCCAGAAATAAGGCAAAGAAAAGATTTTCTCAGATACAAAAAGCTGAGGATTCATTACCAATAAACTTTCAGAACAAGAAATATTAAAGTTTATCAAATGGAAAAAAATAATACCAGATAGAAACTTGGATTGACACATAGGAATAAAGCGTACAGTATTGTTAAATTGGGGTTAAATATAAAATATTTTTCTTATTTTTTTATTTCTTTTGTGAATAAATGACCTCTTATACTTAATAACAATATATTGTATATATAGAAGAAAACTCTACAACAAAAATAGGAAAAAGGGAGGGAGGATGGAAACAAAAGTGTATTGGGATAAGGTACTTATATGTTAAATGGTATATAATGATTTGATGTAGAATGTGACAAATTAAAGATATAATTGTAAAAACCTAAAGAAATCCTACTTTTGGACTACTGAGAAATCCAACCTGACAATTAAAGGGCATTCCAGTGAGCTAGATTGATGTAAGGACCTCTAGGACAGAGGATCTTTAGCTCCACTTACTTTCCATTATTATTTAATGTTTAAGCAAGTTCAAGTTGAAGTGGGATAATATTAAACAAGCCAATGAGACCTCAGTCCTGCACAAGACTCACAATCCTTGCTATACCTGGGCCCATCATAGCAGCCACCATGTCAATCCATCGCATTGAGGGCCTTCCTCTTTTTTGCTGACCCTCCACTTTACCAAGCATGAGATCCTCCTGCAGGAAATAGTCCCTTCTGACAATACGACCAAAGTAGGTGAGACAAAGTTGGCCATTCTTGCTTGTTTTCCAAAGAGTGTTCCAGATGCACTTCTTCCAGGACAAATTTGTTAGTTCCTCTGGCAGTCCATGGTGCTTTCAGTATTCTCTGCCAACACCACAACTCAAAAGCATCAGTTCTTCTTCAGTCTTCCTTATTCATTGTCCAGCTCTCACATGAATATAAGGCGATTGAAAATACCATGGTTTGGGTTAGGCATACCTTAGTCTTCAAAGAGGAGCTCCGGTAGCATAGTGCCTAAAGCACTTGACTGCTAACCAGAAGGCTGGTGGTTCAAACCCACCAGCCACTCCTCGGAAGGAAGGTTGGGCAATCTACTTCCATAGTGATACTGCCTCAGAAACCCAAGGAGGGCTCACTATGAGCTGGGTCTGACTCGACAGCACATAACAACAACAACAAGTCTTCAAAGAGATATCTTTGGTCTTCAGCACTCTAAAGAGGTCTTTTGCAGCAGACTTATCCAGTGCAATACATCATCTGACTTCTTGACTGCTGCGTCCATTGGTGTTGATTGTGGACCCAAGTAATATGAAATCTTTGACAACGTCAATCTTTTTTCTCTTTATTATGATGCTGCTTATTGGTCCAGTTGTGAGGAGTTTCATTTTCTTATGTTGAGGTGTAATCCATAATGCAGACCGTAGTCTTTAATCTTCATCAGTAAGTGCTTCAAATCATCTTCACATTCAGCAAGCAAGGCTGTGTCAGCTTTATGTCACAGGTTGTTAATGAGTCTTCCTCCAATCCTGATGCCATATTCTTCTTCATATAGTATAGCTTTTCAGATTATTTGCTTCACATACAGATTGAATAAATATTGTGAAAGGATACAACCCTGACACACACTCTTCATTTTAAACCATGTTTTAAACCCTTGTTCTACCTGAATGCTCCTTAGAAACAAAAATGTTTAGACTTTGTCTCGTGTACTTGAGACACGTTATGAGGAGGGGCCAGTCCCTGGAGAACAACACTGACGTGATACTTGGTAAAGTAGAGGGTCAGTGAAGAGGATGAAGACCCTCCATGAGACTGATTGACACAGTGGCTACAACAATGGGTTCAAACATAGCAACAACTGTGAGAATGGTGCAGGACTGGGCAGTATTTTGTTGTGGTGTACATAGAGTTAGTATGAGTCAGAACTGAGTGAATGGCACCTAACAACAAAAATATTAATTTTTAGAAAAACAAAAAAATATATTTTATTGACTGAAATGTTATTGTACATGTAGAAATGATGTTTACAGTCAGATATTGGCCATTATAGAAGGGTTCACCATCATCACTGATTCTAGATCAGCAGACATAGTGTTCCTATGCATTAACATTAACAATATATGTATTAAAAAATTCCAAATCATAATAAAAAATATTCTAAACTCTCCAGGAATATATTAAAGCATAAGTATGTAAACAATTTATGAGAAAACTGAGAAATTATAATTAAAATATATAAAATTGGAACTTAATAAATGGAGAAATATACCATGTATAAGAAAGGAAAAATGTACTGCCATGGAGATGGAAAATATTTCCCCTATCAATCTGTAAATTCAGTGTTCCTCTCAAAATACCGATGAGGGTTTTTTTATGAGACTGGAAAATCTTACTTTAAAGTTAATATGAAAGAATAAAGGACTAAGAACTGCAATTAATGTATTTTTTAAAGAAGTCAGGGTGTTTTCTCTAACAGATATCTACACATTTTTTCAATGTCTTATAATTAAAACAATGTTACTATTATAGCACAGATGTGTATATACGTTAATATACCAAAACCAAAAAAAAAAAGAGAGAGAGAAACTCAAAAGAGACATAGCATGGATATTACAAAGTTAAAAGAAGATTTCTAATTAGAAGAAACCACAAAAGAGATAAATCATTCATACCAAGAATATTTAAAGAGCTTCTCAAATCAAGAAGAAAAAAGCATAACATTTGAAAGTACAGGAAAAATATATGAAAGTATATTTTTGATGGACTGCTAAAAGAAGTAACAGGTCTGTCCTGGAGGAAGTGCAGCGGGAATGCTCCTTGGAAGCGAGAAAGGCCAGAATTCATCTCACCTACTTTGGGCATATTGTCAGAAGGGACCATTCCCTGGAGACAGATGTCATGCTCGTAAAGTGGAGGGTTGATGAAAGAGGGGAAGTCCCTCAATGAGATGGACTGATACGGTAGCAGCAGCGACAGCTCCAGTATAGCAAGAACCATGCAGCTGGCGCAGGACCAGGCCAAAGGATTATTAAATGCCGTAGGATTATTTCCATATGAAACTATGTTGTTGTTGTTGTTGTTATGTGCCATAGAGTCAAACCTGACTCATAGCAACCCCTCCTTCGGTTTCTGAGGCACTATCACTAGGGAAGTAGATTGTCCAACCTTCCTTCGAGGAGTGGCTGGTGGGTTTGAATCGCCAGCCTTCTGGTTAGCAGTCAAGTGCCTTAAGCACTAATCTACCAGAGCGCCTATGAAACTATGTACAAATGGATAATATTTAGGATCATAATAGTTAATGTGTATAACTCATGTTTATTCTAATTTTATAGAATGTTTCTTAACTTTTGTTTGCAAAAGTGACTCTTAATATATTTCATGGTTTCTACAGGATGAAGAATATGGGGAAGTATATGTATGTTTATCAGGAGCCCTGGTGGCACTGTGGTTAAAGCATTGGGCTGCTAAACAAAAGGTTGGCAGTTCAAACCTACCAGCCACTTCATGTGAGAAAAATGAAGCCATCTGCTTCTGTAAAGATTTCCAGACTTGGAAACCCTGTGGGGCAATTCCACTCTGTCTGATAGAGTCACCATGAGTCTGAAATGACTCAATGGCAGTGGGTCTTTTGTGTGAATGTATTTGTATGTATCTGCATAGAGGTTTGTTTTCTGGCCTAAATGCCTTAGGAATATTTTCATATGGAGCTGTATCCATATTTCATATGGATACAAAATTTTAAATATTTGAATTATAGTAGTTAACATTTATACCTTAAGATATAATATTCTAATTTTATAGAAGATATATTAACTTGAAAGGTATATTGAATACAGCATAATGTTTTAGTGTCATTTTTTACTTAATATTATTCTGAATTGTGTTTAACTGAGGTGACTAATGGATTTAGAAGCAACCACTAATCACTCACAGAAAAACTGTATTATGGGACAGTAAATCTAGAATAATTTAAATATCATATGTTGGCTAAAAATATGGTGGAGTCATTTTAATAAGTATACCTTCAAATTTATGTTCTGTAGGCAATGGAAAAGAAAAACAGGTAAAGGACTACAAAATTTGTAAATGTTGAAACTAATCTTGAGTTGTATCTTCTTCTAGTGTTTTTCCACCACCTTTCACACCTTACACACACAGCAAAAAATACATTTCTTTTCTCTATTATTTCTATTTATCTATCTATCTGTCTGTCTATCTATCTATCTATCTGTCAATCTTCTTCTCCTGTGATAAACAGTAGCTTTGGCTAAATATGTTTTGAAAAACCTTATTTCTCCTGGGGTGCATTTAGACCTTTCCCATTATTTTCTATCTTTGTTGCATTGTTAGTTGTAGATGCCATCGAATTGACTCCTATTCATGGCAAGCCTATGTATAACAGAGCACACTATTGCCTGGTCCTGCACCATCCTCACAATGTTGTTGTTTTTAGGTGCCATTGAGTTGTCTCCGACTCATGCAACCCTATGCACAGCAGAACAAAGCACTGCCCGGTCCCACGCCAACTCCACAATCTTTGCTATACTTGAGCCCATCGCCACAGCCATGGTGTCAACTCATCTTGTTGAGGGTCTTCCTTTCTCTTATTGTTTTCTTGTTTTGTTTTGTTTTAGGCTGACCCTCTACTTTATCAGGCATAATGTGCTTCTCCAGAGATTGGGTGCTCCTGACAACATGTCCAAAGTAACCAACACCAAGTCTAGCCATTCTCCCTTCTAAGGATTCTGTCTGTACTTCTTCTGAAACAGGTTTGTTCATTCTTCTGGCAGTCCACGGTATATTTGTATCTTTACTGTTTTAAATATGGGCCACCAACTGAATGAATGCAATACAGCTTTCATTGCTGAGACAGCACACAGTTACAAAACACAATTCTGGTCCAATTGCTTAGGATAAAAATGAAATCTCTGCTCCTGACCTGCTAATAATACCTAGGCAGTCATAGTAGTGCATTCAAAAGAAAACTTGGACCTAGAGATGTAAAAATATTACTTATATATGTTCTATAGCTTTGAGGTAGAAAATTAATATATGAGATGGAAGTAGTACAATAACTCAACTTAGAAACAGAAGAGTGAATATTAAAGGATATTTTGCAAAGATTGCATAAGGAAGTACGGTTTTCAAAATGAAATGTATATTCTATTTACATATTAGAGCCATTTTTGAAGAGCTATAGTATACATCTAAGGAGCTCTGATGGTGTGACTGGTAAGGCATTCAGCTACTAACTCCAAGGTCAGAGGTTCAAACCCACCAGCTGCTCCATGGGAGGAAGATCAGGTAATCCACTTCCATAAATAGTTACAGCCTTGGAAACCCAATGGGGTCTCTATGTATCATAACTGACTCAATGGCAATGGGTTTGGTTTTTTGGTTTTTATCGTATAGAACTATGTTTATTGGTGATGTACACATTGTACTGAATAAATATGGAAATCTTTCCTCCCAATAGTAGATAATATATTCTAAGAAGTCTAATAAATAATTAAATAAATATAATAGCAAACATTCACAATCTTATGAGTTTAAACCAATGATTACCCAGTTTATCTAAAGTCTACATCTATATAGGATGCATCCCCTTAGATACACTGGTTAATAATTGAGCAGATGAGACAATCGTTGTGGGAATGACATACTACACAACGTTAATGTAATGATATTCCGCTACAACCTATCATTTAGGATTTCCTAAATGAGATGTTGCTGTGGCTATTTTTTCCCCCAGTCTTAATCCTTGTACAGATTTGGGATTGTGGGGAAGGGGATGAGCAGAGCAACAGAGTATCAAGTATCAAGGTCCTGAAGCTGAGAAGTTCATGACGTGTTTATGAAACAGCACAGAGGCCGAAATGACCCGGGCAGAAGGACTTGGAGGAGAGTAATAGAAAATGAGATTAGAAAGCTGAACAGCACCTTTCGGGTCATTGTAAGGACTCTTTCAGACTAGTTGAGATGGAAAGGCACTGGAGGTCTCTGAGCTGAGGAGAGAAATGCTCTGAATTACTTTTTAACAAGATTATTCTCACTGCTCTAAGGAAGACAGTAAGCAAGCCTAGAAGCATGGACAGCAATCTGGATGATACAATAAAAAGTGTGTTTGAAGTATGATGGTGGCTTAGTCCTAGGATTGGTACTCTCTTATGATGTTTATGTTCAAACAACTGATAACAACATAACATGCTTCACCACAGAGGAGAAATGGGTTAGGTAAAGGTAAGGTCAGGAGCATTAGAGAAAGATGTCAATGACTAGACAATTTTATTGAAAGCTTTTGTCCTACAGTGTGGCACACATACCCACACACACTTTCTGCATTAATTTAGTAATAAAATCATTTTAATTTGCTTCCACACAATGATAGGTTCCTGGGTGGTGCAAACAGTTAGCACTTGACTACTAAGCTAAAACTTAGTTAGTCAAACTCACCCAAAGGTGCCACAGAAGAAAGACCTAGTGATCTGCTTCCTTCAAAATCATAACCAAGAAAATTCTAGGCAGCAGTTCTACTCTGTAACACACAAGGACTCCCTGAGTGGAATCGACTTGATGCCAACAGGTTGGGATTTTTGGTTTTCATTAAGGAAATTGTTACTGAATCTCTACATGCTTAAGGTATCTCATGTATTATAATCACTATCTTCTGTTATTACAAAATCTACCACTATTTTGAACAATGAAAGACCTCTGTTTATTTAATTAACTTTATAACATCTTATGCTATTTTAGCCACTGTGCTATCCATGTGGAGTAAGGGAAGGGTTGATACAGATTGTTGGAAAATAAAAGTAACAAGGTGATTTTTTGATGTGTTAACTTGGCTAAGTTACTGTCTCACGTTATTCAGTCAAATGCTAGACTAGGTATTATAGTAAAGATATTTTACAGATGTGATTAGATCCCAGAATCACATAAGGAAGATTATCCTGGATAACCTGGTGGGCCTGATTCAATCAGTTGAAAGACTTTAAGAGCAGTGCTGAG
>NW_006921688.1:9890430-9895477 GCF_000298275.1 Orycteropus afer afer | reverse complement strand
ATCAAACAAAATGTGTTTGAACTTTGAATGTAAACTAATCTGCTTTGTAAAATTTTACCCAAATCACAATGAAAAGTTAAAAAAAAAATGGTTAAAATGGCTTTTTTTTTTTTAATTGTGCTTTGCGTGCAAATTTACAAAACAAATTTGTTTTATATTCAACAGTTTGTGCACATGTGATTTCATGGCCCTGATTATCCTCCCCAACCATAACAAACTATCCTCCCCTCCCCCTCCCAGTGACCACCCCTTCCCGGTACCCTTCTTAACTATGTATTCCTGTCTGTCCAGTTTTCCTCTATGTGAATGCTGCCCCTCTGGTGTCTCAAGGCTGCTTGCTGTAAGGGGTGCATCTTCCTAGAGTAGGTGAGTGCATCACCATGGGGTAGGTGTTCTGCATGTAGGCCTTTCTACTGTTGGGCTGATAGCCAATCCATGGGAGTGAGTCCATTTCTAGGCCTGAAGGGGAACCCAGGGTCATAGTCTCAGGGGTTCCATCAGTCTCTATCCAACCAGTAATTCTGGTCATTTTTGTGTATTTTAATTTTGTTCCACATTTTTCCTCTCACTCTATCCAAGATCCCCAGTTTTGATCCCTTACCTAGTGATTGGCATTGATAGCTAGGCACCGTCTAGTTCTGGTCTTGGGGTCATGAAGGCTGAGGTCCTCTTGGTCCATCTTATTCTTGGACTAAATGTTTCCAGATGCTTTTGATTTTCTTCATTCTTCTTTGCTTCAGATGAGAGACCAATAGTTGCATCTTAGATGGCTGCTTGAAAGCTTTCAAGCAGCCATCTAAGACACAATATACCTCTTAATATATATCTCCTACCGCTTCTGTTTCTCATACTGAACCCTCACTGATACCGGGGTTGTTTGTTACTGGTCCTGCCAGATATTAACGAGTATTTTTCAGTTATAATTTTCTAAATGACATGATACCAACAGAAGAAGAAATAGATCAACAAAGGAAGACAGTAAATGATATATGAATATAAGACATGAAAAATTGGAATTCTAAATCAGTGGCATTTGTGAGAAAGCACAACAAAATACTGATTACTTTTCTCTTTCAAAAATATTTGAAAATTTCATAACATATTGTATTGCTATAAAAGAGAAAGGAAAAGCAATGAGTGACCATGGAAAAGAATACATAAATATATGTACTTTTAATTTAGTAATGGAAAACTTTCTTCACAGAAATTCTTATAAAAAAAAAAAAAACACTGGGTAAAATAGGCAAAATTGAGTTATTTTTATTGAAGACAATACATCAAGCCTCAAAACTCATCATATCCTGCAGAGATGCCAACAAAACCTACTTTTCCTTAAGGACAGTTAAACAGCTATTGAAATCTGCTATAGGTTAATAAAGTCATGTTGCCTGCCCTTCTTTACATCTGCGCTTTCACTTTTTACTGTTGATAGATGCCATCCAGTTGGCTTCAACCCATAACAATCCAACGGAAACACTTCCTGGTCCTGCACCATCCTCACAATTCTTGCCATGGTTGAGCCCATTGTTGCAGCCACTGTGTCAATCCATCTTGTTGAGGGTCTTCCCCTTTTTTGCTGACCCTCTATTTACCAAGTATGATATCTTTCTCCAGGGAATGGTCCCTTCTGACAATATGACCAAAGTAGGTGAGTTAAAGTCTGGCCATTCTCTTCTTTCAAGGAACATTCTGGCTACACTTCCTCCAGGACAGATTTGTTTGTTCTTCTGGCAGTCCAT
Source organism: Orycteropus afer afer (assembly GCF_000298275.1). Taxonomy (NCBI): domain Eukaryota; kingdom Metazoa; phylum Chordata; class Mammalia; order Tubulidentata; family Orycteropodidae; genus Orycteropus; species Orycteropus afer. The sequence continues at coordinate 9,893,738 of NW_006921688.1, read as the reverse complement.
GGTATTTTCAGTATTCTTCACCAACACTACAATTAAAAAGCATCAACTCCTCTTTAATCTACCTTACTCATTGTCCAGCTTTCACATGCATATGAGGTGACTGAAAATACTGTGCTTTGGGTTAGATGCACCTTAGTCTTCAAAGTGACATCTTCGCTTCTTAACACTTTAAAGAGGTCTTTTGCAGCACAATTTCCCAGTGCGATATGACCTCTGATTTCTTGACTGCTGCTTCCATGGATGTTGATTGTGGATTCAAGCAAAATGAAATCCCTGACAACTTCAATCTTCCCTCCACTTATCATAACTTTCCTTATTGGTACAGTTGTGAGGATTTTCATTTTGTTTATGTTGAGAATAATCCATAGTGAAGGCTGTAGTCTTTAATCTTCACCACCAAGTGCTTCAAGTCATCTTCACTTCCAGCAAGGAAAGCAGCATCACTGCATATCTCAGGTTGTTAACATATCTTCCTCCAATTCTGATCCACATTCTTCTTCAGATTATTTGCTCAGCATATAGATTGAATAAATATGGTGAAAGGATACAACCTTGACACACTCCCTTCCTGATTTTAAACCATGCAGTATTTCCTTGATCTGTTCAAACAACAGCCTTTCAGTCAATGTTCAGATTCCTCATGAACTAAGTGTTCTGGAATTCATTGCAGTGTTATCCATAGTATGTTATGATCCACACAGTCCAATACCTTTGTATAATTAATAAAACACAAGTAAACCTCTTTCTAGTATTCTTCACTTTCACCCAAGATCCTTCTGACATCAGCAATGATATCTCTTGTTCCACATCCTCTTCAAGCTTCCACATGCAGCTTGATTTTTTCTGCAAGTCCCCTGTGAATTTTTTTAATTATGTTCAGTAAAGTTTTATTATCGTGTGATATTCAATAGTTTCCACATTCTGTTGGATCACATTTCACTAGATATTTACATTCTGTCCCAAATCCATTATTTTGACAGAATACATCAAGATATTCATTTGGCTTATTATTTCACCATTTTTATTTATGTGTCATTCAAAATGAATTAAAAACACACTCAAAGCCATCAAGTTGGATCCGACTCATAGAGACCCCTTCTTGGGTTTCCAAGGCAGTATCACTACAGAAGTAGATTGCCCAACCTTCCTTCTGAGGAGTGGCTGGTGGTTTTGACCGCCAGCTTTCTGATTAGCAGTTAAATGCCTTAGACACTATGCACTAGAGCTCCCTCTCTTAAAATGAATGCTCACTTTAAATGGAGCTCAAATCTCTGACTCCTTTCAGTTTATAAACACACTTCCGGCTTTCAGTGATTCATTAAATCCAACTTTTTTCTTACTTTTGATTGTGCTTTGATTTTACAAAGCATATTAGTTTTATATTCAACAATTCATACACATTTTGTTTTGTGACACTGGTTACATTCCCCACATTGTAACATCTTACCTCTCACTTTTTCCCTGTGGTTACTCTTTCCCCGTGTCCTTCTTTCCTGTGCATTTCTGCCTCCCTACTTTTCTACCTGTGCAAATGCTTCCCTTCTCGTTTCCTATGGTTGATTGTTCCAAGGAGTGTACCTACCTGGTGTAATTGTTCACTTTGCAGTACTGTCTATTGTTTGGCTGAAGGTTAGACCATGGGAGTGAGTTCAGTTCCAGGACCAAAGGGTGACTAGAGCCCATAGTCTCAGGGATTTCACCAGTCTCTATCAGACCAGTAAGCCTGGTCTTTTTTTATGATTTTCAGTTTTGTTGCACATTTTCCTCCCACTCTAATCAGGATCTCCAATTTTGATCCCTTTCCCAGTGGTTAGCATTGGTAGCCAAGAACCATGTAGTTCTTCTGGTCTTAGGGTCATGTAGGCTGAGGTGTTCATGGTCTATTAGTACTTTGGCCTAACTGTTTCCATGAGTCTTTTTCTTCACTCTCCTTTGCTCCAGAAAAGGAGAGACCAATAGTTGTCACTTACCTGGCTACTTGCAAGCTTTTAAATTCAATTATTTTGTCTTTGTTTCACATTAATTTTATAAACAGTTGCTGATATTAGAAAGATATCTGGACAACAAGAAGTGCTAATAAGATAAGTCTAACAAACTAAGAAATTTGTTGCCTCACTTATTAGGTGCTGCCCAAAGAGTAGTAACCATAATACTACAGAAAATATAGCATACTTTTATACATACCTTTGTAGAAAATATTATTCCAAATGTTTAACTATGAATTTTTTTTTTAATTGAAGAATACATACATACATAATTCAGACGCTTAAGTTAAGTTAATGATTAAGTCCATGGAAACTGGCAAATAAATCTGCAGCATAATATAAGTTTAATTTTTCAAATATTAACTTTCTATTAAATATTTAAAATGTATATGCTAAATAGAAAGTAAATACATGTGTAAAATTAAATAAAATATTTTCACACTGATACTTATTAATATTAAAGCTAATAATTAAATATTAAATATAATTACTTTTTAAAATATCATTTATTTTCAAAAGTTTACTTTTTATATCAACACATCCTTTCCAAAAAGAAGCCTAAGTTCTGTGTGACAACCATGGCTTCACATTTAGAGCCTTCAAATTTTGTTTGGAAATCTGTCTTTTCATGTGTATTGGTTTAATCAAATTAAATAGCTTGATAGAATTAATAAGACTTTACTGTCTGATACTTTGTAAAAGTATTCCTTTGACTTAGCTAAACTTGATCACTAAAACTGTTGTCAAGGTTACCAATGACCTACTTTCTGTTGCTAAATAAAATAAACAGCACTTAATCTTATTTTTATTTTACTTCCCAGCATTATTTGACTTCCCTGGTGGTTTTTTGTTTGTTTGTTTGTTTGTTTTTTGTGTTTTAATTATAAGACTATTAAGTCAAATTGAAGAGCATTCAAATGAGATGAAAGTGACTGAACTATCACAATAGAAATCTTGCCTTTCTCCTGCCATGCTGCACATAGAAGTAGGGTGAGTTGTGCAATACGTGGACACAGGTATCACCTTTCTGACATTCATCCATACCCAACTGCACCAAGTCCATATACATGTTAAAATATTCTAATAATTTAATGAACACATAGCCATTCTAAATAGTAAGAAGATAAGATAGACAAGCTAATTTGGTGATATCCTCTAAATGAAAACTCAATGTCAACATTGTTGTTGTTGTTGTTGTTATGTGCCCTCGAGTGAGCCCCGACTCAGAGCGACCCCTCCTTGGGTTTCCGAGGCAGTATCACTACGGAAGTAGGATTGCCCAACCTTCCTTCTGAGGAGTGGCTGGTGGGTTTGAACCGCCAG
>NW_006921688.1:9889289-9890260 GCF_000298275.1 Orycteropus afer afer | reverse complement strand
AGCCACTCCTCGGAAGGAAGGTTGGGCAATCCTACTTCCGTAGGGATACTGCCTCGGAAACCCAAGGAGGGGTCGCTATGAGTCAGGGCCGACTCGATGGCACATAACATCAACAACAATGTCAACATAGTCATTTAAATTTGAAGCAAGAATGTGCTCATACTTCAGAGGGAAGGTGACAAATTTCTGCAGCCATTCTGCTACTTTAGCCCACACAGGAGAAATTCAACCATAAAAGGTAAGAACAAATGAGGAATCAACAAATATTTGAAGAGAACAGCACCATAAAAAAAAAAAAAAAAAAAACTCACATGGAAGAATTTACACAATAATGATTAAAACCAAAAACTGACCTCAAGATACATGTACTTAATATTCTCAGAAATACATTTTAAGATGTATATGAAAAAGTTACAAGGTGAATGAGAGGAAAGGAAAGCAGAAAAACTGAGAGACAAGAAACAGACTCTGTCAACTGTCAACATATATTTCAGAAGGGTTCCTGGAGGAGAAAACAGAAGGCATATAAATAATGGAGGAATAGAATATATTTGATGAAGTGAAAACTTATGTCTTTATTTTATGGTTCATGATTTTGTGCCCTATCTAAAATATACTGGCTTAATGTAATATCAAAAATATTTTTTCTATACTTCCATCTAGATGATTTATGGTTTTAGCATTTGCGATGTTTGTTCCATTTCAAGCTAATTATTACATCTGGTGTGAGGTAAAGATAGTCTTTTATTTTTTGCTTATGAATGCCCAGTTGTTCTGACATCATTAGTTAAAAGCTTGTCTTTTTACAACTGGTTTAACATTGCATGTGTGTCAAAAATCAATTGAGGGATTCCAAGATGGTGGAATAGGCAGAAAGTCTGCACAGACCCTCTTCAACAAAGAAAAGAGAAACCAATTAATACAGATACAGAAGATAATCCTGGACCCCTGAGCCTTGAAGGGAAGAATAT
>NW_006921688.1:9876029-9885674 GCF_000298275.1 Orycteropus afer afer | reverse complement strand
TAAATTATGAAACTTTATGAATCACAATGAAAAAATGTCTGATATATTTCTGGAAAACTTTATGAATAGCCCTGAAATATTGTCTGAAGGTGAGACCCTCAGGTCAGAAGGAACTCAATATACAACTGGGGAAGAGCTGCCTTCTCAAAGTAGAGTTGACCTTAATAATGTGGATGGAATAAAGCTTTTGGGACTTCCATTTGCTGATAGGACATGACTCAAAATGGGAAGAAACTGGTGAAAACATCCATTAATCATCAGAACATGGAATGCACAAAATACAAATATAGGAAAATTGAAAGTTGTCAAAAATGAAATGAGTTGCATAAAGATTAATATCCTAGGTGATATTGAATTAAAGTGGACTGGTATTAGCCATTTTGAATCAGACAATCATATGATTGACTATGCCAGGAATGACAAATTGACAAGAAATGGCGTGGCATTCATCATCACAAAGAATGCTTCAAGATCTAACCTGGAGTACATTGCTGTCAGTGATAGGATACTACACATATACCTACAAGGAAGACCAGTTAATACTACTATTATTCAAATTTACACACAAACCGCCAAAACCAAAGATTAGGAAATAAAAGATTTTTACCAACTTCTGCAGTCTGAAATTGACTGAGCATGCAATCAAGATGTGCTGATTATTACTCGTGATTGAAATGTGAAATTTGGAAACAAAGAAGAATCACCAGTAGTTGGAAAATATGGTGTTGGTGATAGAAATGATGCCGGATCTTGCATAACAGAGTTTTGCAAGACCAGTGACTCATTCATTGCAAATACCTTTTTTCAACAACATAAATAGTGTCTATATATGTGGGCCTCACCAGATGGAATACACAAGAACAAGGTCAACTACATCTGTGAAATGAGGTGATGGAGAAATTCATTATCTTCAGACCAGATAAGGCCAGGAGCTGACTGTGGAACAGAAAATCAATTGCTCATATGCAAGTCCAAGTTGAAGCTGAAGATAGTTAAAACAAGTCCACAGGAGCCAAAAGATTATCTTGATTATATCCCATCTGAATTTAGAGACATTCTGAAGAATACAATTTGATGCATTGAACACCAATGACCAAAAAACAGATGAATTGTGGGATGACATCAAAAACATCATACATGAAGAAAGCAGAAGGGCATTTAAAAAATAAGAAAGGAAGAAAAGACCAAAATGGATGCAAGAAAAGACTCTGAAACTTGTTTCTGACCATAGAGTAGCTAAAGCAAATGGAAAAAATGGCAAGATAAAAGAGATGAACAGAAGATTTCAAAGAGCATCTTGAGAAGACAATGTCAATTATTATAATAAAATGTGTGGAGTCCTGGAGGTAGAAAACCAAAAGGGAAGAACACACTCAGCATTTCTCAAGCTGAAAGAACTGAAGAAAAAATTCAAGCTTCAATTTGCAGTGGTGAAAGGATATCCTATGGGGAAAATATCGAACAATGCAGGAAGCATCAAAATAAGATGGAATACACAGAATCACTGTACCAAAAAGAACTGGCCAATGTTTATCTATTTCAGGAGGGGACATATGATCAAGAGCCAATAGTATTGAAGGAAGAAGTCAAATCTGAAGAAATTGAAGAAAAACAAAGTCCCAGACATTGACAGAATACCCATTGAGATGTTTCAACAAATGGGTGGAGCACTAGAGGCACTTACTCATCTATTCCAAGAAATTTGGAAGATAGCTACCTGTCCAAATGACAGGAAGAGATCCATATTTGTACCCATTCCAAAGAAAGGTGATACAACAAAATGTGGAAATTGTCAAACAATATCATTAATATCACATGCAACTTGGGTTGAGAAGGGAAAACAGAAACTTATGCCCAAAGGAGAAAACACCCATGATTGTAAATAGTGGCATAAAAAAAGTTCAACTGTGTTGTCATCCAGTTTGTCAGAGACACGTGAGTCTCTTTCTTGATCCATCAGGAATACTTAAAATTAAAAAAAAAAAAAAAAATGTTGTTGCTACCACTGTCAACCATTCGGAGGGGGATCTTTGTAGGAGATCCTAGATAGAGAGGGAGAACAATGTGGACCAAAACTCAAAATGATTTTGGGGAAAAAAAAATAAAGGGAGACCAGGTTTGCTGGTCTGATGGAGCCTTGTGGAACCGCTGAGACTATGGCCCCTAGCTGCCCTTCAGGTCTGGAAATGAACTCACACCAGTGGCTTCCAGCCAAACAAAAGAGAGGCATAGGAGTTGAATATTTACCTGAGGTAGATAAACTCCTTGGAGAGAACAATCATGGGAGAAAGAACAGCTTTTATGCATAGGAAGACAGTGCAGGGGGCAGGAGTGCATGGAGGGAGAGACACAGGGAAGAGGTAACTATTGGGAGGAAGTGGGAAGGGAGCTGTCGCATTGGAATAAATCATAGTCATTGTCATGAGACAATGTGTGTATGAACTGCTGTATGGAAAGTGAATTTGCTTTGTAAACTTTCACTCAAATCACATTAAAAAAAATGTTGTTGATAATTTCATTCACAATTTCTTCTAAATTTTCAAGAACATAATCCTTCAATATATTACTTTATATTTCATCCTTATTTTTAATTTAAAAATGTTAATGTGAGGATTTGGAAGGAAAGGTGATTTATAAATCTTATAAATATTCATATGATTCACAGAAACTACAAGATATTGCTTTGAGATGATGAAATAATTTCCATCATTAAATGCTCAAGGAACAAACTCCATGGAAATGAAGCACTTGTATTAAATAGTGAAACAACACAATAATAGTTAAACCCTCTGTGTTCAAAACAGTAAGTTGTTAGTAAGAACAATAATAGAAATTATTACATGCTGTTCTTGACCTAAGATTTATAACTGTATTATTATTACTTTGTCTTATGGGTCCCCACAATTAACACTTGTACAATTTAGTGGTTCCTGAAAGGTAAGAGTTTATGTAACAGAGACATATGTGTTCTAACATGAACATTTCAAATGTTTTATCTCAATTGTTACTGTTGTTTCTATACTTTAAATGCTTTTTAAGCTTTATTCTGCAATTCTCCATTTTCTGACTGGTAGACAAAATTTGATATAGCATGCTTTGCTCACTAGAAAACAAACCTTTGGTCTGTTTATTTTATAAAATAACATGTTCTATACTTCAGTTTCACCTCCTAGTTCACAACATAGTGCCCAGGAACTTAAAAGCTTGCAAGTGGCCATTCAATGGACAATAATTGGTCTCCATTCACTTGGAGCAACAGAGGAAGAAGAAGAGGCAGGAATAAGAGGAGGAGATGGAATATGGGGCTAGTTGCTTCCATGGACAACTGTCTTCTTTGCCATGAGACCAGAACTGGATGGTGCCCAACTACCATTACTCAACATTTTGCACAAAGATCTTATAGAAGAATCCTGATCAAAAGAGAGACAATGCTGAACAGAATTGCAAATTCTCATGGAATCCAGATTTTTTGGAGCCATGGAGGCTGTATTGAACTTATTGCCCTGAGGCAATATCTATGCCTTAAACCAAAAATATCCTCTGAAATTTTCTTAAAACTAAACAGGAGTTTAGCTTAACAAGTAAAGAAAGTCCACCTTGAGCACTGTGCTCTTTTAAAGTCTATCTACATGGGATCAAAATAACAACAGCAACTCAAAGATTAGATACAAAAGTTGGTGGGCAGGAAGTTTACGTTAAGTGGGTAAGAGGAGGGTGAGAATAGTTGCATATCTTGAAGAATATTATCAGCGTCACTGAATTGTATGTGTATAAATTGTTGAATTGGTGTATGTTCTACTGTGTATATGTTAACAACAAAAATAAATTATTTAAAAAACAACTTTAAAACATTAAGTGAAAATACCTCGCCTCTTTCTCATTTGTAGCATTGATTCTATCTTTTCTTATCTGGAAAGACACGTGAAAAGCAGATTCCTACTCTTTCAGTTTATTCACCGTACGTCCACTGTTCTAGGGGCCCCGGTCAGCATCAGCTGTTCCACAGGAGAAAGGTGTGGTAGTCTGCTTCTATAAAGATTACAAGCCTTGGAAACTCTGTGTGGCCATTCTACTCTGTCCTATAGGGTCACTATGAGTTGAAATCAACTTGACAGCAAGAGAATTATATATACACTGAATTCTTTAAGAGAGAAGATATAATGAGTTAGAAACAATAAGCAAAGAAATAATAGAAATGAAGAACTCACTGTATAACTTGAGCTCAAAATACCTAAAACCTCTCTTCCAAATTATAGCTGATAGTTATTATTTCAAAAAATACAGCCATAACTATCTCTATTTGCAGATGGTATGATTCTACATAGAGAAAATCCCAAAGAATACACAAAGGTTATTATAGTTAATAACTGAACTCAGCAAAGTTACAAGGTACCTGAAGAACAAGGAGGAATCAGTTTTGTTTCTATACACCAGCAACAAAAATCTGAAAGAAATTAAGAAATCATTCTTTTTACAATAGCATTTATAAAAATAAAGTATCTAGGAATAAATGTAACCACGATGTAAAAGATCTTTACACTGGAAACTATAACATTCTTGTTATTGTTGTTATTTTTATGTGCAGATACTACTGACAAAAATTTAAAAGTATCTTAAAAACAATGGAAAGACTTGCCATACTCATGATTTGGAAGACCTAATATTAAGATGTCAATTCTACCCAAAGCAATTTACAGATATAGTAGCTTTTTTTTTGTTTTGTTTTTTTCTGAAATGGAAGCGTGAAGCCTCAAATTTAAAGGTAATCAAAATAATCTTGGAGAAAAAGAAAGTAGAAAGATTCACAATATTTGATGCCAAAATTTATGACAAAGATCAAAACTGTGTGGTACTGGTATAAGGATAGACATACTGACCAATGGAGTAGAAATGACAATCCAGAAATAAACCCACATATCTATGGCTAATTTATTTTCTATACAGGTACTAAATCAATGAGGAAGTAACAGTCTCTTCAACAAATGATGGTGGGACAACATGCAAAAGAATGTAGTTGGGTTCATACCTCATATCACATAGAAAAACTAGTGGATACATGATCAATGGCCTAAATATACAAGCTAAAATCATAAAACTTTTTAAAGACAGCATAGTCTTTAAAACACAGTGTGATCTGATTTTTAGGTAATGGATATGACACCATAAGCATAAACAATAAGAGAAAAAAAAGATAAACTGAACTTAATCAAAAACTTTTATGGATCAAGAGATGTTATCAAGAAAGTAAAACGAAAGCCAACAGAATGGGAGAAAATATTTGGAAACCATGTATCAACAAAGAAAGGAGAAACTAATTGAAATCCATATAGAAGACAATCCTGGAACCCTGAGCTTTGAAGAGAAGGACAAAGTGGATTAAATAACTACTAGTGAAAGAACCTGAATGAAACAGGAGACAAATGGAGCAGTGGACCACCAGCTCTCCTGGGGGCATAGCCATTTTGAATATTTCCCAATAATAGCAGGAGAATTGGCTCTGATCACAGAGGACTGCAAGGGCAAGGACTGCATTGGTGCCTGACAACAAGAAAGGAAAATGGCAGGGAAGGAAAAAAACAGACCTATGGACTGTCAGTGGCTGAACTGAAGGCGCAGCAATTTTGAAAGTTTGTGGGCAATGGGGACGGCCATTTTGGAATGTATGCCAGTGAGTGACATTGGTATCTGGATAGTGACTTAAGAGTGGGATCCACTTGCCAGGGATAGCGCAGGTGACTGCACTGGAGGCGGACAAATGGAAAGGTGTGATATCCCCCTTGTTGTTCTTATACCCCACACCCTCCTGAAGAACAGGGGTATGGCCCTCCCCCACCTCCACCCACCTTCTTGACCAGCAAAAATTCCATCCTGGTCTGTGCCCTCGACAGCACATAACAACACCAACAACAAACTGTGCCCTCACAAAGCATGGGTGCCATGTCCCAACACCCACAGTTTTGTTTGTTTGTTTTTAAATTATTCTTTTTGTCTTCCTCCTTTATTCCTTTCTTTTATCCCCCATCTCTTTCTCATCCTTGTTTTTTTGTTTGTTTGTTTATTTTGTTTTGTTTTCTCTCTCTCTTTTCTCTTTCCTTTTCCTGGTTCCCTTCTTTTTACTTTTTTCTGGTTCTTCCCATCCCTTGTCTTTCCTTTTGCAGTTTTCCCATTTCTTCTTTATCATTCTTTTTCTCTTGCTCTTTTCTTTCTTTCTTCCTGTGGTAAAAATTCACTCACTGCCGTCAAGTTGGTCCCAACCCATAGCGACCTCTCTTGGGTTTCTGAAGTGGTATCTCTGCGGAAGTAGATTGCCCAATCTTCCTTCTGAGGAGTGGCTTGGGGGTTTGAACTGTCAGCCTTCTGGTTAGCAGTCAAATGCCTTAGACACTTCTGTGAATTTGGCTGGCCCTGGTTTTGAATGTCAGGGCAACTGAATGTGGTTATTCCCTATGGCGAGATTGGTAATCAACTTCTGCTTTCTTGAGAGAAACCATGTAGGCAAGAAGGCAATGGGATGATATACACAAAACTCTGATAGAAAAAATTTTCCAACCAAGAATTATATGTTGTTGTGAGGTGCAGTGGAGTCACCCTCAACTCATATCAATCTTATGTACAACAGAACAAAACACTGCCCAGGGTCCTGTACCAGCCTCACAGTCCGTGCTGAGCCAATTGTTGCAGCCACCGTCAATCCATCTCATTGAGGGCCTTCCCCTTTTTTGTTGACCCTCCACTTTACCAAGCACAATATCCTTCTCCAGGGAATGGTCCCTTCTGACAACATGACCAAAGTAGATGAGACAAAGTCTGGCCACTCTCTCTTCCAAGGAGTATTCTCGCTGCACTTCTTCCAGTACAGGTTTGTTCAATCTTCTGCTAGCCCATGTTACTTTCAGTATTCTTCACCAACATTACAACTAAAAAGCATCAAATCTTCCTCAGTCTTCTTTATTCATTGTCCAGCTTTCATATGGACATGAAATGATTGAAAACATCATGGCTTGGGTTAGGTGCACCTTAGTCTTCAAAGAAACATCATTGCTCCTCAGCACTTTAATGAGGTCTTTTGCAGCAGATTTGTGCAGTTCAATACACTGTCTGATGTCCCTGGGTGTTGATTGTGGAACCAAGAAATATGAAATCTTCAATCTTCCCTCTATTTATCATGATCCTGCTTATTTGTCCAGTTTTGAGGATTTACATTTTCTTTGTGTTGAAGTGCAACCCATACTGCAGACTGTAGTCTTTAATCTTCATCAGTAAGTGCTTCAAGTCATCTTCACTTCCAGCAAGCATAGTTGTGTCATGTGCACACTCCAGATTTTTAATGAGTCTTCCTCCAATCCTGATGCCATGTTATTCTTCATATAGTCCAGTTTCTCAGATTATTTGCTCAGCATACAGATTGAATAAGTATAGTGAAAGGATACAACCCTGATGCACTCCCTTCCTGATTTTACACCATGCAGTATCTCCTTGCTCTGTTTGAACAACAGCTTCCTGGTCTATGTACAGGTTCCACATTTTGGTTACCTGTGTGCTGCTCTGACAAGAATATACCACAAAGGGGATGGCTTGAACAAAAAGGAGTTTATTCTCTCACAGTTTAGAGGCTTTACATCCAAGTTCAAAGTGCCAGGCTCTAGGGGCTGGGTGAAAGCCCCTTAACCTTGGGCTTCAGCTCTGCCTCCTACTCCCATTCCATTGAAGCCAGAGGCTTTTCTTTACTCAGCTGCTAACTGCTGAGGCTGACAAACCCAAGGTCAACAAGTAACAAGGCACAGTCCTGATATTACCAAACCACATGGCAGACCATTAATTCAAGTCCATTAAAAGTCCCAAGATTGGCAGAGCATGAGGCTGATGAATAACAACAAGGCTACATGCAGGATTCAAGTGTGCCATAAGCTAGTGACTGTTCCTCAAGGGTTCTCATTATATACAGGAACCAGACCACATCCCTAAGGCAGCTACTCAGCTGCTCACAGTAGATTCCACCATGGAGTTGATTCCAGTCTCCTCATGGGGAATACTACTACATCCAGCTGCCCAGCCACTCAACCAGGCCCCGCCAAACTGACACACAAATTTAACTACCAGATTCCTCATGAGCACAATTAAGTGTTCTGGGATTCCATAATTTGTTATGATCCACAAAATTGATGCTTTTCCATAGTCAATAAAACACAAGTATACATCTTTCTGGTATTATTTGCTTTTAGCCAAGATCCATCTGACATCAGCAATGATTTCCCTTATTCCACATCCTCTTCTGAATCCAGCTTGTAATTCTGGAAGTTCCCTGTTATTATACTGCTGCAACAGTTTTTATCTTCAGCAAGATTTTACTTGCAAGTGATATTTATGATATTGTTCAATAAGTTCCACATTCTGTTGGATCATCTTTCTCTGGAATGGGTACAAATATGAATTTCTTCCAGTCAGTTGGCCAGGTAGCTATCTTCCAAATTTCTTGGCATAGACAAGTAAGTGCCTCCAGCATGGCATCCATTTGTTGAAACATCTCAATGGAGCCTTTTTTTCACCAATTCCTTCAGTGCAGCTTCGGCTTCTTCCTTCATACCATCGGTTCTTGAACATATGGCACCTCCTGAAATGGATGAACCTCAACCAATTCTTCTTGGTACAGTCATTCCGTGTATTCCTTACATCTTCTCTTGATGTTTCCTGCATCATTCAATATTTTCCCCATAGAATCTTTCAGTATTGCAACTTGAGGCTTGGATTTTTTCTTCAGTTCTTTCAGCTTGAGAAATGCTGAGCCTGTTCTTCCTTTTGGTTTTCTAACTCCAGGTCTTTGCACATTTTGTTGTAATAACTGATTTGTCTTCTCAAACTGCTCTTTGAAATCTACTGTTTGTCTCTTTTATCTTGTCATTTCTTCCATTTGCTTTAGCTACTCTCTATTCAAGGGCAAGTTTAAGCATCTCTTGTTACATCCATTTTGGTCTTTTCTTCTTTCCTGTCATTATAATGACCTTTTGCTTTCTTCATAGATGATGTTCTTGATGTCATTGAAAATTGTTCTGGTTTTTGGTCATTGGTGTTCAATGTGTTAAATCTATTCTTTAGAGGGTCTCTAAATTCAGGCACGATATAATTAGGGAAATATTTTGGCTTTTGTGGAAATATTTTAATTGTCTTCAGCTTCAACTTGAACTTGTATATGAGCAGTTGATGGTTTGTTCCACAGTCAGCTCCTGGCCTTTTTTTTGGCTGAAGATATTGAACTTCTCCATCACCTCTTTCCACAGATGTAGTCAATCTGATTCCTGTGTATTCCATCTGGTAAAGTCCATGTGTATAACTGCCATTTATTTTGTTGAAAAAAAGGTATTTGCAATGAATAAGTCATTGTTGTTGTTGTTAGGTGCTGTCGAGTCATTTCCGACTCACAGAGACCCCATGCACAGCAGAGCAAAACACTGCCCAATCCCATGCCAGCTCCATGATCTGTGCTATACTTGAGTCCATCATCTCAGCCACCATGTCAATCCATCTTGTTGAAGGCCTCCCCCTCTTTCATCGACCTTGCACCCTATCAAGCATGACATCCTTCTCCAGGGAATGGTCCCTTCTGACAACATGACCAAAGTAGGTGAGACAAAGTCTGTCCATTCTCAC
>NW_006921688.1:9870897-9875574 GCF_000298275.1 Orycteropus afer afer | reverse complement strand
TTGTTAATGATTCTTCCTCCAATCCTGATGTCACATTTTCTTCATATAGTCCAGCTTCTCGGATTATTTGCTCAGCATATAGATTGAATAAGTGTAGGGAAAGGATACAACCCTGACACACTCCCTTCTTGATTTTAAATCATGTAGTGTCCCCTTGTTCCATTTGAATGACAGCCTCCTGGTCAAGGTACAGGTTCCTCATGAGTACAATCAAGGTATTTGCAGTAAATAAGTTATTGGTCTTGCAAAATTCCATCATACTATCTCCAATGTCATTTCTACCACCAAGGCCATATTTGTCAACTACCAGTGATTCTTCTTTGTTTCCAACTTTTGCATTCTTATCATCAGTAATATTCAACACATGTTAATTGCATGTTTGGCCAATTTCAGTGTAAAGAACTTGATAAAAATCTTCAATGTCCTTGTCTTTGGCTTTCAGGCTCAAGCTCAAGCTCGCTGCCATTGAGTCAGTTCTGACTCACAGCAACCCCCCCTTGGTTTTCTGAGGTGGTATCTTTATGGAAGTAGATTGCCCAATCTTCCTTCCTAGGAGCAGCCTTTGGGTTTGAACCACCAGCCTTCTGGTTAGTAGTCAGTGTCTTAGGCAGTATGCCACCAGAGGTTGGTGTGTAAATTTGAATAATGATAGTATTAACTGGTCTTCCTTGTCGAAACTAAACTCACTGCCATCTAGTCAATTCTGATTCATAGTGACTCTCTTTGGTTTCTGAGGTGGAAAATCTTTCAGAAGTCAATTTCCTAGTCTTCCTTCTGTGGAGGAGCTGGTGGGTTTGAACTGCCAACCTTCTCGTAGCAGTCAAATGCCTTAGGCACTATGCCACCTTGTAGGCATAGGTATATTATCCTATTACTGACAGCAATGGGCTTCAGGATAGATCTTGAAACATTCTTTGTGATGATGAAAGCAACGCCATTCCTCTTCAATTTGTCATTCACAGCATAGTAGATTATATTGTTGTCTGATTCAAAATGGCCAAAGGAGTCCATTTTAGTTCATTAATGCCTAGGATATGGATTTTTATAAATTCCATTTAATTTTTAACAACTTCCAATTTTCCTAGATTCATACTTTGCACATTCCATGTTCCAATTATCAATGGATGTTTATAGTTGTTTCCTCTCATTTTCAGTCATGACACATGAGCAAATGCAGGTCCTGAAAGCTTTACTCCATCCATGCCATTAAGGCCAACTCTACTCTGAAGAGGCAGGTCTTCTCCAATCATGTTTTGAATTCCTTTCAACCTGAGGCCCTCATCTTCTGGCACTATTTCAGGCAATGTTTCAAGGCTATTCATAAAGTTTTCCAGTAATATATCAGTGTTTCACAGATATTTATAAAGTTTTCACTGGCCAATTCCTTGAGAAGTGGATGGCCCCTTCCTTCTTTTGACTCTATCTCATTTTGGAAGCTCTGCTGAAATATGTCCACCATGGGTGACCATTAACCACTAGAGAGATGTAAATCTAAACATCATGAGATACAATCTCACCTTAGCACTAATAACAAAGTTCAACAAGACAGAAAATAACAAAAGCTGGTGAGGATGTGGAGAGATTGGGACACTCATACCCTGCTGGTGGGACTGTAAAATGATACAAACACTGTGAAAATTGATATGACAATTCCTTAGAAAGTGGGAAATAGAAATACCATTTGACCCAGCAATCCCATTATTAGGTATATATCCTAAAGAAGTGAGGGCCAAAGCATGAATGGATATATGCACATCCATGTTTATTGTAGCACAATTCACAAAAACCAAAGAGATGGATACAACCTAAGTGGCCATCAACCTCAATGAAAATTTAAAAAAAAAAAAAACTCAACAAAAAGATTATCAATCCAATTTTAAAATGGAAAAATCACTTGAATAGACATTTTTTCCAAAGAAGATATACAAATGGCCAACAAGTACATAAAAATGTGCTCAGTATCATTAGACAGTAGAAAAATACAAATTCTAACCACAATGAGATATTTCTTCACATCTACCCATATGATTATTATTAAAATAAAAAGTGTTGGAGAGGATGTGGAGAAAATGGAGCACTGATATGATGCTGGTGGGGATGTAAAATGGTACATCCATTCTGGAAAATAGTTTGATGGTTCTTTAAAAATTTAAAGTTAATAAATTGAAAGCAGAAACTCAAATAGATTTGTGTACATCAATATTTGTTCCAGCATTATTCACAAAATCCAGAAGATGGAAAAAGCCTAAATGTACATCAACAGATAAATGAATAAACAAAATGTTGTATACACATACAATGGAATATTATTCAGCCATAAAGAGAAATGAAGTTCTGATTCATGCTATAACGTGGATAAATGTTGGAAACATTATGCTGAATAAATCAGATATATAAGGACAAATATTACATGATCCCACATATATAAAATATCTTGAATAAGCAAATCTATTGAAATAAAAGCTTAGTAGTTACCAAGGGCTGAGGAGAGGGCAATGGGGACGTAAATACAAAAGAAAACTGCCTCTCCCTACATCAACAATGAAAGTCTACAGTGGAGGTCAAGCAAATGCCCAGAAGGTTGAAAAGACAAAACAAAACAGAAAATCTTATGTCCATAAGAGTTTAGCAGCATATAGCAGTAAGAACTTTTCTCATGCACCTGCAGATCCACTGGTACACCTCTGTGATCTCAATCACAAGTGTGGGAGTCAGCTGGGTGTTTGCAGATCTAGGCTGGCCTTGGTTGGATGTTCAAGCTGTGGGCCTGGACAGCTCTGGTTGGAAGGGCAGCAGCTTCCTGGATGAGCTTCCTTATGGCTCTGACCATGGTTCAAAGAGCAAGGCCAGTCATAGAAGCACACATCAGATCTCTGCTTGAGTCACACCTGGTAGCATATCACCTACTAAAGCAAATCACATGGCTGAGCTATTTCAAGAAAATTGTGTAAGTCAGGTCTGTCCAGTGGAGCCAACAAGAACTGACAATTCTTTTTAAAAAATTAACAACAGTTACAAAATGATATGAAATAGTACATTTGTATACTTTTCTCCAATTGTCATTAAAAAAAGTTTCTGCTGCTTGCTGTTTGTTTGTTTGATCAGAATCCAAATAAAATCTAAACATTGCAAAAAAAAAAAAAAGAAAGAAAAGAAAAGAAATGATATTTCTTAGAGTAGCTCTAAGTTTTTTTTTTTAAAAATAAGTTCTAATAGTAACTGTAAAAGAATGTCTATGCTCTTCTTTTCTTTAGATGAAAGACATGCTTTCAGATAATTCATTTAGCAATGAAACATTGTCTGACATAGTGCCAGAAGATGAACCCCTCATATTGGAAGGGACTCAAAATGACTGGAGAAGAGCTGTCTCCTCAAAGCAGAGTCAACCTTAATGACATGGATAGAGTAAAGCTTTCAGGACCTTCATTTGCATGATTCAAAGTGAGAAGAAATAACTGAAACATTCATTAATAATTGGAATGTGGAATGTATGAAGCATGAATCTAGGAAAATTGGAAGTTTTCAAAAATGAAATAGAACATATAAAGATCCATATCTTAGGCATTAGTGAGCTGAAATAAACTGGAATTGGCCATTTTGAATCAGACAATCACATGGTCTACTATGCCAGTGATGACAAATTGCAGAGAAATTGATTTACATTTATCATCAAAAAGAACTTCAGTCTAAGATGCAACAGTTGGTCTCTCCTCGTCTGGAGCAAAGAAGAATGAAGAAAACCAAAGACGTATGGAAACAACCAGTCTAAGGAACTAGTGGACCATGTGAACCTCAATCTACATTATCCTGAGACCAGAAGAACTAGATGACACCCAGCTGCCACTGCCAACTCCTCAGAAAGGGATCAAGATAGGAGATCCTGGACAGAGTTGGGGGAAAATGTAGGAAAAAAAAAAAAAAAAAAACTCAAAATCACAAAAAAGACCAGGATTACTGGTCTGATAGAGACTGGTGAAACCCCCGAGACTATGGCCTCTAGTCACCCTTCAGCCCTAGAATGGAACTCACTCCAATGGCTTCCAGCCACACAATAGACAGGCGTATAAGGTGAACATTTACACAGGTGGGTATACTTCTTAGACCCATGGGATCAACTATGGGAGATCTGAAAGGCAGTATTTGCACAGGGACATAGCTTATAGAGCAGGAATGCATAGGAAAGGACAGAGGGGAGAAATAACCACAGGGAAGAGTGGGACAAGAACTTTTACTTTATGGGGATTCCAATCAATATCATGAAATAAAATGTATATGAACTGTTGTATGGAAAATGATTTTGCTCTGTAAACTTTCACCCAAATCACAATAATAATAAGAAGAATATTTTAAGATCTATCCTGTAGTATAGCACTGTCAGTGATAGGATAATATCCATAAGTCTGCAAGGAAGACAAGTTAATACTATTATTATTCACATTTAAGCACCAACAGCTAAAGCCAAAGATGAAGAAACTAAAGACTTTACCAACTTCTGCAGTCTCAAATTGACCAAACATGCAATGATGATGCATTGATTATTACTGGTGATTGGAATGCAAACGTTTAAAATGAGGAAGAATCATCAGTAGTTAGAAAATATGGCTTTGGTGATAAAAATGATGCTGGAGATAAAATGATAGAATTTTGTAAGACCAACAAATTACTCATTGTAAATAA
>NW_006921688.1:9868621-9870732 GCF_000298275.1 Orycteropus afer afer | reverse complement strand
TTAATTTTAATTGCTCGTATGCAAGTTCAAGTTGAAGATGAAAAAACTAGTCCACAAGAGTCAAAATATGACCTTGATTATATCCTACTATTGAATTTACAACTGATCTGAAGAACAGATTTGACACATTGAATACCAATGACTAAAGACCAGATGAGTTGTGGGATGACATTTTTGATGTTTTTGACATCATATATGAAGAAAGCAGAAAAAAAGGTCATTAAAAAGACAGGAAAGGAAGAAAAGACCAAAATCGATGTCAGAATAGACTCTGAAATTTGTTCTTGCTAAAATAAACATAA
The DNA here is from genome assembly GCF_000298275.1 of Orycteropus afer afer. NCBI lineage: Eukaryota > Metazoa > Chordata > Mammalia > Tubulidentata > Orycteropodidae > Orycteropus > Orycteropus afer. The sequence continues at coordinate 9,870,430 of NW_006921688.1, read as the reverse complement.
GAAATGGTGAAATAAAAGAGCTGAACATATTTCAAAGGGCACCTTGAGCAAACAAAGTAAAGTATTATAATGAGATGTGCAAAGACCTGAAGCTGGAAAACTAAAAGGGAAGAATACTCTGGGCCTTTCAGAAGCTGAAAGACCTGAAGAAAAAATTCAACCCTAGAATTGCAGTATTGAAGGACTCTATGGGGAAAATATTGAATGGTGCAGGAAGCATCAGAAGAAGATGGAAGGAATACACAGAGTCACGGTATCAAAAAGACTTGGTAGATGTTCAACTATTTCACGAGGTAGCAAATGATTAAGCATATAAGAGAAGAAATCCAAACTTCACTGAAGGAACTGGCAAAAAACAAGGTTCCAGGAATTGATGGAATGCCTATTGAGTGTTTCAACCAGTCCCTGGAGAAGGACTTGGTTAATTGGAGAGTCAGTGAAAAAGAGGAAGACCCTCAATAAGATGCATTGACACAGTGGCTGCAGTAATGGGCTCAAACACAGCAAGCATTGTGAGGATGGCCCAGGACCAGACAGTGTTTTGTTCTGTTGGACACGGGGTCACCATGAGTCGGAGCCAACTCAACAGCACTTAGCAACAACAACACGAAGTTCATTTTTACCTGTTTTCTTTATACTCATACCTCTAAATCAAATGTGGTCCAAAAATTAAGTTGTTTGCAAGGAATATGGTTAGTGTGTATTGTGTCCTCATTAAACAAGAAGGAAAAAAAAAAATGCTTTAGTTCTTTTTTTTCCTCTCTCTCTCTTTTCTTAACATATTTTTTCTCCTTTTCTTGGTGAGTCACTTCTTTCTGAATATAAATGTACGCATTTTTACTTTGGTGAGATCTAGACTGAAATCACCTTTATGACTCACCACTCATCTGCAGAAGAAGATAGGCAATTTTGTGAAAATCACTTCCAGCATGGTAAGTTAAAGCTTCTTTTTCTGCCTTACCCTTGTGCAAAATAGAGCTGACCTGCTAATGCAATGTTATTTATGCAACATCCTGGGTCTTTTATGGGGGTTTCCAATAAACCAAATTACATTAGAAAATGAGAAGTATTGTTGGAAGAAACTCTTAATGATTCCAAATGTGAAATATATGTATGACTGTTACATGAACATACATATGTATATTGCATTCGCAGCAGGAGCACGAGCTCCTTCTCAGAGGGACTGTGCTGTGCAAGAACTGCCCCACATTGCCGCAGGGCAATGACGACCAATGACCCAGAGTGCTAGGTTTTGAATTTTTCAAGAAAAAGTAGAAACAAGAGGATTTCTGCAAATACCCTGATCTTTTATTTTCTCTTTGAAATTCAGGAACAGAGTTTAGCTAATAATATACCTGTTAACAAAGTTATATAATGTATTCGCTGGGACTCGATTCTTCCTTTATTTTTGAATTTTTAAATTAATTTTTTATATTTCACTAGATTTTATCTTCAAATTTAAATTAATTATTTAAGTTAATCACCCCTTTACACTTACTTCGGGCACTTCTTCCTTCCCACACCTAACAGACCTCTGTACTGTTGATGGTATATATGCCATGGTTGTGGATTGCTATAAAATGCATGACTATTTATAAAATATGTAATGTAGCTTTTGTGTCTTTTAAAGATTTACTTCAAATGGCATCACACTATTGATAAATTCAGCATTTTAAGTTCAACATTAGATTTTAACCCACATTGGTTCTCCAGGTACTATATCAGTGCTACAATTGAGTACACGAAGCATCCTTTGTTTCTGTCGCTTAGACGCCCAAGTGTAGCCATTTGCCTCCTAACCAAAGGCAG
>NW_006921688.1:9864309-9868201 GCF_000298275.1 Orycteropus afer afer | reverse complement strand
GAAACGACTCGACGGCACTTAACAACAACAACAACAAAAGTGAAGAGGACTTGAAGCACTTACTGATGAAGATCAAAGACTGCAGAATTCAGTATGGATTACTCTTCAATGCAAAGAAAACAAAAACCCTCACTATTGGACTAATAAATAGTACCGTGATAAATGGAGAAAAGATTGAAGTTGTCAGGGATGTCATTGGATCCATAATCAAGTACAATGGAAGTTGGTGTTGTTGTTGTTGTTATTTGCCATCGAGTCGTAGCAGTCAAGAAATCAGACGACTTACTGCACTGGGCAAATCTGCTGCAATTCTTTTGCAGCACCTGCAATCTGCACCGAACAACAATAACATTGCTCAGATATGTAAGCCATGTAGGCTCCTATCGAAATGTGTGATACATTCTCTGAGTGATCATGTCAAAGCATAAGATAGCTGCATCATCTGGGACATACATGATTACTTTCACTAAATACTGCTCGATTTCTCTCCAGAATGGCTACACCAGCTTACGCTTAGATTAAAATGCACTCAAAGTGTCCATTGCTCTACCTCCTACACATTGTCACACTTTTATTATGTGCTTTTAATCTGCATTGAATTTCTCCTTTTTTTGGAGTTGCCTATTTCTAACATACAGTCTTTTTCTAGTTGAAGAGTAGGATGATTCCTTCATTTTAATATTCAGAAAGGGTTTGCTCTGCTTAATTTTTGTGATGTCCTTAGATGAATGGAAGTGTTCATGAATATGTTCCTTTAGGAAAATCCATTAATCTTTTTCTTCACTGCTTGCACATTTTGTATCTAGTTTAAGAATTTTTCCCCTAGCCTAAACTCATAAAGTTAACTTCCCAAAAACAAGTCCATGAGAGCCAAATATGACCTTGATTTAAAAAAAAAAAAAAAAAAAACCTCACTGCTGTCAAGTCAATTCGACTCATAACGACCCCTCCTTGGGTTTCTGAGGCAGTATCACAATGGAATTAGATTGCCCAACCTTCATTCCTAGGAGTGGCTGGTGAGTTTGAACCCCCAGCCTTCTGTTAGCAGTCAAGTGCTTTAGGCACTACGTTACCAGGTAACGTATTTATTTATATCCCTCCTTAATTTAGAGACCATCTAAAGAATAGATTTGATGCATTGAACACCAGTGACCGAAAACCAGACGAAGTGTGGGATGACATCAAGTACATCATCCATGAAGAAAGGAAAAGGTCATTAAAAAGACAAAAAAGGAAGAAAAGACCAAAACGAATGTCACAAGAGACTCTGAAACTTGCCCTTGAGTAGAGAGCAGCTAAAGCAAATGGAAGAAATGACAAGATAAAAGGGCTGAACAGAAGATTTCAAAGAGAAGCTCAAAAAGACAGTCAATTACTATAATGAAATGTGCAAAGACCTAATGTTAGATAACTGAAAGAGAAGAGTATGCTCAGCATTTCTCAAGCTTAAAGAAGTGAGGAAAAAAATTCAAGCTATGAGTTGCAATATTGAAAGATTCTACATGTAAAATATTGAATGATGCAGGAAGCATCAAAAGAAGATGGAAGGGATACACAGAGTCACTGTACCAAAAAGAACTGGTTGATGTTCATCCATTTCAGAAAGTGGCATATGATCAAGAGTCAATGGTAATGAAGTAAGAAGTCAAAGCTACACTGAAGGAACTGTCAAAGAACAAGGTTCCAGAAATTGTCAGAATACCCATTGAGATATTTCAACAAACAGATGCCACACTGTAGGCACTCACTCGTCTATGCCAAGAAATTTGGAAGACAGCTACCTGGCCAACTGACTGGAAGAGATACATATTTATACCCTTTCCAAAGAAAGGTGATCCCACAGAATGTGGAAATTATTGAACAATATCATTAGTATCACAAAGAAGTAAAATATTACTGAAGATAATTCAAAAAGGGTTACAACAGTATATTGACAGAGAGCTTCCAGAAATGCAAGCTGTATTCAGGAGAGGATGTGGAATAAAGGATATCATTGCTGATGTCAGATGGATCTTGCCTGAAAGCAAAGAATACTAGAAAGATGTTAACTTGTGTTGTTAACTATCCAAAAACATTCAATTCTATAGATCAAAACAAATTTTGGATAATATTGAGAAGCATGGGAATTCCAGAACACTTAATTGTGCTCACGAGGAACCGTACATAGTCTACAAAGCTGTAGTTCTAAAAGAAAATGGGATACTTCATGGTTTAAAATAAGGAAGGAAGTGCATCATGGTTGTACCCTTTTACCATACTTACTCAATCTGTATGCTGAGCAACTAATTCAAGAAGCTGAACTATATGAAGAAAAGCATGGCATCAGATTGGAGGAAGACTCATTAACAACCTGCAGTATGCAGATGATACAACTTTGCTTGCTGAAAGTGAGGATGACTTGAAGCACCTACTGATGAAAGTTAAAGACTGCAGTCTGCAGTATGGATTACATCTCAGCATAAGGAAAACGAAAATCCTCACAATTGGACCAGTAAGTAGCATCATGATAAATACAGAAAAGTTTAAGTTGTCAAAGATTTCGTATTACTTGATTCCACAATCAACACCAATAGAAGCAGCAGGCAAGACATCAGATGTCATATTGCACAGGGCAAATCTGCTGCAAAAGGCCTCTTTAAACAGCTGAAGAGCAAAGATGTCTCTTTGAAGACTAAGGTTTGCGTAACCCAAGCCATGGTATTTTCAATCACCTCATATGCATGTGAGAGCTGGACAACGAACAAGGAAGACCAAAGAAGAGTTGATGCTTTTGAGTTGTGGTGTTCGTGAAGAATACTGAAAGTACCATGGACTGCCAGAAGAACTAACAAATCTGTCCTGGAGGAAGTACAGCCAAAATGCTCTCTGGAAGTGAGAATGGCCAGACTTTCTCTCACCTGCTTTGGTCTCGTTGTCAGAAAGGACTATTCCCTGGGGAAGGATATCATGCTTGGTAAAGTGGGGGGTCAATGAAAATGAGGAAGGCCTTCAACGAGATGGGTTGAGACAGTGGCTGCAATGATGGGCTCAGGTACAGCAAGGTTTATGAGGCTGGCACAGGACCAGGCACTGTTTCATTCTATGGCACACAGGGTAGCAATGAGTTGGAGCTGCCTCAATGGCACCTAACAACAAAAACAACTTCCCAAGTTTAGCTTCAAAATGCTAAGGTTTGCTTTACACATTAAGGTCTCTGTTTCACATTAAATTTCTTTTTCTGGGTGGTGTGATGTAAGGATATCATTTATTTTCCAATGTAGAAATATTTATTGCGTGATTCTTTCTTTCCTAGTGGTGTTCTGTGCCAGTTCTGTCACACATTATACTTCCATGTATTCATGTTTCTATTCCTAGCCCTCCATGCTGTGTCATTCATTTATTTTTTGGCATGAACCAATGCCACATAGCCTTAATCATTGGTCATCTACAATAGTATCTGTTAAAACAATTTCTTTAGCCTTCTATATAAATTTAAGAACAATTGGTTATGCTCCACAAAAATCCTATGAGTTTTTATTGGAATTGCAATGCATTGTAGATTCATTTCAAAACTACTATCATCAAAAAAACATTAAATCTATTGCCTAGACCAGGATATTTTGGAGAGCTAAAAGCTGCTAGAGTCCTTATTGAATAAAAAAAATTATAGAAAAATATTTTAAAATTTTATTAAAAGTATTTTGTAAACTAAAATATTTTCTAAAACATAAAAATGACATATACAATTTTCAAATTATACAGAAACAACTTTATATTGATAATCTGAGCATTAAATAAAATTTAAACAAATTGATTATGTTTGAGATATATGTACCTACTTTGGTGTTATAAGTATTTGCCTTTAATGCAATAGGCTTGGTTGTTTTTACGGAATGCATTTTTTTGTCTTACA
>NW_006921688.1:9862032-9863229 GCF_000298275.1 Orycteropus afer afer | reverse complement strand
TGTATCTACATAGTGTAAATGTTCAGCTCATATGCCTGTCTTTTTTTTGGCTGGAAGCCACAGGAGTGGGTTCAACTCCAGACTTGAGCAGCTAGGAGCCAGTCTCAGTGGTTCCAACAGATTATGTCAGACCAGCAAACCTGGTCCCGTTTTTTCATGATTTTGAGTTTGGTTCCACGTTGTTCTCCCACTCTATCCAGGATCTCCTACGTAGATCTCCCTCTGACTGGTTGACAGTGGCAATCAGGCATCATCTAGTTCCTCTAGTCTCATAGTCACATAGGCTGAGGATCTCATGGTCTATCAGTCCTTTGGACTTAAAAAAAATATTTTCGAAAAATTGTTTTGCATAAAAGTATTTTATAAATCCACAAGTATAATAAAACCAATAGTCTGGCCAATTAGTGAATATATGTAAAGTTATATCATTGTAATTATTCATTAATATCCCCTTCTGCTCTCCAGAATGATACAATTTGGACAATAAATTATAGTCATCTTAGAGATTATGTAAGTAATTCTGCTCTGGTTTCTTAACTTTTCTTTTTCCCCATTTCCTTTCTTCTTTGGCTTTGTTATTACTTTCTAATTTTAATATAAACATATTATTTTGTATAAATAAACACATCTACATGATTTAAGTACTTCTTATGGCTGATCGGTGTTTTATTCCCACATACTTACTTCACAGTCTCAAATTCCAACTTATCTTTTCTTACTTTTTTTTATTGTACAATTTCAAAACAAAACATTTTTTAAAAAACCTGGAGGGCCAAAATTTTCCAAATACAACTTCTTCAGGCAGATTAAAGCCACAGTGAGATACTACTCACACTCTTGGGAATGACTAAAATTAAAAGACCAACAAATCAACTGCTTATAAGAATGTAGAACAACTATAAGGCTTATATATTGCAAGTGAGAGTGCAAAATAGTGTATCCACCTTAGACATCTGATTTTCAGTTTCTTATTAAATGAAATAAATGCCCATAAAAATAATTATTAAACATTTTATTGATAATACCAAACACTGGAAATAATGGCTAAAATTTAGAGCCCAATGTTCATTGTTCACTAAATAGGGAAATAATTTTTGTTATATTCTTACAATGTATACCTTCTAAGCAAGAAAAATGGATGTATTGCTGATATGCTGTATACATATATATATAAGCTCTGGTAGTGTAGTGCCTAAG
>NW_006921688.1:9858965-9861512 GCF_000298275.1 Orycteropus afer afer | reverse complement strand
CTACATATATATATATAAAACACAGATAAATCTCAATCATTATATTGCCTAAAGGAAGCTGGATACCAAAGTATACACAATGAATGATTGCACATGATAAAAATCAGACCAGAAGTTTCCTTGGTGGGGAAGTGTGCAAGGGGCCAAATAGGTAATAAATGTAAAATAGTATAAGAATATTTAGATTGGCAAATCAAAAGTCAAAGTGTCAAAGCCAGCAAACTGTACTTTAAATCAGTGTATTTCATTTTATGTAAATTTTAGTTAATGAGGATGGTAAGAAATGCCATTGCTTTTTCTAATATTTCTTAAATCACAAAAATAAGAGTAGAAACTCAAAGTCATTCTGTACTAACTCTCACTGCTGTCAAGTGGGATCCGATCCATAGTGATCCCTCCTTGAGCTTCTGAGGCAGTATCACTACAGAAGTAGATTGCCCAACCTTCCTTCTGAGGAGTAATTCTGTATTTATTAAATAAATAAATTTAAATATATTTTATCCTATAACTAAATTAATTTATAAAATAATAAATAAAACAGCAAAAATTTTTGAGAAGGGAAGGCAATATATCAAAAGCATGTGACAAGCACAATATCAGTAAGGAACAGAAAGACACAGAGGGGTGCACAAGAGCTACAGAAAACAAAGATAAACACTGTTATATACACGATACACAATTCTGCATTATTGACAATGACAAACATCAGTATATGGATGGATACATATATAGATAAGCAAGATGATCAGACCAACAGGAATATATCCATGATGATATATATATATAGGTATGGTGATGATATTTCTACATACTTATTTGTATGTGCTATAAAAATGTCTGCATATATAGTGTAGCTAACAGGGACAAAGTTATGATAACTTCTTAGCCACAATCAAACACCTTGAGGGAGTGAGTAGCTGGGTCTAGGGGCTTGAGATGATGATCATGGGAGCCATCAAGCTCAACTGGCATAACATAGTCCACAATAACATTGTTCTGCATCATGCTTTGGTGAGTAGTAACTGGGGTCTTAAAAGCTTGCAAGGGGCCAAGTGCAACAATTGGGTCTCTCCTCATCCAGAGCAAAGAAGAGGGAATAAAAGCAAAGATTCATAGAAGCAATTAGTCCAATGGACTAGCAAACCAAGGGAACCTAAGCCTACATGGCCCTGGTCTCAACCAGAAGAACTTGATTGTGCCTGGCTACCAATGCCAACCACTCAGAAAGGGAACAAAATAGGAGATCCTGGATAGAGTCCAGAAATAATGTGGAACAAAAGTGAAAATTACAAAAATGACCAGGCTTACTGATATGACAGAGACAGGTGAAACCCCCAAGACTACAGCATCTCATTACGCTTCAGGCCTGGAATTTAATTCACTCCCACGAGCTAACCTTCACCAAACTATAGACAGACCTAAAAAGTGAAAAATTACACCAGGTAGGTACAAACCTAAGAATAATTAACCATGGGAGATCAGAGGGCAGCATTTGCACAGGAAGAAAACTCCTAAGGCAGAGGAAAGAAAGACACAGGGAAAAGGTAACCACTGAGAGGAAGTGTGAAGAGAGCTTTCATGCTGTGAGGATTGCAATCAATGCTACAAAAAAAAATGTGTATTGTCGCAGGGGACATCAAGCTCAATTGGGATAACATACTAAACAAAAACATTGTTCCACATCTTACTTTGGTGAGTAGCAAGTGGGATCTTAAAATCTTGCAAGATGCCATCTAGATGCAACAATGCGTCTCTCCTTGTCCAAAGCAAAGAAGAATGAAGAAAACCAAAGATACATAGAAAGAATTAGTCCAAGGGACTGGCACACCATGAAATCCTTAGCCTATATGACTATAGATTAGAAGAACTAGATGGTGCCCAGCTACCACTGTCAACCACTCAGAGGGAGATCTATGGATAGGGTGGGAGATTAATGTGGAACAAAATTCAAAATCATAAAAAAAAAAAGGGGGGGTGGACACCAGGTTTGCTAGTCTGATAGAGCCTGGTGGAACCCCTGAGACTATGGCCACTAACTGCCCTTCAGTTCTGGAATTGAATCCACTCCTGTGGCTTCCAGCCAAGCAAAAGACAAGCATATTAGCTGACTATTTAAATTAGGTAGATACACTATTTGGAGAGATCAATCATGGGAGAATAGAAGGGCACTGTATGCACAGGGAGACAGCTCAAAAAGCAAGAGTGCATGGGAGGGAAGGACACAGGGAAGAGGTAACTATGGGGAATAAGTGGGAAGAGAGCTGTTACACTGGGAAATTGCAGTCGATTTGTTCTATAAATTTTCACCCAAATAACAATAATTTTTTTTTAAAAAAAAAGTGCATGAACTGTTGATTAGAAAATGAGTTCTCTATGAAGAACTGTACTCCAACAAATTTGAAAATCTGGAAAAAAATGGACAAATTTCTAGAAACACACCACTTACCTAAACTAACACAGACTGATGTGGAAAAGTTGAACAGGCCCATCACAAAAGAAGAAATTGAACAGGTCATCAAAAAATTACCAACTAAAAAAAGTCCTGGC
>NW_006921688.1:9848582-9849485 GCF_000298275.1 Orycteropus afer afer | reverse complement strand
AATTAAAAAAAAAAAAAAAAAAGAGTTTTCTCTGTAAACTTTCACCCAAAGCACATTAAGAAGTTAAATAAATAAAATAAAACAAATCTTTGAGGTAAAAATACATCATCAGTAAAAGTTCTCTTCATTCAAATAATAACTTGTCAGAAATATTTACATTTTATTCAATTTTCTTTCCCAGATGTTATTTTATAATTTTTAAAACTTGATAAAGAAATGTAATGTTATGCCCATAGACTGTTAAGAAAACTAAGTTAATAATGTTCTCATATATAAAAAATATATACAAAGAGGAAAAGGAGTCTACATTTTATTACCAACCAGTATGCTCTGTATAGTACTAATATCTCCCAAACTATATTTCATAGTATAATAAAAAAAAAAAAAACTCACTGCCATTGAGTTGATTCTGACTCATAGTGACCCCCATTGGGTTTCTAAGGCTATAAACCTTTACAGAAGTAGACTGCCTCATCTTCCTTTCACAGAGAAGCTGATGGGTTTGAACCACCAACATTTTGGCCAGCAACCAAATGCCTTAACCACTATGCCACCAGAGCTCATAGTACAATAATTCTGCATAATATATATATATATTTCCAGAAAAACACATTTGTGGTATTTTTTTCTTAAAAAAAAATTGAGAACTACCAAATATAAAAAGTTGTATGTGATTATTTTAAGAAACTGTATATTATGCTTCAGAAAGTCTGAAAGTTGCCTACAAGATCCCTGCTACATAATTGGGTACTTATACAAGGTGGTATTTTTCTTTAAGGAATTCTCTGGTTGGTGTATGCTTTGTACTCAGTATTCACAACAGCATGTTTTTCTTTCTGTGATATTTATTTTTTAATTCTTAGTAAAATAAAAAGTAACACATCTTTTCTATTTTTAATCTGC
>NW_006921688.1:9846243-9847720 GCF_000298275.1 Orycteropus afer afer | reverse complement strand
GAAGGCTGGCAGTCAAACCTACCAGCCATTCCTCAGAAGGAAGGTTGGGCAATCTACTTCCATAGTGATATCACCTCAAAAACCCAAGGAGGGGTCACTATGAGTCAGATCTGACTTGACGGCACTTAACAACAAACAACAACAACCAATCACAGAGGACGCCCCACTTCTAGTTAGCCCTCCTCCAACTTCCCAGTGCCAACAATCTCCAGTCAAGGCATACCCAAATCCTTCCCTTTTTCCACTACAAAGCTTTCACCTTCCCCTCCAGTCTTTAAGTTTCTGCCAAACACAGGTGATGGTGGCTGACTCCCTTAACAGAGCAAGTTCTGAATAAGTAACTTTTGCTGTTCTCATTTGGGTATCCCATTATTTCAATATAAACCAGGAACCAAATGAAAGAAGTAGAAATGGCTCCTTTCACCATAACTTCCAACGATTCATGATAGGAAGTTATTTCCTGTCTCATCACCATTGGGCACTGCTGAATTGGCAGTTTGTTCTCTATAAATGAAACATGTATTGACATATCTTCATGTTCACTGATTCCTTCATCAGCTGTGTCTGTTCTGCTGGTGACCCCATCAATGGCATTCATTTCTATTATAATGTTTTTGCTTTCTAGCTTTTTTTATTATTATTCTTTGAGTTTCTGTCTCCTTGCATTATCCATCTAACCCTTAGCATATTAATTATAGTCATTTTAAATTCCTGATCTTGTAATTCCAATATCTCTGCCATATTAGAGTATGGCTCTGATGCTTGTCCTGTTTCCTCAGATTGGGGTTTTTGCTTTCTAACATGTCTTGTAATCTTTTATTGAAAGCTAGATATATTAGGTTAAAAAGAACTGAGTTTTTCATTAAAGATTTTATATTTATGTTTATCAAACTAGGATTTGAGCCTTATTTACTGTTTCCCATAGTCATTAGTACCAAATATGAAAATTTCCTCCACTGTCCTTATCTATGTCTCCCCTCTTGTCTTCATTTTTGTGGAGTTTTTTTTTTGTTGTTGTTGTTAATATTCATCAAGTCTTCTTGGCAAACCTAGGCACAACAGAATGGTTACCTTTAAAGTAACATTAGACTTATGTTTGACTTAACAACTAGGTAGCAAAGCCGAAGCAAGTTGATATATAAAATTAACCATCACAGAATGTATTAAGCATAAAACTGTCCCATAAAATTTTAAATAAATATTTTCATAGAATAATTATTCATTGGATTTCTAAAATATTAAACTTTAAAAATGAATTGGAAACCTGCTTTATTTATTCATTTCCCAGGTATTTATTATTTTCCTCCTATGTGTCAGGCATATAAACCAAAAAAAAAAAAAACACCAAACTCACTGCTGTCAAGTTGGATTTGACTCATAGCGATCCCTCCTTGGGTTTCTAAGGCAGTATCACTACAGAAGTAGAACACACAATCTTCCTTCGGAGAAGCAGCTGGTGGGCATATAGGAGTATATA
>NW_006921688.1:9832561-9844288 GCF_000298275.1 Orycteropus afer afer | reverse complement strand
TGTGAAATAAAGCCTTGGTGATAGAATGATGCCAGAGATCTTATGGTAGAATTTTACAAGACCAATGCTCCGTTAATTGAAAATACCATCTTTCATCAACATAAATGGCCATATACATGTGATCTTGCCAGATAAGGAAATACACCGGAATCAAATGGACTACCTCTGTGGAAAGAGAAGATGGAGTTTAATATCATCAGTCAAAACAAGGCCAAGGGCCAACTGCAGAACAGACCATCAATTGCTCATATGTAAGTTCAAGCTAATGCTGAAGAAAATTGAAACAATTACATGAGAGCCAAAGTACGGTCTTGAGGATATACTAACATCTGAAGAATAGTTTTGATATATTGAATGCTAATGACCAAAGATCAGTTGAGTTGTGGAATAATATCAAGGACATCTTACATGAAGAAATCAAAAGGTCATTAAAAACACAGGAAAGAAAGAAAGACCAGAATGGATGTCATAAGAGACTATGAATGTTGGTCTTGAATGGAGAATAGCTAAAGCACAGGGAAGAAATGATGAAGTAAAAGAACTGAACACAAGATTTCAAAAAGCAGCTCGAGAAGATAAAGTATTATAATGAAATGTACAAAGACCTGAAGTTAGAAAACAGAAAGGGAAGAACACCTAGGCATCTCTCAAGTTGAAGGACTAAAGAAGAACTCAAGTCCCTAGTTGCAAATTAAGTGAAAGATTCCGTGAACTAAATATTTAAAGATGGAGGAAGCATCAAAGAAAATGGAAGGAATATAGAGTCACTATACCAAAAAATAATTGGTTGATGCTCAACTACTTCAGGAGATAGCATATGATAAAAAAATTTTAAAAAACCCACTGATGGTACTAAAGAAAACAGTTCAAAGTGGATTGAAAGAATTGGAGGAAGCAAGGCTCTGGAATTCACAAAATACCAATAGAGATGTTTCAACAAAAGAATGCAATTATGGAAGTGCTAACTCATCTATGCCAAGAAATTTGGAAGACAGCTACCCTGGCAGCTGAGTGAAAGAGATCCATATTTATTCATATTGCAAAGAAAGGGAATCCACAGGAATGTAGAAATTATTGAAAAAATTCATTATTATCACACACCTGTAAAATTTTGCTGAAGATAATTCAAAACTAGTTACAGCAGTACATCAACAGGGAATAGTCAGAAATTCTAGCTGGATTCAGAAGAGGAACATAGAACAAGGGATGTCATTGCTGATGTCAGATCTTGACTGAAAACAGAGAATACCTGAAAGATGCTCACCTGTGTCCAATTGACTGCACAAAGGCATTTGACTGAGTATCATAACAATTTATGTGTATGTGGTAGTTAAGGTGATATATATCAACTTGGTTGGGCTGTGGTTTTCAGTGGCCTGACAGCTGGATGTAGTCATTCCCTATGATGAAATTGTAATCACCTGCATAGTGGAACCTGCTATAAGCAGCTAAGTACCTCCCTTCAGGGTGTGGTCTACTCTCAGTATATAAGAAGTTTTGAGAAAGTACTCTGGCTTTTTGGCACATCTGGACTCTGCATTTGGCTGCCAACCTGGGGTTTGTGCCATTTTACCTGACGATCTTGGGTTTATCAGCCTCAGCAGCCAGCAGCTGCATGAGGCAGAAAAAGCCTCCAGCTCCAGTGGGCTTGGGACAGGAGGTAGATTTAAAGCCCAAGATCAAGGGGCCTTCCTCGGGCCCTTAGAGCTGGCACTCTGAATTTAGACTTCTAGCCTCTTAACTGTAAGAAAATAAATTCCAATTTGTTAAAGTCATCCACTTGTGATGTTTCTATTATAGCAGCACTGGAGAGCCAAGAGAGTATACAATTGTGAAGAATGGAAATTCCAGAACATTTCATTGTGCTTGTGAGGAACCTGTACATAGACCAAGAGGCAATAGTTCATATAGAACAAGCAGATACTGCATGTTCAGTGTGTGTGTCAGGGTTGCATCCTTTCACCATACTTATTCAATCTGTATGCTAAGCAAATAATCCAGGAATTTGCCCTCTGGGAAGAAGAATGTGATATCAGGCTTGGAGGAAGATGTATTAACAACCTGTGACAGGCAGATGACATAAATTTGGTTGCTGAAAGTAAAGAAGACTTGAAGCACTTACTGAAGAAGATCAATGATTACAGAGTTCAACATGTATTACAACTCAACATAAAGAAAACAAAAATCCTTACAACTGGACCAATAAGTAGCATCATGATAAACAGAGAAAAGATTGAAGTTGTCAAACATTTCATTTGGCTTGGATCCCCAATCAATGCCCCAATCAAAGGAATCAGAAGTCAAGAAATCAAACAACATATTGCATAGAACGACATTTACTTGTGTTTTACTGAATATGCAAAAGCATTTGACAGTGTGGATCGTAACAAATTATGGATAACACTATGAAGAATAGGAATTCCAAAGCACTTAATTGTGCTCATGAGGAATGTGTACATAGATCAGGAGGTTGTCGTTCAAACAGAACAAAGGAATACTGTGTGCTTTTAAATCAGGAAGGGTGTGCATCAGGGTTATATGTTTTTACCACACTTATCCAATCTGTATGCTGAGTAAATAATCCAAGAAGCTGGACTATATGAAGAAGAACACAGCATCAGGATTGGAGGAAGATTCATTAACAGCCTGCAATACGCAGACGACACAAGCACAAGCTTCCTTGCTGAAAAAGAAGATGACTTGAAGCACTTAACTGATGAAGATTAAAGACTATAGTCTGCGGTATGGATTACACCTCAACATAAAGGAAATGAAAATTCTCACAACTGGACTGATAAGCAGCAGCATGAGAAATGGGAGAAAAGATTGAAGTTGTCAAAGATTTCATTTTACTTGGATCCACAATCAACAACCATAGATGCAGCAGTCAAGACATCAGATGTCATATTTCACTGGGAAAATCTGCTGCAAAAGACCTCTTTTAAGTGATGAAGAGCAAAAATGTCTCCTTGAAGAATGAGGTGTGGCTAACCCAAGCCATAACATTTTCAGTTCCCTTCGTATGCATGTGAAAGCTGGACAATGAATAAGCAAGACCAAAGAAGAATTGATACTTTTGAATTGTGATGTTGGCAAAGAATACTGAAAACATCATGAACAGCCAGGAGAATTAACAAATCTGTCCTGAAAGTGCAGATGGAATGCTCCTTGGAAGCAAGAATGGCCAGACTTCACCTCATCTACTTTGGTAATGTTGTCAGAAGGGACTATTCCCTGGAGAAAGATAACATGCTTGATAAAGTGGAGGGTCAGCAAAAGAGGGTAAGACCCTCAACAACATGAACTGACACGGTGGCTGCAATGATGGGCTCAGGTATAGCACGTTTTGTGAAGATGGCACACTACCAGGCGATGTTTTACTCTGTTGTACATGGAGTCACTCTGAGTCAGAGCCACCTTGATGGCACCTAACAACAACACAAATTGTATTTGGCAAATCTGCTCAAAAGACCTCTTTCAAGTGTTTAAAAGCAAAGAAGTCACTTTGAGGACTAAGGTGCACTTAACCTAAGCCTCAGTCCTTTCCATCACCTCATATACATGAAAAAGCTGGACAATGAATGAGGAAGAGTGAAGAAGAATTGCTGCATTTTAATTATGATGTTGGCTAAGAATATTAAACATACCAGGAACTACCAGAAGAATGAACAATTTGTCCTGGAAGTAGTACAGACGGAATGATTCTTAGAAGTGAGGATGGCAAGACTTTGTCTCACACACTCTGGGCATGTAATCAGGAGGAACCATTCCCTGGAGAAGGACATCATGCTTGGTAAAGTAGAGCATCAGTGAAAAGAAGGGAGACTCTCAATGAAATGGATTGACACAGTGGCTATAACAATGGCTCAAATACAGCAATGATTGTGAAGATGTTGCAGGACCAGGCAGTGCTTTGCTCTGTGCTACAGGAGGTCATTACAAGTTGAAACTGACTTGACAGCACCTTCCAACAACAACAACAACAGTGTTTACAGAAGCAAATTGCCACATCTTTCTTCTGTGAAGCAGCTGGTCGGTTTGAATCACTGATCTTTCAGGTCGCAACCAAGCACTTAACCACTACACCACCAGGGCTCCTCTCTTAGTGGGCACTATGTTAGAATTTATTATTGGAATTATCATTATTACTTTTCATATCAAATTGAAAGAATATGTCAAAGACTATGTGATTCCCCTTCTAATGTATGCAGTTGATTTTACTGAAAATAAAATGTGGAAACTCTCGTATTGCTAAGAATTAGTTCCTATTTCTAGTAGACAATGACAGAAGTTGAGAGGGTGGTAGGAACAAAAAGGGGCAGGAAAATCAGTACCCCTTTCTCCTCTATCCCATATAATCACTCCCTTAGACAGTGACTACAATAGCTAATAACATTACTATTTTTCCCAGCCAATGTTAGACTTAAGCATCCCCTAAACACATATAACATTTGACAGTCGAGAGCAAAGAAGTAAAACATCAATACATAGTACCATCTGGAAAAAGAGAGAAAGGAAAACCACATATAGTACTTAATATTTTGTTTTTTAGCAACAAATATTAGTCACTATGCCACCTTCACTTTGAACTCTAAGATCCTGATACAAAGCTCAATTCTCCCAAATCTTCCATCACTCTGGTTACATTAATTAATTTATTAATGCATTCATTCATTTAAGGACTCTTTACTGAGTGTCAGGAACTATATTCAGGGCCAGAGTTACTGCACTAAACAAAGAGACAACAATCCTAAGCTGCAGAAAACTTATGCTTTGCTCTAAGTAACAAAAAGTTTAAATACAGGGAATGTTATATAGGGGGAGGTCTGGTGGCACAGTGTCTAAGGCATTTGACTACTGACCAGAAGGTTGCCAGTTCAAACCTACCAGCCTCTCCTCGGAAGGAAGGTTGGGCAATCTACTTCCATAGAGATATCACCTCAGAAACCCAAGGAAGGGTCACTTTGAGTCAAAATCAACTTGAAGGCAGTGAGTTTGGTTTTTTGTATATAGGTCCTAGAGTTCCTGGGAGTGTAAATGGTTAAATGCTCAGCTGCTAACCAAAAGATTGGACATTTGAGCCCACTCAGAGGCACTGAGGAAAAAAGACATTAAAAAAAAAAAAAAAAGAGAGAGTAGCCACTGAAAAACCCTGTGGTGCACAGTTCTACTCTGACACTGGCACACTTGGATTACTGTAAGTCAGAAATGATTCAAAGTCCGAATTGACTCAATGGCAACTAGCATACAATCCATAAGATAAAAAGAGAAGTATGAAGAGTGATGAGAAGTTTGGTGTTGGGTTTGCAGTTGTAAGTAAGTACAACTGAAGAATGTGTGGAGGACAGTATATGGAAAGAATGAGAATACGGGGAGGGAGAAGCAGGCATTGGTGTCAAAGAGTAAAACATGCTGCTCTGGAGAAGAAAAAAAAATCATTTAATAGGGGTGAAAATACAGACCAGACTGGGAAACAAGGTATAAAATGAAAGTACTGTGTGTTCCAGCATTCTAAGGGAAAAGTGATCTTTTATAGAGAAAAGTAGGAAGTGAGTACATGACCACAATCATGGGGCCTTGAGATTATGTGCAGCTATAAGACAACAGCAAGTTAAAACTCTTCAAAGTTAGCTGATTGATTTTCTAACATAGACTTCTTGGAGCCACCCTAGCAAACAGTTTTCCGAAATATCTTCATATTCATTCTGGGACATGTTGCACCAATTTTCTCCTTTGACCATCTCAAAAAACATATTCCTGAAAAACATTTCTTCAGAAACTTTCCATTGTTTTCTGAGGGTAGTTAAAATTCTATAAGAAGGTACATGTTTTTCAGGCTGTAAGTCACAGGCTCTATTCTTAGGAAGGTAGAAAAAGGACCTGGGATAAGCCAAAGTTCAATTCAAGATGGAGTTCATCCTATACCAGAGTCTGCCGCCTCATTTATGCCAAGCACCTCAATTTTCAAATGCACCTTCACATCCCCTGAGCTTAGCAATGTCTAATCCTACTTCTCTAGAGGACGGCACGGGGTATTGGCGATGGCATAGACTCCTCCCTGCTGGGTGGGGAGAAATCAAGAGCTATTCTGTCTCCTCAGACTACTTCAGCAAGTCATTCTAGAGACTTTTGCTGAGCTGATATTACATCAGCAATGTTATCAGCTTTTTGAACTATAGTAACAGAGAAGTTTTGAATGGGTTTTTCTAACTACATTATGCCATAAGTAGGCACAAAGTCTTGAAGGAATATATAACCCTTTCCATATCTGTCTACTATAGGGTTGTCCAAGAGGACAAGTTCTCTCTTTGGCAGAGTTATTAATTTTAATTCACTAGTCCACTGTAGCCCATCAGAATAAGAGTGGACATTTAATGGGATGCTACGAGTTCTTAAGGTGTATTGACCTCACATAGGCTATCCATCTAAGCATGGTAAAGCCCAAGTGTTGGGCTCAAGGAAAGAATTTTTTTCTTAAATCAGTTCATCCTCTACATAAAAATACATATTCATATGGAGCACAGATCATGCTTGCCTCTGTTTATTACTGAAAAGAAATAGTGTCTTGGTTCTTTGGTGCTGCATAACAGAAATACCACAAGTGGATGGCTTTAACAAATAGGAATTTATTCTTTTACAGTTTAAAAGGCTAGAAGTCCAAATTCAGATTGCCAGCTCTAGGGGCTGGGGGAAGGCCCATTGATCTTGGGCTTCAGCTTTGCCTCTTGTTCCAGGCCCACTGGAGCTGGAAGCACCTCCTAACTCAGACAGCTGCTGGATACTGAGGCTGATGAACCCATGGATGGCAGGTAAAATGGCACAATCCCAAGATTGGGAGGCAGCAAGGCAGCCCCTGGTTCAAGTCCATGAACTGGAGATGAAGATTCAGCCAAATGCAGGATCCAAATGTGCCAAAAAGCTAGAGACTTTTCTTAAAGTTTCTCCGTATATACTAGAATCAGGCCACACCCTGAGGGCAACTCCCCTTCAACTGATGAGGTTCTCACAGCACATTTCACTATGGGGTGATTACAATTTCATTATAAGGAATGACTACATCAGCATGCAAAACTACTCAAGACCACGACCCAGCCAAGTTGACACACAACGTTAACTACCACAAATAGTTTGGTTGGCTATTTTCAGCCAACTTTCAGTTAAGGAGCTGTTACAAATCTTCTCAGCTTTAGATGTTCTTAAAGTTGGGACAGATTGGAAACATTTGATCATCTGCAAGGCAATTATCTCTTAATTGTGTACAATATTGAGAATTTTCATCAAAAAGGATACAATACTCTCTAAGAATTCACCCAGAAATGAGTGAGATTTAAACAAGACACTAGAGATACATTTGCAATCAAGAGGGTACCATAGTTTTATGCAGATGGTTCATTGGCTGGTTTATTAAAATCTTCAGTAATAGGTACATTTCTAAAATCAAGTACTGGGACAGCAAAAGGGTCTGAATGGTCTTGTAAGGACCAAAGGGAAAGCAACATATCCAGAATTCAGTTAAATTGCTGGGACTGGTTATAGACCAGGCCAAATTAACAAGAACTCTGCTTTTCCAAACATCAGCAGGAACTGGAAAAAGTAGCAAGAGAGAACTTAAGAAGAGTTTCATGATGAAAATAAAAACACAATAAACTAAATAACTCAAAAATAACAGCTACGACAGAGTAAATTCCTTCAGTCACCTGTTTAAAAAAATAAAAACTCTTACTGAGGAAGAAGACCACAGCAATGAAGAATAGCTGAAAATACCAAGGATAGGAAAAATTATAAAGCAGAGTCTAAAAATTTCAGCAGGCTGCATGGAGTCTTCCTTCAAAGTCTTGGGATTAGCTGTCTACTTCTGAAGTTGTCTACTTCTGGCCACTGGGACATTTAAAGGTAAGCTTTAAATCCTCTGATAGCTGCACATTGCAATGGAGTGATTTTCCTCATTTAAGCTGTGCCACATGGCTCCAAGCTTTGACTCTTAGTTTTGTAGCACAGGGATTGCAAAGAAGAACTAGAGTCCCATCCAGTGGACTTTTATAAGTCTTTAAATTGATGCCTTTTCTAATACACATCATGACCAGGAGTGATATAAGGATATTGGTGTTTTACCTCTAGTCATTAAAGGCTTCTTTAACTTGTGAAACATACTTCTTACACTCAATGACTGTATTTACTGCATTTATATAAATCAGGCTATACAATATTAGGTCAATGTAAGCAAAATAAGGAAGAATAATGGGTCTTAGGGTTATTATGCCATATAGGTAGAGTCAGTGAATCCCCAGTGGGGTGAACCTTATATTTAGGGGAACTATGGGAAGGACCATAGTGAACCAAAGGCTACATATAGTTTTCTTATTTGGGTTTTTATTATTTTATTTGTCCTTTCTACTAAGCCAGACTTCTGGATGAGATAAGGACAATGCAATCGCTGATAAATGGAAACTGTCTGAAAAAGTCATTGAGTGAGTTGGTCAGTAAAATGAGTTCCCTGATCACTACAATGAGTTCTTGGGGTTCTCTTGGTAGGTATATTCTCAAGAAGTTTCTTTGCTACAAAGACCATGGTACTGTGCCAGCAAAGGAAAACTTCTACTCAATGTGAAAATCTACAAATCATTACTAACATATACTCACAACCATTTGAAGGAGGGAGCTGAATAATGTCTAACTGCTACTCAAGCACAGGCCCAGAAGGCAAGGAGTATTGTCCTGGAGACATCTTAAATACTTCTAGGATTTTGGTGATGCAGGCTGAGACAGTGACTGGCCACATGCTCCACAGTCTCAAAGAATTTTCCCCACCAAATTTTTTTAGACTCTCAATTATCCAGTTTCGTCCTATGTGGGAGTTCATGAGTAGAGTTCACACTATGGGAACATGAAGAAATTTAAGGAGGACTGGCTTTTGATTGGGTCTGTTCATAAATGACTAGCAAGATTTTGGAAATAATCTGCCTTTTTCTACATTTCAAGTTCTTCCATTTGGGCTAGTTTTTGACATTTTAAAAGGTTTTCTGAAATTATTTCACAAAAGTTGACTCTTCCATGAATAAATCTGAAGGATTCATCTCTTCATGAGACCTCGGGAATGCCTCTAGCTATCACAGGGTCTACAATATTTTTAGACACAACTTGTCTAGCTGCTTTATCACTAAGATTTTTCCTAAAATCTCTTTAGTTTTAGACACTTCTTTGTGCTAATGAGCATGCACCTTCATTACAACAATTTCAGAAGAAATTGGACATCCAAAAGATTTCACACAGGGTCTTATATCTATATAAGGTCCTAGATAGAAAGATAGATGGATAGATATAGATAGATAAATATGATATATCTTCTTTACTTTACAGACTTTCCTGATACAAGTTTGCAATCTCTAGTAAAGACAACAAGCTCTGCTTGTTGAGTGGAGGTGACTTTGGGAAGGATCTGACTTTTAAGGACCTCGGTGGAGGTTGTAACAGCTTATCCTGCTTGATAATGAGAGTTAGCTGGATCAGGTCTTGTGTAAGAGCCATCTACAAATAAAATTTAATCAAGATTGGTTAAAGGAATTTCTCTTTAGATCTATTCAGGGAGTCAACAGCTGCTCTGTTAAATCTAAACAGTCATGCTAGAGGCAAAAATATCACTGGTTTTGGAAGGAAGCATGGCTGTATACATATAAGTCACAGATTGTAGTCTAATACTAGACGTCACCAGGAGGAGAATTTTATAAGTGAGC
Source organism: Orycteropus afer afer (assembly GCF_000298275.1). Classification (NCBI taxonomy): domain Eukaryota; kingdom Metazoa; phylum Chordata; class Mammalia; order Tubulidentata; family Orycteropodidae; genus Orycteropus; species Orycteropus afer. The sequence goes on along the minus strand of NW_006921688.1, from coordinate 9,834,557 downwards.
CATCTGGCAGAGAATGTTGAGTTGAAACATAATTAAGTAAGGCAGATACACCATGAGAGACATAAACATTTAGAAAGTTACTCAACATTAATCAGGAGTACTTCCTAATAGTTTGGCAGTAACAGCTACCACTATAAGTTAAGGAGGGTAGCCTCAAGCCATGGGGTCAAGTTGAAGACTATAATAGCCCACAGTTCTTATTACCCTCCATGTAAATACACCTAAAGTATTTCTGGACATTTCATGTGTGAACAGAGAAAAATTTAGAGGATAATTCGGCATACCTAAAGTAGGTGAGTTATTTAAAGCTTTCTTTAATTTAACTATATAACATATAGTTAAATTAAAGTCCTTGACTTCATATTACTTGGTTCTACAATGAATACCAATGAAAACAGCAGTCAAGACATCAGAAGATGTATTTTATTAGGAAAATCTGCTGCAAAAGACCTCTTTCAAGTGATGAAGAGCAAAGATGTCTTCTTGAAGACTAAGGTGCACCTAACTCAAGCCATACATGGTATTCTCAACTGCCTCTTATGCATGTGAGACCTGGACAATGAATAAGGAAGACTGAAGAAGAGTTGATGCGATGCTTTTTAGTTGTGGTGTTGGAGAAGAATGCTAAGAGTATCATGGTCTGCTAAAAGGACTAACAAATCTGTCCTGGAAGAAGTGCAGCTGGAATGCTCCTTGGAAATGATACTGGCAAGATTTTGTCTCACCTATTTTGGTCATACTGTCAGAAGGAACCATTCCCTGGAAAAGGATATCACTCTCAGTAAAGTGGAGAGTCAATGAGGAAGTGAAAGGCCCTCAACAAGATGGATTGACACAGTGGCTGTAATGATGGGCTCAGGTATAGAAAGGATTGTGAGGCTGGTATAGGATGGGGCAGTGTTTCATTCTGCTGTGCATAGCGTCAATATGAGTCAGAGACAACTCGATGGCACCTAACAACAACAACAACAACAACATACCTTCTTAATTTTCTGAGGTAATTTGGAATGCATATGACTCAGGGGCCTTTAAGTTTTTTATAAAGACTGATCTAAAAGATAAAAACAATTTTGCTGTAGTCCTCTGAATACCAATCAAAATAAGCATCTCACAATGGTTGTTTAATTCAGGAGTCTTTACTTTCTAATGTAATATGCACTAAATAAGTTTAGATAAATAATAATAATAAAAGAGTGAGCAGTGATTTTCTGGACTGAATTTAGTAAGGTTATGCCAACTGAACGGAAATGCACATCTTGAGGAGTTAAAGTGCTTGCTCATGTAATGGGCAGCAGTCCTGAAAAGAGGGCCCATATCACCCCTGGAACTCACATTCTCTATTTTCAAAACAGTTTGGCCTTGATTTTTTTAATTTAGAGCTCTCATACTCAATGAAATCTCAGTGGGACTTATCATGGCATTTGGGCAGTGTTTTCCTTCTACTAATATGTATCTTATTGCAAATAGTTAGTTTTGAGACTCAGGGGCAAGCTTCTGTTTTCTCACTGAAATAGTTTATCCTGCTACAGGTGTCTTTAAATGTTTGTCTATAACCACTAATTTGTGTGTGTGTGTGTGTGTGTGCCACTTATGAAGTCTGAGATTCCCTGGAGAAGAAACTTGAATCAAACAGACAATATTTGCACAGTACAGGTGCCCTCTATTGGTGAAGGTACAGATTCCCGCAGAAGCAAAACTGAAACCAAACTTGCAAGTACAAAAGTGAAACTAATTTCACCTATCTTCATGAAGGCTAAACAGATATGTCAATAAAACCCAAAGAGCTACAACACACAGGCATGGAGCTCAATTTGAGGTTATTTGCCTTACACAAGTCCCAAGACTCCATGGAGATGAAAGGTCCAAGTTACCCAGCTGGTACAAAAGTTCTGCCATTTCCAAGGCTGCAGAAGATAATGCACCTTAGAATCCCACTTCTGACAACAGAAATGTCAAAGAGTAAAACAGAATGTTCTGTAAAAGCAAAAGAAAAGAA
>NW_006921688.1:9814948-9819391 GCF_000298275.1 Orycteropus afer afer | reverse complement strand
GCCCCGACTCATAGAGACCCCTCCTTGGGTTTCCTAGAAGAGAGGATTTACCAAAGATTGTTGCAAATTCCCATGATTAGGTCCACAAAATCAAAGTTTTGCAATTTTTTTAAATAAAAACAAAAACTGCTGGTATTTAATTACATTTTATCTGTGGAAGGGAAGTAATTTGGTATGCCTGAAGACCGTGATGTTTACTCTTCTGTGCATTAGCCCTCATTTCTCTCCTGAAAAAGATAAATGATCTCTTACTTTCTGAATATAAAGTGGATTTTTCATCCAATGAGAGTAAAACATAGAAAGCCACTTACCTTTCTTTTTCTCTTCTCATTCACATTGTCAGAATAGCCTACCACTTTGTCACTCCATGGTCAAACTGTCAAGTTAGCTATTGTTGTTAGGTGCTATCCAGTTGGTTCCAACCCATAGCAGCCCCATATACAAAAGAATAAAACTCTGCCCAGTCCTGTGCCATCCTCACAATTGTTGCTATGTTTAAGCCAATGATTTCAGCCATTGTATCAATCCATGTCATTGAGGACCTTCCTACTTTTTGCCCACCCTCTACTTTATCAAGCATGATATCCTTCTCCAAGGACTGATTCCTTCTGAAAAAATGTCCAAAGTATGTGAGATGAAGTCTCACCATGCTAACTTCTACAGTGGATTCTGGCTGTACTTTTTCCAGGACAGCTTTGTTCATTCTTCTGGCAGTTCATGGTATCTTTAATATTTTCCAACAACATTATAAATCAAACATATCAATTCTTATTTGGTCTTCCTTATACAATGCTCAGCTTTCACATACATGTGAGGCATGTGAAAAAAATAATGGTTTGGGTCAGGTACACCTTAGTCTTCAAAGTGTCATCTTTTTTTTTTTTTTTTTAACACTTTCAAGAGATCTTTTGCAGTGGATTTGCCTAAAGATCTGCCCATTTGGTTTCTTGACTGCTGTTTCCAAGGACCTTAATTGTGGATCCAAGTAAAACCAAATCCTTGACAACTTCAGTCATTTCTCCACTTACCATGAAGTTGTTTATAGGTCCAGTTGTAAGGATTTTGGGTTTTTGATGTTAGGTGTAATCCATACTGAAGGACATAGTCTTTGATCTTCATCAGTAAATACTTCAAGTCCTCTTCACTTTCAACAAACAAGGCTGTGTCATCTGCATATCACAGATTGTTAATTAGTCCATCTCCAATCCTGATGCTGTGTTCTTCTTATATTCCAGCTTTCTGGATTATTTACTCAACATCCAGATAATTTTCTTAGCATGGTTTAAAACTAGGAAAGGTGTACATCAGGGTCAGAGCTGTATCCTTATACCATACTTATTCACTATCCTCCTTTCTTAAAAATTTTTTAAAGAATCAGTTTAGGTTCAAATCCCCCAACAACCTCTGTTCTGTTAAAGAATAATGCAGCAAAACCCAAGACAATGAATTACAGGCAAAGTATGAGATGAAAATAAAGAAACCACTCCTACTTGGAAATTAAAAAAGAAAAAATATTTCAGAAAATTTTGTGCTCCTTTTAGAGAAAGCCTCAGTGTACAAAACTACTTTTTATTTCAAATTAATATAAACAACTTTGAATACAACATCTTTCCTCCTAAACCATTCCAACTGCCTAATCAGAAACCTGCCCATAAACACTGCCTCTTTCTTCAACCTTAATTTTGATAATCAGTGCATATTAAATTACACTCTAGATAATTTAACACTCTGCTAACCAAAAAAACACCAAACTCACTGTCATTGAATCGATGCCAACTCATTGACCTGCTTTGGGCTTCCGAGGAAGTAAATCTTTACAGAAGTAGATTTCCCAGTTGTCAAATTCTTTAAATGCCATTTATGTTAGACCCTGACTTATCTTATCTATTTTATCTCCTGGCAAAACCACACCACTGAACTACTTTGTATTCCTGGGGTGCATCATGCTCTCTTGTGTTTTCACACTCTTCTAGAACAAGCTATCTTCCCATGAGAGATAATCTGACTTTCTTCACCAGACTAATTTCTTACTTGTCTGTCAAGACATCACTTATTATTCCAATCTTGCTTCTAATATCTCTGAAGTTAATTTTGCCCTATGTAGCTCCCATAGCACCTGAGCAAGGAGCCCTGGGGTACAATGGTTAAGCACTAGGCTACTCATTGAAAGGTTAATGGTTTGAACCAATCAGGCACTTTGTAAGAGGAAGATGAGGCATCTGCTTCTGTAAGGATGCACAGCCTTGGAAACCCTATGATACAGTTCTACTCTGCTCTACAAGGTCACCATGAGTCAAAATTGACCAAAAGTAACAGCTACCAGGGGCACCATGAGCAGCACTCCTTTTCTGCTATTTAAATCCTCAGTCCCTTTCTAGGGATGGGCTCCTATTTTACTTCTCTTTATGTCTTTTGTATATAACATGGTACTAAAAGGGCAAGGAGGCCACATCTCCTGACCTCTTCTAACCACACAAGAGGAAGACAGAGTCACTGTCAGTAACCCAAGACCTATTCTGGCAAGGCCAGACATGCTGCCCTCCCTCCAGCCCTTTCACCAACCGTTCCTCCCAAAGCACCACCACCTCTCTCCTGGGTTTGATAATTCACTGCAGTGGCCACACAGAACTCACAGATTATGGGGTTTATTAGGGAAGAACCAGGCTACAATTCAAGTTCAGGAAAAATGCTCAGTCTCTTTCCGAGCCCACTGTCTCTCACAGTCTCTCTCCCAGCAGTGCGTGTCCCTCGGTGTCTCTCTCAGCAATGCATGTCTCTTCCATCTCTTTCCCAATAGCACATGTCTCTCAGGAGTGCATCTTTCCTCAGCCAGCAGTCAGAGAGAGACTTCTGCCTCATAGAGGCCTCCTTTTGAGCCGGGCAGAGTGGCCAAACCAACCAATGATAACATTAGAATTCTAAGCACCTGAGAGCAAGCAGGAACCTCCCAGAACATTGTTTTGTGCCATTCCCAACAGAAATACCCCAGGTGGATAACTTTAGCAATCAGGAGCTCCTCAGTTGCTCATTGCAAATTCCACCTTGGAGTTTACAAAGACTTATGGGTAGAAAAGCCATACAAGTAATTTACTACACCACCCATGGTTTCTGGTATAAAGTAAGACATACATTACTCTGTGTGAAAAATAAACAAACTGGAAGCTGGAGCTCATGGAGACGAAACCTTGAACAAAGCTTTTAGAATCTGCCATAAAGTTGATTGTGACCCATGTTGACTCCATTTTGAAAATCTATATAAATAGAATTATTTACTGGTTTGAAAGTCTAATCTTGGTGTTATATAAAGAATATAAGCTGTAACAATGACATGAACCATTAGAAATCTGAGGATTGGATAAAGCAAATTTCTAACTAAAAAAGATATAATAGGTCACAGAAGCAATTGAGGGAGAATGAAAGTGCATAAAATTGACTAATCAAGTAAAGAGGTCTTTTTGCTTGATTGGACCATCATCTTGGCTCAATCTAGTTTGGTATTTGTTTGGATTTCTTTTTCTTAACAATATATTATCATTCATGGTTGAAGTAGAATAAGCTAGGCATAGAGGTAGGCAATATAGCTATAAATGACATAATTGGTATGAGAGATGAAATATGAATATGGATTGTATGTATATAAAGCTTCCCAATTTGATAGTGAAGTGATAACTATGTAAATGAATGTCTTTGTTCTTAGGAGATACGTGTTGTAATATTTAAAAGCCAAGATGTAGGAAGCTTTCCAAAAATCTCAGCAAAAGTATATTAATAATATGTATTATTTAGAGAAAGAGTAATAAAATATGAAAAATTATTAGTAATTGTTGAATATATAAAGAAGTTACATGGGTCTTTATTATGCTATTCAGGTAACTTTTCTCTAAGTTTGATTTTATTTTTATAAAAAAAGCTATAAAAATACATGTGTTTCCCAAAATATAAGCTGAATGATTTGGTAGCCTTACACTATGTACTTCCAGGTTTATCTATGGTTTTATCTAGTAGCGTGAGATCCATGTGCAGCACACAGAATTCTCATTTTAATACATAACTAAATCTGATGAAAGATTCTCTTTTCTTGACCTTTTCACATATTTTCTTATATAATCCTACTAATTTTCTGCCTGATTCATGAATCATGCATAGAGAAGGCAGACTTCAGGAAATCTGAGTTGACACTGGAGTTTGCATGCATCAGATACAAAAAGAAGTTTTCAATTTGAGTCCAATCAAGTAAATTATCTGCTAAAACAAAGTCATTTACATTTTTGCATTATAGAGATAGCAGAGTCCAGAACTCTACAATATGTTGTTGTTGTTGTTGTTGCTATGTGGCATCGAGTTTGAACCAACTCATAGCGACCCCTCCTTGGGTTTCTGAGGCAGTATCACTACAGAAGTAGATTGCCCCATCTTCCTTCCAAGGAGTGGCTGGTGGGTTTG
>NW_006921688.1:9808583-9814238 GCF_000298275.1 Orycteropus afer afer | reverse complement strand
GAAGAATTTTAACATTGGGCCATTGTAGACTCAGATAAAAGAAAAAACTGAGCAGGAAAACATTTGCAGAAAGAATGACTAAAAGGTCCCCAAATTTGTTCAGAAACATAAATATATAGATTAAAAACTAAGTGAAAGGCCAGCACTATATGTCTCATAAAGGTAGAGATAAAATCTTGAAAAATGAAGGAAACAAATAATGTCTTTCATAAAGGGAACAGCAATTCAAATGATCATGGATATCTTAGCAGAACCCATGAAAATGAGAAGACGGTGAAAAAAACACCTTTATAGTAATAAACAAAATACAACAAATTCTAGAGTCAGGAAAAATATTCTTATAGAATAGAAGATAAATTAATATATGTTAAGATTTTAAAAATCTAAAAGAGTTAATCACCACCCACACTACAAGAAATGCTAAAGAGTGGTCTTCAGGCTCAAAGAAATGATGACAGATAAAAATATGAACTTCTTTAATTAACAAAGAGCATCAGAAATGATAATTAGGAAAATATGAGAGACTGTTTTGCTTTTTTAATTTAACATATATATTTAAACGGTAAAAACAAGATAAACTGCAGCATGGACTTGTGGATTTTTAATATATGTAGCTGAACTTTATCTGACAAAAATAGTATAAAGATACTGGATGCAACTAAGTTGCTGTGGTTGTGGTTGTTAGATATTGTTTTGGTTCTCTAGTGCTGCTATAAGAGAAATACCACAAATGGATGGCTAACAAACAGGTATTTATTCTCTCATAGTTTAGGAGCTTAGAAGTCCAAATTCAGAGTTTCGGCTCTAGGAACTGGGTGAAGGCCCCTCAACCCTGGGCTTCATATATCTCTGCCTCTAGTTCCAGGCTCACTGGAGCTGGAGGCTTCTTTCTAACTCATGCAGCTACTAGCTTCTGAGGCTGACAAACCCAAAGTCAACAGGTAAAATAATCTCAAGATCTGTAGGTAATACGTCAGGCCACTGGTTCAAGTCCACAAACCAGAGATGAAGACTCAGCCAAAAGTAGGATCCAAAATGTGTCAAAATGCTAGAGACCCTTCTCAAAGCTTCTCTAACATATACTGCAAGCAGGCCACACCCCAAAGGGAGCTCTCTTTCCACTGATTAAAGTCTCATAGTAGGTTCTACCATGGAGGTAATTACAATCTCATCATGGGCAATAACTACATCCAGCTGCCAAGTCACTCAAATCTATGACCCAAACAAATTGACACACAACCTTATCTGCCACAGGTGTCATCAAGTTGATTCTGACTCATAGTGAATTTATGTATAATGAAACAAAATGCTGCCCAGTCCTGCCTGGACCGTCCTCAAGATCATTGGTAGGTTTGAGTCCATTGTTGCAGTCATTGTCAATCCATCTCATTGAAGGTCCTCTTCTTTTTTGCTGACCCTTTATCAAGCATGATGCCCTTCTCCAGGGATGGGTCCCTCCTGATAACATGTCCAAATTACTTGAGACAAATTCTCAGTATCTGCTTCTAAGAAACATTCTGTCTGAACTTCTTCCAAGACAGATTTGTCCTTCTTCTGGCAGCATATGGTTTATTCGATATTCTTCACCAACAAAATAAATAAAAAGCATCAACTACTCTTAGGTCATCCTTATTCACTGTCCAGCTTTTACACTGGTATGAGGAGATTGAAAATACGATGGCTTGAGTAAGGCACATCTTAGTCTTCAAAGTGACATATTTACTTTTTAAAACTTTAAAAAGGTCTTTTGCAGCAGATTTGCCCAATGAAATACATTGATTTCTTGACTTCTGATTCCATGGACAATGATTGTGAATCCAAGTAAAATTAAAGCTGTAGTCTTTGATATTCATCAGTAAATGCTTCAAGTCTTCTTCACTACCCACAAGCAAGGTATGTCGACTAAATATTGCAGGTTATTAATGAGTCTTCCTCCAATCCTGAAGCAGAATTCTGCTTGATATAGTCTGGCTTCTCAGATTATTTGCTCATAACACAAATTGAATAAGTATGATGAAATGAATAACCCTGACACACATCCTTCCTGATTTTAGACCATGCAGTATCCCCTTGTTCTGTCAAACAACCACCTCTTGTTCTATTTAAATGTTATTCATGAGCAGAATTAAGTTCTGGAATTCCCATTCTTCACAATGTTATCCATAATTTGTTATGATCTACACTGTTAAATGCCTTTGCATACTCAATAAATCACAGGTAAATATCTTTCTGGTGTTCTCTCCTTTCATCCAAGATCTAGCTGACGTCAACAATGATATCCCTCATTGTACACCTCTTCTGAATCTGGCTTGAATCTCTGGCAGTTCCTTGTTGATGTACTGCTGCAACCATTTTTAAATTATCTTCAGCAAAACTTTACTTGTGTGTGACAATAATTATACTGTTCAATAATTCCCACATTCTGTTAGATCACCTTTCTTTGGAATAGGCACAAATATGGATCTCTTTCAGGCAGCTGAGTATATTTCTTGGCATAGGCAAATGAGCACTTCCAGTGATACATTTGTTTGTTGATAAATTCCAAGTGGTTTTCCATCAATTCCTGGACCCTTGTTTTTTGCCAATGTTTCTAGTGCAGGTTGGACTTCTTTCTTGAGTACTTTAAGTTCTTGGTTGTATGCTACTTCCTCAAATGGTTGATCAAGAAGGGTACAGTGACTGTGTATTCCTTCTATCTTCTTTCATGCTTCTTGAATTCAATATTTTTCCCATAAAATTCTTCAGTATTGTAACTCAAGGCTGGAATTTTTCTTCAGTTCTTTCAGCTTGATAAATACCAACAATATTCTATCCTTTTGGATTTCTAACACCAGGTCTTTGCACATTTCATTATAATATTTAACTTTGTCTTCTCAATTGACCCTTTGAAATATTCTGTTCAGCTCTTTAACTTCATCATTTCTTTTGTTCACTTAACTACTGTGTATTTAAGATAACTTTCAGAGTCTCTTCTGACATCTGTTTTAGATTTTCTTTCTTACCTGTCATTTTAATGACCTTTTGCTGTTTTCATGTATGATATCCCTGATGTCATCTGACAGCTTGTTTGGTCTTTGGTCATTAGTGTTCAATATATCAAAAATATTCTTGAAATGGTTGTTAAATTCAGGTGGGATATACTCAAGGTCATACTTGGCCTCTTGTGGATGTGTTTGAATTACTCAGCTTCAACCTAAATTTGCATATGAGCAATTGAAGGTCTTTGTTGCTGTCAGCCCCTGAGCTTGTTCTGAATGACAGTACTGAGCTTTCTATGTTCTCTTTCCACACATGTAGTCAACTTGACTTCTATGTATTCCATCTGGTGAGGTCCACATGTAGTCACCATTTATGTTGTCGAAAAAAAACGTATTTGCAACGAATCAGTTGTCGGTCTTATAAAATTCTATCATGCGATCTCCAGCATCATTTTGATCACCAAGGCCATATTTTCCAACTACTGTCCCTCCTTTGTTCCTAACTCTCACACTCCAATCACCAGTAATTATAAGTGCATCTTACTTGAATGTTCAATCAGTTTTAGACTTCAGAAACTGGAAAAACAAACAAACAAACAACGTTGATTTCTTCATCTTTGTCATTAGTGGTTGGTGCTTAAATTTGAATGATAGTCATATTGACTAGGCTTGCCAAATTCTGTCATGTGGTTTCTTTTTCACCTCTATCATCAAGGCCATATTTGCCAACTATTGATCTTTCTTCTTTGTTTCCAAATTTCCCATTACAATTTCCTGTAATTATCAGTGCATCTTGATTGCATGTCTCATCAGCTTCAGAGTTGCAGAAGTTGGTAAAAATTCAGTTTCTTCACCTTTGGCACTAGTGCTTTGTGCAAAAATGTGAATAATAGTTGGATTAACTGGACTTCCTTGTAGCATATGGACATTATCCTATCATTAATAGCACTATACTTCAGAATAGAACTTGAAATGTTCTTTGTGACAATGAATGTGACACTATTACTCTTTGATTTGTCATTCCAGGCTAATTCAAAATGTCCACTACCGGTCCACTTCAGCTCACTAATGCCTAAGATACCTTCAAGCTTTCCATTTTGTTTCTGGTGACTTTCAATTGCCCTAGATTCATAGTTCATACTTTCCACATTCCAATTATTCATGGATGCTTGCAGTGGTTTGTTCTCATTTTGAGTTGTGCCACATCAGCAAATGTAGCTCTAGAAATCTTACTCCATCTGCAACATTAAGGTTGACTCTACTTTGAGGAGGTAGCTCTTCCCCAGTTGTATTTTGAGTGCCTTCCAACCTGAGGACTCATCATCTGACACTACATCAGACAATGTTTTGCTGGTATTCATAACATTTTCAGTGGCCATTTATTTTAGAATTAGATCACCAGGTCTTTTTTCCTAGTCTGTTTTAGTCAGGAAGCTCTGCAAAAACCTGTCACCATGGCTGATCTTGCTGGTATTTAAAATACCACTGTCATAGATTTCAGCATCACAGCAACACAAAGTACTCCAGTATGACAGTTTGACAGACAAATGAATAATCAGACTGTGAAAAAATGGATATCTTGTTATGTCTACAGTAACCACTAAAATGATGCAAAACTATACAGCTAATAATCAGATAGATAATTTCTGCAGCTACTTAGAAGGCACTGGATAAACTCCCATTGTTTTGGATTGAATCATGTCCCCCATAAAAGATATGTTGAATTCTTACTCCCTGTACCTGTGAATGTGACATTGTTTGTAAACAAGGTCTTTGAAGATGTTATCAATTAGATTAACATGAGGTCATAGTGAATTGAAGTGGTTCCTAATCACATATGGTTTGTGTCTTTAGAAAAGAGTGAGAATATGCACAGAGACAGGGATACAAGGAAGGGCATTGTGTGAAGCTGGGAGAGAGGCCTGAGACAGATTCCTCCCTCAGAGCCACAGCAGGAAACAATATGGCTGACACTGATTTCAGACTTGGCCACCAGAACTGTGAGACAATAAATTTCTGTTGTTCTTGAACCCATCAGAATATTGAGATAATAAGGCAACAAGATAAACTGAATTCTAAAGTGTGCCAGGCCCCCAAGTGGGGAAATGGTGCACATGAACTGTTTCAGCTTTGCCAAAGTACAGGAGGACAATGAGCCACCATAGAAGACAGTAGGGAGAAAAGAGCTGAAATAAATGAATGCTGAAAGGTCACGTGTGAGCTGCATGGCTGTTTAGTATCCCTGGAGTTCTGTGACTCACAGGTAGTCCTGACTCACTCAGCAGCTTTTTATCATTTCACAAGGTGCTTACTTGAAAAACGAGGATCTTGATAGCAGACGAGATAGAGATAGCCCCATTCGGTGATACTCAGGCAAGCACTTGCTTGATTCCCAGACTCTTCTTCATTTGAGGCAAAGTGATAAGCCACTAAAGGAAGGGATGAAAGCCCTCCAGACTCCTTGCATGAAACAAAGATTCAGTGACTGAAAAGGAATTAAAAGTCGAAGCTGTCTTCCACTATTGGGTAAGACAGGCAGAAGAAAATCACCTTGAGCCCATGACCTCTCATTGATACCAAGCTGAGGTTTATTAATTCAGGGACAGTGTTAGGAGACTTACTCCTGGAAAAAAAAAAAAAAAAAAAAGGCTGAAATTGAGTTGAATCTGATTCATAA
>NW_006921688.1:9806485-9808079 GCF_000298275.1 Orycteropus afer afer | reverse complement strand
TTCAGTAAGCTTAAAAAATTTTCCCAAGAACATAAATCTAGAAAGAGTCTGTGCTGAATTTCAAATGCGGAACATTAGACTCAAAAGCTCCACTCTCACTCGTTTTAAGTATCAATGAATTATTCTTACAACAATATCACTGAATGATTCTTAGAATGTCATAAATTTATTCACTTTTAGCAATGAGTTAAAATAAGTAAATGAATTTTCAATCTAATTTCCTGAAAGACCCATTTCAAAGGTCTAACATTATTTTCTCCACAAACTTGTATTCACTTGGCCTATAGGTTGTTCTCCACCACTCATCTGTCAGTTTGTCAGACTGTGGTGGCTTTCAGGTTGCTATGAGGCTGAAGGCTATGCCACCAGTATTTCAAATACCAGCAGTGTTACCCAAGGTGGACAGGTTTCAGTGGATCTTCCAGACTGAGACAGACTTAGAAGGAGTAAGGGGCCATCCACTTCTCAAAGAATTGGCCAATGACAATCTTATGAATAGCAGTGAAACACTGTATAATATATTAATGGAAAACCTTATGAATAGCCCTGAAACACAGTCCAATATAGTAATGTAAGATGAGCCCCTCAGGTTGGAAGGCATTCAAAATATGATTGGAGAAGAGCTGCCTCCATAGAGTAGAGTTGAACTTGATGTGGATGGAGTAAAGCTTTCAGGACCTCCATTTGCTGATGTGGAATGACTCAAAATGAGAAATAGCTATGAACATCCATTAATAACTAGAATGTGGAATGCATGAAGTATGAATCTAGGAAAATAAAGCAAATAAAAGGAGCTCTGGTAACATAGTGCCTAAGGTATTTGACTGCTAACCAGAAAACTGGCAGTTCAAACCCACCAGCCACTCCTCGGAAGGGGAAAATTGGAAGTTGTCAAAAATGAAATGGAATACATAAAGATTGATATCCTAGACACTAGCGAGCTAAAATGGACTGGTTATGGCCATTCTGAATCACACAATCATATGAGCTACTATGCTGGGAATGACAAATTAAAGAGGAATGGTGTGGCAACACATAAGCACCGCAGTATGACAAACTGACAGACAAGTGGAGGAGAACTTATAGCCCAAGCGTAAAAGTTTGTGGAGAAAATAATGCTAAACCTCTGAAATGGGTCTTTCAGATAATACGCACCAACCACCAAAGCCAAAGATGAGAAAATTGAAGATTTTTACCAACTTCTGCAGTCTGAAATTAACCAAATATGCAATCAAGATGTGCTGATTATTACTGGTGACTGAAATGCAAATTTGGAAACATAGAAGAATCACCAGTAGTTGGAGAATATGGTCTTGGTGATAGAAACTATTCTGGAGATAGCATGATAGAATTTTGCAAAACTAATGACTTATTCATTGCAAATGCCTTTTTTCAACAACACAAAAAGGAGCTATACACACAGACTTCACCAGATAGAGTACACAGGAATCAGATTGACTACATCTGTGGAAACAGGTGATGGAGAAGCTCAATATCTTCAGCTGAACAAGGCCAGGAGCTGAGTGTGGAACAGACCATCAACTGCTCATATGCAAGTTAAAGTTGAAGCTAAAGACAAGAAGTCCACAAGAGC
>NW_006921688.1:9802983-9803476 GCF_000298275.1 Orycteropus afer afer | reverse complement strand
TTATTACTATTCTTTCTTCTCCCCTTCCCAGGTTCTAGTTTTTGGCTTTTTCTCTCTTCCCTTTTCCTGGTTCCCATTTTTTTTTGTTTTGTTTTGTTTTTGTTTTTGTTTCTTGTGGTTCTCCCCATTCCATGTTTTTCTTTTTGTATTCTTCCCATTTTTGTCTTCATTATTCTTCTACTCTACCTATTTTCTCTTGCCTCTCCCCCTCAGATATTGTGAGCCTCCCCCCTTTTCTATTCATATTTCTTCTGGCTTTTAAAATTATTTATTTAAATATTTTCTCTCATTCATTGCCTTTCCTCTTTTTCTTTCTTTTCTTTTTTTTTTTTCCCCGCTCTTTTTGGTGATTGTTCTTGTGCATTTATGCAATGTGTTTTTTGTCCTCTTGATTTAACTTTTGATGATTTTTCAATTGTTTTTGTCTAACTGAGTGGGAGACAGCAACTGTGCACATACAACCCAACTACACCTGCACCTCCTGCAGCTCCAC
>NW_006921688.1:9800336-9801663 GCF_000298275.1 Orycteropus afer afer | reverse complement strand
AAAAAGTTACCTACAAAGGGCAACCAATAAGACTGAGCTCAGATTTCTCAGTAGAAACCATGAGGGTGAGAAGACAACAGGATGGTATATATAAAACTGTGAAAGAAAAATTTCCAGCCAAGAATTATATACCCAGCCAAATTGTCCCTCAAATATAATGGTGAAATTAGGAGATTTCCAGATAAGCAGAAATTAAGGAAATTTTTAAAAACTAGACCAACTTTATAACAGATACTAAAGGGAGTTCTTTGAACAGAGAACCAATAATAGCAAATAACAAATGACCATTAATACACATGATGATATAACCCAGAAACCAACCCCATTATGGAAGTATCCAAAGTAAAATAAGCTTACAAAATTGTCAACAGGGAACCAGCTACATCAATTAGCAAATAGGGACAACTATAAACCAAAAAGAGGGAAAAAATTGTGTGGTTACAAAACTTCTAAATGGTGAGGAAGTTAAGAGAGTTGCAAGATAGAATGGACTGTTCTAAACTTGGGGAGAAAATTATAAATCACAGGTTAACCTCAAAGAAAAATGATAAAACTTTACATCACAATAGAAAAGAGGACAAGCACAAATATTTAGCAAATACTAATAGCAACAAAGGAAATGATAACACAATTCATAAACAAAATGAGCTCAGCACAGAAAATTATATGGATCAAAGAAACAAGGAACACCATGAAAAAACACATAACAAAATGACAGCAACGAATTCATACTTGTTGATAATTACACTGAATGTCAATGGATTAAATGCACCACTCAAGAAATGGAGAGATGCAGACTGGATAAGAAAACATAACCTATCAATATGCTGTCCACCAGAGATATACCTTAGAGACAAAGACAAAAATAGACTAAAAATCAAAGATTGGAAAAAGATATATCAAGCAAATGGCAACCAAAAAAGAGCAGGAGTGGTGATATTAATTTCTGATCAAATTGACTTTAAGACAAAAAACACCATACAAAACAAGGAAGAACATTATATAATGATTAGAGGATCAATTGAACAACAAGTTATAACCATAATAAATATCTATGGACCCAATGAAAGGGCCCCAAAATATATAAAGCAGACTTTAGCAGAATTTAAAAGTATGATAGTTGGAGCTGTGTGTCAACTTGGTTGGGCCACAATTCTGTGTGGTTTAAGCAGTTGTGATGTGGGTCATTCCCATGATGGGATGGGATGTATATGTTTTGAGCAGCCAATCCATTGGAAGAGAGTTACCCTAGGGGTGTGGCCTGTTTCCAATATATTTATAGACATCCTGGGAAAAGAGACACTCTTCTGTGGATTGAGATCCTTTT
>NW_006921688.1:9797644-9798206 GCF_000298275.1 Orycteropus afer afer | reverse complement strand
CAAGAAAAGCTGACAGTCACTAGAAGAAAGGAAATAAAGTTTTGAGCAGTAACAAATGAAACAGAAAATAGAAAAACAATAGAACAAATCAAGATTAAAAGTTGGTTTTTTGAAAAGATTAATAAAACTGACAAACCACTGGCAAATTTCACAAAGGAAAAGACAGAGAGAATACAAATAATATGAATGAGAAATGACTTGGGCGACATCACAACAAAACCAACTAAAATAAAAAAGATAATATCAGGATTCTATGAAGAACTGTACTTCAACAAATCTGAAAATATAGAAGAAATGGACAGATTTCTAGAAACACACTACTGACTAAACTAACACAAGCTGAGGTGCAAAAAGGTGAATAGAGCCTTAACAGAAGAAGAAATTAAACAGGTCTTAAAAAAAATTACCAACATAAAAAAGTTCAGGCCCAGATGGTTTCACTGGAGAATTCTACTAAACATGCAGAGAAGAACTGACACCAATTGTGGTAGTTCAGTTTGTATGTCAACTTGGTTGTGTCTGATTGAGTGGCTGGGCAGCTGGATGTAGTATTCCGCATCAT
>NW_006921688.1:9795067-9796004 GCF_000298275.1 Orycteropus afer afer | reverse complement strand
GATACTGCCTCAGAAACCCAAGGAGGGGTCACTATGAGTCAGATCCCATTCAGCAGCAGTGATTAGACAATAAACACCACTGGAAGCAGCAGTCAAAAATCAGATGACATATTGCATTGGGCAAATATGCTGCAAAAGATCTCTGTAAAGTGCTAAAGTGCAAAGATATCTCTTTGAAGACTAAGGTGCCCCTAAGCCAAGACATGGTGTTTTCAATAACCTCATATGTATAGGAAAGTTGGAAAATGAATAAGGAAGACCGAAGAAGAGCTAATGCTTTTGAGTTGTGGTGTTGGCAAAGAATATTAAGTACCACGGACTGTCAGAAGAATATACAAATCTGTCCTGGAAGGGCAAACAGAATGATTCTTGGAAGTGAGAATGGCCAGGATTCATTCTCACCTACTTTGGTCATATTGTCAGAAGGGACCATTCCCTGGAGAAGGATATCATGCTTGATAAGTGGAGGGTGAAAAAGGGGGAAGACCCTCAGTGAGATGGATTGACAATGGCTGCAACAATAGGCTCAGGCATAGCAAGTGTTGTGAGGCTGGCATAGGACCGGGCAGAGTTCATTCTGTTGTACATAGGGTCTCTATGAGTTGGAGTTGACTTGGCAGCACCTAACAAACTAACAACAACTAGTTAGACAATTTTTTCTGAATCTAGCTTGAATTTCTGGAAGTTCCCTGTCAATATAAGACTGCAATCGATTTTTAATTATCTTTTGCAAATTTTAACATTCAAGTGATAATAATGATATTGTTTGATAATATTTGCATTCTGTTAGATCATCTTCCTTTGGAATGGGCCCAAATATGGATCCCTTCTAGTTAGTTTGCCAGGTAGCAGTCTTTCAAATTTCTTGGCATGGACAAGGGAGCACTTGCAGCTTGCATGTGTTTGTTGAAACATCTCAGTTGGTATTCCATCAGTT
>NW_006921688.1:9793060-9794637 GCF_000298275.1 Orycteropus afer afer | reverse complement strand
AAAAAAAAAATCTACCCTGGAAGAAGTGTAACTGGAAAGTTGCTTGGAAGTGAGAATGGCCAGACTTTGTCTTACCTACTTTACCTGAGGATAACCAGGGAAAAAGGAGTGGGAAGCAAGGCTAGGCCCCAAGCTCCCTAGAGCCAGGAAAGGGAGGGAGTAGGAGAGGCCAGGGACCTGTGAAGTGGCGAGATATCCAGGTAAAAATGGGCAGGAGAGAAGGCTAGGCCCCAAGCCCCCTAGAGCCAGGAAAGGAAGGGAGTGGCCAGGGACCACAAAGTGGCAGGTTTCAGGTAGGAATTAGGTAAGGGGAGGATGCAGAGGTTTCTAACAACCAAGGGAGACAATGTTGTCTCTCAGTTTGTCATCTTGTGGGGTTTGTACATTGCTGTGAGGCTGGAGGCTGTGCCTCTCATGTTTCAGATGCCAGCGGAGTTGCACATGGTACACAGGTTTCAATGCAGCTTGCAGCCTAAGACAGACTGGGAAGAAGAAGGAGACCATCCACTTCTCAAAAATTAGCCAGGGAAAACCTTATCAATAGCAGAGAAGCACTGTCTGATACATTACTGGGCAACTTTATGAATAGCTCAGAAACATTGCCCTACACAGTGTAGGAACATGACCCCTTGGTTCAGAAGGCACTAAAAATAGGACTGGGAAAGTGCTGCCTCATCAGAGTAGAACCAACTTTAATGATATGGATAAAGTAAGTCTTTCAGAATCTCCATGTGCTGACATGGCACGACTCTAATTGAGGAGAAATAGGTGCAAACATCCGTTAATAATTGGAACATGAAATATACAAAGTATAAATCTAGGAAAATTGGAAGTTGTCAAAAATTAAATGGAACGCATAAAGATTGATATCCTAGGCATTAGTGAGCTGAAATGGACTGGTTTTGGGCATTTTGAATCAGAAGACCATATGATCTAATATGTCAGGAATGGTGTGGTGTTCATCATCACAAAGGATGTTTCAAGATCTGTCCTGAAGTACAATATTGTCAGCGATAGGATAATATCCATACACCTACAAGGAAGAACCATTCATACTACTACTATTCAAATTTATGCACCAACCACCAAAGGCAAATGAGGAAATTGAAGATTTTTATCAAATTCTGCAGTCTGAAATTGACCGAACATGCAATCAGGATGTCTTAATTATCACTGGTGGCTGGAAAGCAAAAGTTAGAAACAAAGAAGAATCACCAGTAGTTGGAAAATTTGGCTGGGGTGACAGAAATAACACCGGAGATTGCATGATAGAATTTTGCAAGACCAACTACTTATTCATTGCAAACACCTTTTTTCAACAACACTAACGGCAGCGTTACACATGGACTTCACCAGATGGAGTACACAGGAATCAGACTGACTACACCTGTGGCAAGAGGTAATGGGAAAGTTCAATATCTTCAGCCAAAACCAGGCCAGGAGCTGATTGTGGAATAGACCATCAACTGATCATATGCAAGTCCAACTTGAAATGAAGATAGTTAAAACAAGTCCATGAAAGGCAAAATATGACCTGGAATATATCCCTCCTGAATTTAGAGACCATTTAAAGAACA
>NW_006921688.1:9790953-9792195 GCF_000298275.1 Orycteropus afer afer | reverse complement strand
TTTATTGACTATGAAAAAAGCATTTGATTGTGTGGATCACAACAAATTGTGGATAACATTGAGAAGAATGGGAATTCGAGAACATTTAATTGTACTCATGAGGAACTTGTATATAGACGAGGAGGCTGTTGTTTGAACAGAAAAAGGTAACACTACATGGTTTCAAATCAAGAAGGGAGTGCATCAGGGTTGTATCATTTCATCATAGTTATTCAATCTGTATGCTGAGCAAATAATCCAAGAAGCTGGACTATATGAAGAAGAATGTGGCATCAGGATTGGAGGAAGAATCATTAACAACCTGTAATATGCTGAGAACACAACTTTGCTTGCTGAAAGTGAGGATGACTTGAAGTACTTACTGATGAAGAATGCAGAATACATTCTGCAGTATGGATTACATCTCAAAATAAGGAAAACAAAAATCCTCACAACTGGCCGTATAAGCAGCATCATGGTGAATGGAGAAAAGATTGAAATTGTCAAAGACTTCACATTGCTTGGTTCTACAATCGACGTCAATAGAAGCAGCAGTCAGGACATCAGACGGCATACAGCTCTGGGCAAATTGGCTACAAAGGACCTCTTTCAAGTGCTGAAGAGCAAAGATATCTCCTTGAGGACTACGGTGCACCTGACATAAGCCTTGGTATTGTCATTTGCCTCATATGCATGTGATAACTGGACAAACGATAAGGAAGACCAAAGAAGAGTCAATGCTTTTGAGTTGTGGTAGTGGCAAAGACTGCTGAAAGTACCACGGACTGCTAAAAGAACTAACAAATCTGTCCTGGAGGAAGTGCAGCAGAAATGCTCCTTGAAAATGAGAATGGCCAGACTTCGTTTTACATACTTTGGTCGTGTTCTCAGAAGGGACCATTCACTGGAGAAGGATGTCATGCTTGGTAAAGTGGAGGGTTGATGAAGGAAGGGAAAGCCCTCAATGAGATGGATTGAAAGAGTGGCAGCAGTGATTGGCTCAAGTATAGCAAGGATTGGGGCGCTAGCACAGGACTGGGCCATGCTTCATTCTGCTGTGCATAGGGTCACTATGAGTCAGAGATGACTTGATGGCATCTACCAACAACAACTATAGGCAGAATATTGGATGATGCAGGAAGCACCAAAGGAAGAAAGAAGGAATATAGAATCACTGTGCCAAAAAGAAATGGTTGATGTTCAACTATTTCAGGATTTAGTACATAATCAGAACCAATGGTACTGAAGCAAGATGTCCAAGCT
>NW_006921688.1:9787465-9789516 GCF_000298275.1 Orycteropus afer afer | reverse complement strand
TGCATCAAAGTTGTATCCTTTCACCAAACTTATTCTATCTGTATGCTGAGCAAATAATATGACTATCTGGACAATACAAAGAAGAAGGTGGCATCAGGATTGGATGGATACTCATTAACAGCCTGCAATATGCAGATGACACAACCTTGCTTACTGAAAATGAAGAGGACTTGATGCACTTACTGATGAAGACCAAGGACTATAATGTTCAGTATGGATGACACCTCAATATAAAGAAAACAAATTCTCACAATTGGACCAATAAGTGATATCAAGCTAAATGAAGAAAAGATTGAAATTGTCAGGGATTTTATTTACTTAGATGCACAATCAACACCCATAGAAGCAGCAGTCAAGAAATCAGACCTCATATTGTACTGGGCAAATCTGCTGCAAAAGACCTCTTTAAAGTGTGAAGAAGCAAAGATGTCACTTTGAAGGGCACTTAACCTAGGACATGGTATTTTCAATCGCCTCATATGCATATGAAAGCTGGACAACAACTAAGGAAGACCAGAGAAGAGTTGATGGTTTTTAATTATAATGTTGGTGAAGAATACTGAAAATATCTTGGATTGCCAGAATAACAAACAAATCTGTCCTGGAAGAAGTGCAGCCAGAATGCTCCTTGGAAGAGAGCATTTGTCTCACCTGCTTTGATCATGTTGTTAGAAGGGAGAAGAATATCACGCTTGGTAACATAGAGGGTCAGCAAAAAAGGGAATGACCCTCAACAATATGGACTGACACAGTGGCTACAATGATGGGATCAAGTATAGTAAGGATTGTGAGGATGACACATGATTGGGCAGTGTTTTATTCTATTGTACATTAGGTTCACTATGAGTCAGAGCCAGCTAGAAGGCACCTAACAAATACATGTTCATAACAGCACTATTCACAATAATAAAAAGATAGAAACAACCTAAGTGTCCAATAACAGATGAATGGATAAACAAATTATGGTACATACACACAATGGAATACTATGCAACTTTCAAGAATAATGATGAATCTGTGAAATATCCCAAAACCTTTATGAACCTGGAATGCTGAGTGAATTTGTCAATCATAAAATGACAAATAATGTATGGAACCTGTACTATAAAAAGTCGAGAAAACATTTACACACAGAAAGAAACATTCTTTGAAGGTTACCATGGATCGGAGGGGAAAGGAGACTAAATCACTAACTAGAGGGTAGACACATATTCTAACTTGGGTAAAAGGAAAGGCAGTATATATCAGCACAAAATGATCAAGGCAAATGAAGACACTGGGAGGAACACAGGGCAATAAAGGTCAATATTGTTCCATGCACAGTCCTGTAATAACAGTAACAATAATCTACAAGTGAATACACAGATTGACACACAAGCTGCACAGGTACGGCAAGGCAAATAGGTTATACCCACAAATACATACAGATTTGCCAGAGGATATTTCCACATATGTAGTTATGTGTGCTGTAAATATACCCACGAATATAGCAGAGCATACAGGGGGAAGAGTTATGAAAGCTTTTTAGCCATAACTCAAATCCTTGAGGGAATGAATCACTGGCCCTGGAAGCTCAGGACTGTAGATTCAAGTAACATCAAGGTCAATTGGCATGAAGCAGTCCACAAAGGCAATGTTCGACATGCTACTTCGGTGAGTAGCGACTGGAGTCTCAAAAGCTTATGAGCATCAATCTAAGATCCAACTATTGGTCTCTCCCCGTCAAAAACAAAGAAGAGTAAAGAAAATCAAAGACTCATGGCAACAATTAGTCCAAAGTATAATGGACCATGCAAATCTCAGCCTCCCGGACCCTGAAACCTAAAGAATTAGACGGTCCCCAGCAATCAATTTTCAAGGCTTTTATCTCCTTTCTCCTGCTCTTCCGGCTGCTACTCTGGCGTCCCTGCATTGGAAAGGGGATAAAAGCCTTGAACCCGGACAGAAGAGCAGTCAGCCCCAGGGTTACGGGCGAGGAGAGACAACACAGGGACGCCCAGAGTAGCAGGCCGGAAGAGCAGGAGAAAGGGGATAAAAGCCTTGAACCCGGA
>NW_006921688.1:9778173-9785084 GCF_000298275.1 Orycteropus afer afer | reverse complement strand
AAATAAAAAATATCAGGCTTAATGGTCTAAAGTAGACTTGTGAAACTCCTGAGACTATGTTCCTTAGACAGCCTTCAGTCCTGGAAGGGGGTAACTTTGAGGCTCAGCTTTCACCAAACAATAGACAGGCCTATAAAGTGAACAATAGCCCCAGGGGGTTATACCATTTAAAATGGCACTTAGAACATAGAACAAGCAATCAAACCTGTTTTGTTTGTTTAAAAAAAAAAAAAAAAAGACAGCATTTGCCCAGGGATAAAGCTCAGAGGGCAGGCAAGGATAGAAAACAAGGACAATATGGAAACAGTATACACAAGTGAGAAGAGTGCTCTTATGTTGGTCTTATGCCTTATGTCTTATAGTCAATGGCATGAAACAAACTGTGTATTAATTATTGAATGAAAAATCAATTTGCTACGCAAACTTTCACCCAAATTGCAATTAAAATTTTAATTAATTAATTAATTAAATCAAAGCTACTTCCAAAACAAAGCTTCAGAATCAAACAAACTAAATTCAAAAGCAACATACAATGAAATGTCCTTCTATATAGTGATAACAACACAAACTAACACTGAAACACATCAATGGCAACAACTAGGAATAAATGATACCAATTGAGATATTTCAACAAACAGATGCCCCATTGGAGGGACTCACTCAGTTATGCCAAGAGATTTGGAAGACAGCTAGCTGGCCAACTGACTGGAAGAGATCCATATTTGTGCCCATTCCAAAGAAAGGTGATCCCACAGAATGTGGAAATTATTGAACAATATCATTAATATCGCACACAAGTAAGATCTTACTGAAGATAATTCAAAAACAGTTGCAGCAGTATATTGACAGAGAACTTCCAGAAATGCAAGCTGGATTCAGAAGAGGATGTGGAACACGGGATATCATTGCTAATGTCAGATGGATCTTAGCTGAAAGCAAATACCAGAAAGATATTTACTTATGTTTTAGTGACTATGCAAAAGCATTTCATCTGTGAATCATAACAAATTCTGGATAACATTGAGAAGAATGGGAATTCCAGAACACTTGATTGTATTCATGAGTAACCTGAATATAGATCAAGAGGCCGTGGTTCAAACAGAACAAGGGGACACTGCATGGTTTAAAATCAAGAAGGGAGTGTGTCAAGGTTGCATCATTTCACCACACTTATTCAATTTGTATGGTGACCAAATAATCCAAGAAGCTGGATTATATGAAGAAGAAGGTTGCGTCAGGATTAGAGGAAGACTCATTAACAACCTGTGGTATGCAGATGACACAACGTTGCTTGCTGAAAGTGAGGATGACTTGAAGTACTTACTAATGAAGATTAAAGACTACAGTCTGCAATATGGATTATACCTCAAAATAAAGAAAACAAAAATCTTCACAATGGTCCAATAAACAGCTTCAAGATGAATGGAAAAAGATTGAAGTTGTCAAGGACTTCACATTACTTGGTTCTACAATCAACACCAATGGAAGCAGCAGTCAAGACATCAAAAGACGTATTGCATTGGGCAAATCTGCTGCAAAAGATAGTGATGAAGAGCAAAGATGTCTCCTTGAAGTCTCAGGTGTGCCTAACCGAAGCCATGGTATTTTCAGTCGCCTCTTATGCACGTGAGGGCTGGACAATGAAAAAGGAAGACCAAAGAAAAGTTGATGCTTTTGAGTTGTGATGTTGGGGAAGAGTGTTAAGAGTATGATGGTCTGCTAAATGAACTAATAAATCTGTCCTGGAAGAAGTGCAGCCAGAATGCTCCTTGGAAGCAAGAATGGCCAGACTTCCTCTCATCTATTTTGGTCATATTGTCAGAAGGGGTCATTTCCTGGAGAAGGATGTCATGTTTGGCAAAGTAGAGGGTCAATGAAGCAGGGGAAGGTCCTCAATGAGATGGATTGACACAGTGGCTGCAACAATGGGCTCAGGTATAGCAAGGATCATGAGGCTGGCACAGGACGGGGCAGTGTTTTGTTCTGCTGTGCATAGGGCCACTATGAGTTGGAGATGGCACCTAACAACAACAACATCTATTGAAAACAATTAATTGCTTCTATTTTGTATTGATCTGTATACAGTGGCTCTGATAGACCCATTTATTTCTGGATCTTTTTTTATTTAGTAGCTTCTTTGGGATTTTCTACATATATGTGTTATTTCTGAATAAAGATATTTTCACTTCTTTTTTTTCTCCAATCTGTATGCCTCTTACTTCTTTTTCTTGCTTATTGCACTAGCTAGAATGTCTAATCCAGTGTTTCTCAGCATTAATCATGACCTTAGGTCGTTGTTGTTGTTGCTGTTATTGCCGTCAAGTCGGCCCCAACTCATAGCAACCCCTCCTTGGGTTTCCGAGGCAGTATCACTACAGAAGTAGGATTACGGAAGTAGATTGCCCAACCTTCCTTCTGAGGAGTGGCTGGTGGGTTTGAACCGCCAGCCTTCTGGTTAGCAGTCAAGTGCCTTAGGCACTATGCTACCAGAGCTCCTATGACCTTAGGTATAGGATTTGTATAGATAGTATGGATTCTCTCTCTCTCTCCCTCTCTCTCTCTCTCTCTCTCTCTCTCTCTCAACTGCTGTCGAGTTGGATCCAACTCATAGTGACCCCTCCTGGGGTTTCCAAGGTGGTATTACTGTGGAAGTAGACTCCCCAATCTTCCTTCTAAAGAGTGGCTGGTGGGTTTGAACCACCAGCCTTCTAGTTAGCAGTCAACTAAATGCCTTAGGCACTATGCCACCACAGCTCCCATACTATTGATTAGGTTACTAAAGTTCTTCAGACAGAACGATTATAATATAAGTTAGAAATTTGGCATCTTGATCCCTGATAACCTTCCTTGTTTTGGCTTTGTCAAATTTTGTATAGCTACTTCTCCTTTTATTATTTTTGTTATTTTCAGGATATATCATTCTCCATTGGGAATCCTATATACACCCACTCTGCAGTTAGCAGCATGGCTAGTTTTCAAACACAGGGTTGTTATCCAAAATGGGTTTTATGGAGGAGGAGGAAGATGTGGAGGTGGCCCCGGGGCCCAGACGTTTGGAATTACAGTGGCCCTGGCACAACTGTGCTCTGGGACCCAAGACCTTACTCTCAGGGCTGGTGCTCTAGTAGACCCAGATCGGTGGTTGGACTAGAGGCATAGTTGCCTCCTCTGGGGCTCAGGCAACCAATGAGGCCAGGGGTTAAGGAAGTTCATGGGGATTGCTGCCCATGCCCATGCCTCTTGCAGCCACCCCTCAGCAGCCCCAACAACGTGCTGCCACCCCACAAGCTAGGAAGGACTGATGTGCTACTTGTCTTGGACGGCTTGGAATCCAAGGGCAAGAAGCAGAAGACTAGCAGCTTCTTGGGAGAGGAGATCAGTAGCCCAGGGGTCGCAGCTGAGAGTACGGTGGACGTGGGTAGCTCTGCCTGCCAGGAACTGGACCCAGGGCAGAAACTCAGGTTAATGTGCAGAATAATCAGATTGTAGGTTTTTCACTATTGTCATAAGTAAGAAATGTGGATAACGAGATAGTGGATAAGTGAGGAGAAGGTGTAATTAGAATTTGCTTTTTTAATCCAACCTGATAATCTTTTAATTTGTATATTTAGACCATTTGCATTTGAAATATTTATGGATAGAGTTGGATTAATATCTACCATCTTGCTATATTATATTTTGTTATCATTATTTTAACATTTTGGAATTTTTCAGAATGTATTATCACTCCGTTGTATATTGATTTTGAGTTTGTATTTTTTGGTTATATTGCGAGTTTAATTGCTGTGTCTTTAAAGAGAGGATGTTCAGGAAGATTTCAAAGTTTGCTGCTGCCTCTGGCATCTTGCTGCCAGCTGAGCCAATATATTTCAATATGAGAAGAGCTCTATTTATGAGTTAAGCTGGTAATAAAAGTGTAAGTGATACACCATTTTTATTTCTTCTCATCAAGCTGTTGATATGATTTTATTACCATCTTACCTTTCTCAATATGTAAGTTACTTTACCTTATTTCCCCGAAAAAACAAACTCACTGCCAAGTTGATGCTGACTCTTAGCAATCATGGAGGACAGAGTAGAAATGTCCCAAAGAGTTTCCAAGGCTATAAATCTTCACGGAAGCAGACTGCTTCATCTTTCTTCCTCTGAGCGGCTGGGGGTTTGAAACCACTAACCTTTTGGTTAGCAATTGAATGCTTTAACCACAGCAACATGAGAATACCTTATTTCCCCTAAGCAGAAGTTAATTTAAGTAACCAAAGGCCATTGCTTGCGATTTTAAAAACAGTACCCATGTTACAGAGCTCACAGTCAAAGCCCATGAAGTAGTACAGTAATGTCAGGCAAGACTCCAGACAGAGACTTCCCACATACATAATCTGGAATGGCCAAACTATTCGTGTGAACTCGTGCAGATTAACTTATTTTTATACATTACCTTTCTCATCTACATATAAACCAAAAATCCAAACCCCTTGATATTGAGTCCATTATGATTCATAGTGACTATTTAGGACAGACAAGAACTGCCCCATAGTCTTTCTAAGGCTGTCAGTCTTTATGGAAGCCAACTGCCTTGTCTTTCTACCATGGAGCAGCTGGTGGGTTTGAACCACTGACGCTTTTGGTTAGCAGCTGAATGCCTTAACTACTGAGCCACCAGAGCTCCCATCTGTATATATAGGGATGATACATAAGATTGAGCAAGTGTCAAATCAGATTTTGGTTTTGTTTTACTTTTATGTACCTCTTATATAGGTTCCAATATGTTGTTTGTGTTTTTGTTTTTTTTAGGAAAAACTCATCATATGTGTTATCCTCATACCAATTTTATTGCCTTCACATGTAGTTTTTGCATTTGATTACATTTTCCAAGTAAGAATGCATATAGTCAGAGAGGTTAATTAATGCTCTGAAAGATAAACAGCTTTTGGTGCCAGAGTCATTCTATTTATTCAAGGTGCAGAGATCATTTTAAATGTTTAAATGGAGACTTTTGGTATTGAAACTACATGGTGTCACCATTTGCAAGCATAACTGCTTTCAATGGGCAATATTTGTATTTTGTAGATTATTAAATTGAGTGAATCATTAGAAGAAAAAAAGTAGAAAGCTCTGATTTTTGTCTTCATTTTAACCTTTATGCTTATGTGACATAGTATCTACCTTTGTTGCATATAATGGGATGTTTATGATAAAAATGGATGTCATTAAAATGCCCCTAAGCTCAAATATCATAATCTTTGTGAATTATAGATAAAATGGGAAAATTCACAATTGCTTCATGAATAATAACCACAACAATTACTTTGAATCTGCATTATTCATTTTTGCAAGAAGTGTCTCATGGAATTTCATTATATAAAACTTTTTTTAAAAAAAAAAGTATAAGAGAGTTGAACTTTACTTATTTGTATTCACTCTAATAAAACACTGTTTTATTATAATATCAAACCCATAATTTTCATGAGTTCTGCTAAACTTCTTGTAGGTTGATGTTTTTCACTAAGTGGATTTACTTTTTTCAGATCTAGTATATTTCAGTTTAGTCTTTTGTCCTAGAGTCTTCCCCCTACTCTACAGCATACTTCTGACTCCGCAGATGGAACATTCTGCCACCTCAGTTGCATGTCCCAAGTTGCCACTGAGGTTTCTTTACTTTGGTTTAACCAGAACCTCAATGTCCTACAGACTGAACAACGTCTGCTACCTCCGTGAAGTTGTCATCTCTGCACCGTGGTATTTCAGGCCTCATGGAGCCACACGCTGCCAGTGTGCAGCACAGCCCTTAGCCAGTGAACCTGGGGAAGCCTCCTAAGACTTCTGGGCACTACCTCTGCACTGCTGCCCTGCGACTGACAAATTCTATTTCCTGTAGCAACCAGGACCATGGAGCTACTCCTAATTAGCTCAGTGAGACTGTTGTGTTCTGCTTGGCCTCTTCCTTCCTGTGCTGTGATCTAGAAAGGGCTGCCAGACGGAGACTGGGCTGATCATGCGGCTATGTGTTTCCCTTCTCTGAAAAGACACAGCCCTGTGCAGCCTGTTGTCTACTGCCTCAAAACAATTACTTCATATGTTTTGTTCTGTTTTATATTTGTTGATGGCCACAAATCAAAGCCTGACTGCTAAATGAGAAAGAATGTTGTTGTTGTTGTTGTTGTTATGTGCTGTCGAGTCGCCCCCGACTCATAGCGACCCCTCCTTGGGTTTCCGAGGCAGTATCACTATGGAAGTAGGAATGCCCAACCTTCCTTCCGAGATGAGAAAGAATAAGAAAGTGAAAATTGAATGATGTGAGATAATTAAAGAACTTAAAAATTCAGATAACACAGGAGACTACACCCATGACATACAGTTTTCAAAATCAAAGGTAACTTCCAGGTAGAACACAGATGCCTGAAGCACTTCTAAGACCACAATTGTGGATAAAATAAAGGGAAATATATATGTGTGTACATGTGTATTTATATTTTTCTATTTTTTAAAGACACTTTTCAATCAATGATTATTACATAAAATACAGTTTCTGAGAAGGAAAGACTTCCTAAGTGAGCTGAAGCCAGCGAGCTATTGTCTTCCATGACACACTTATCAATTCTGTGTGCAAGCTGAGGACAGAGTTTGGTCAAGACAAAAACGTTCTACTGGAGGAAAGAGAAACCAGCAGACCTTTAAAAAGTCATACATGTTAATGTTAGAGATTAAACTTTTCATTCTGAATGCATGGACCGATTTCCAAATCCAACACTAGTTATTGTCTACATCACTGACTTTGGCATTAATGGTAACATAGTGGCTAAAGCACTTGACTGCTAGCCAGAAGGCTGGCGGTTCAAACCCACCAGCCACTCCTCGGAAGGAAGGTTGGGCAATCCTATTTCTGTAGTGATACTGCCTCGGAAACCCAA
>NW_006921688.1:9768744-9769541 GCF_000298275.1 Orycteropus afer afer | reverse complement strand
ATCAGCCTTCTGGTTAGCAGTCATGTGCCTTAGGCACTATTCTCCCAGCATCATATACATGTCTTAAGAGATAATTCCAGGGGCCTCCTCCTTGTCATTTCTCATCTAAATAGCTTTACCTACAGGGACTAATTATCAAGATTTAGTGCATTATTTCCTTGCCTTTCTGCTGTAAATGCAATCCTTTATTACATGCTGCAAGTAGTGAAAGGCTGATTAGAGGCCTGGTGAAAAAGTGGGAAACCACACTGTGGCCACTTCATAAAGCAGCTGCACAGATGGACAGGCATGTCCATGGACTTTCGAAGCTATTGGACAAACAGTGGGGGAGGCACCCAGCTGTTGCCTGGCCTCTTTCAAGCTGTGCGGGTTGCTCTGCTGCAGAGAGAAAAGCACTCAGGATCCATCAGTTGTGTTTTTCTGTTTATCTTCACTGGCTATTTTCTCCCAGATTATGGCAAAAGAAAAAGGTAGCTAATCTTGTTTGGGCACTGTTTTGGGGTCTGATCTTTATGCTGATGTTGTATTTATGTGTGTTTGTGTCTTTCTGGACCTTCATTGTTATTTTCATGCAAATATAAACAATAGAGATTGAGATCATTCGTCATTCAATTTTCTTCCCATCAATATGCAAAAAAAACAAAAATGAAAAACAAAGAATGAGAGGATAATACCACTTGTTGTTGTTGTTATGTGCCGTCAAGTCGGACCCGACTCATAGCAACCCCTCCTTGGGTTTCTGCGGCAGTATCACTACGGAAGTAGATTGCCCCATCTTCCTTCTGAGGAGTGGCTGG
>NW_006921688.1:9766777-9767949 GCF_000298275.1 Orycteropus afer afer | reverse complement strand
GACATAGTTTCTAGGTCACTTCAAGATATGATGAACAATCTCATTTTCCTTTTTTATTAAGTTTGGTTCAATCTACTTGAAATCTCTCATTCAGTTAAAATTTTATCAGAAATGAATCTTTAGTGAGAAAAAGTGATGTTATATATTGCTACTCCTTCCCATAGAATTTCTATTAATTTTAGTGCTCAGGGCTTCCTGCAGTTAGCAGAGCAAAACTCAGGAGATATGAAGTGTTGACTTGCAATTTGATGTTGGGGATCTCCGTGCCATTTGGTGAAGACTCAGACTCACTGCCATTGAGTCGATTCTGACTCATAGCAACCCCTCGTTGGGTTTCTAAAGTGATATCTCTGCGGAAGTAGATTGCCCAGTCTTCCTTCCAAGGAGCTGCTAACTGGTGGGTTTAAACTGCCAGCCTTCTGGTTATCAGTCAAATATTTGGTATAGGGTGACCAAATATTAATCCTTTCCGTTATAGGGCACTTTTGAGTATGTGGCAAAATCCTCATTATTTACTCACCTACAATAACTCATGGTTTATTGATGCTGGTTTTAATTACTGAGTAACAATAGCATCCTCTAAATCTCTCCTTTGGTCTACAGCATCTTTCTGCAGATATAATTTGTAGAGGCATCAATATCCAATAAATAACGTAAAGTCAATAAGCCATATTTAAAATGTTCATTAAATTCTAAATGACTGATTTTCTATTTTCATTACAGATGTAAAAGTAAAAACAGGAAACAGTACAAATACAACTAAATAGTATAAAATAAAAATGAGAGAAAAAACTAGAATAATACAATTAAATATGTTCTATTGCTGTTGCTGTTATGTCTGTCGAGTGCGCCGGACTCGCAGCGACCCCTCCTTGGGTTCCTGAGGTGGTATCACTATGGAAGTAGACTGCTCCTCTTCCTTCAGAAGAGTGGCTGGATTCTGTTGCTATGTTATTGTTGTTGTTGTTATGTGCCGTCGAGTCGGCCCCGACTCATAGCAACCCCCCCTTGGGTTTCCGAGGTGGTATCACTATGAAAGTAGATTGCCCCATCTTCCTTTGGAGGAGTGGCTGGATTCTGTTGCTATAGGGGGTCAATTAAAAATCCATGTGTATATTTCTTTTTGTTTCTTTGTTTGAAATCCCTGTAAAAATAATACTAAATAGGGAGTT
>NW_006921688.1:9765033-9766182 GCF_000298275.1 Orycteropus afer afer | reverse complement strand
TATTTCTGTGAATTGCAGCTGCTTTGTAATCATTTGTCCTGATTCAATTGCTCAATAAGGCATATGAGAATACTATCCTAAGAAAATGATAATTTATCAAAATATGCACATCAATTTCCTCTAAAAAACCCATATACTACCATTTTCACACTTGATTGTCATACATATCATTTACATTTTTCAAATTGGTAGTCTAACAATTTCAAAGCCATTTTATATTGGCTAGATAATTGAAATCAAACTTTTCTGTGTGATATGCCAGCACTTCTAATTAATCATTTCTGTTTTCTTTGGTAGATAAATCAATTCTAATGGTGTTGCAGTTGATGAGGTCTTTCAAAAAGATAAATGAAATAACTAAAGAAAAAATAATGAAATACTTTGACCATAGGCATGCCCTCGCATTATCTGGGAGACACCAAAGGAATAGAGAAATATTTCTGTGCAGGGGATTTAAAACTGAGCTCTGTTTTCCAACTCAGTTACACGGAGTGGGAAGGAACAATACAATCGGTATCTGTAACAAACCACTTATGATGGGAGACACATTACACCAGCTCAACTTTAATTTCTCAGCTGAGATACTCTCAAAAAATTTCAGTTCATCCTTAACGCTGAATTAATTGGGCTGTTTTCTTAAACATTGAGATATATTTTCCAAATTTAGATAACTAAGTAAATCAACTATAGTTATGCCACATTTATACTTTGCCACAAGTTATTGAGTCTTCTGATTATTATTTCTTGTGTTTGTTTCAGTGGATCTAGGAAGCATATTACTCACATATAAAATCTGTGTTATAAAAGTTTTAAAAATAATTAATGAAATATTGTGTAAAGATTATATTCAAGAAGAGTAGATCTATCTGTACATATTTATGAATGAATTTTCCATAAATATTGTCAAAATTATTCTTTTGGAAAGAAAATTTGTAAACCTTCTTGAACCATGTTTTTAATGCTTTTTGTTGTTGTTGCTAGGTGCCATTGAGTTGTCTCCAACTCATAGTGAACTTATGTATAACAGAACAAAACATTGCCAGGTCCCATGCCAGCCTTACAATCCCTGCTACTGAGCCCATTGTTGCAGCCACTGTGTCAATCCAATTCGTTAAGGGTCTTCCCCTTTTTCATTGACCCTCCACTTTA
>NW_006921688.1:9761584-9763479 GCF_000298275.1 Orycteropus afer afer | reverse complement strand
TCTCACCCTATCTGCTAAATATTGTTTGTAGCCTTTGAAAAAAATAAGAGAAATTGATAAAAGGCATTGAAATTGGAAAGGAAAAAGTAAAACTCTCTTTATTCACTGGAAACATGATCTTGTATATAGAAAATTCTTCAGAATCTAAAAATCAGTTATAGAACTAATAAGTGAATTTAATAAGGTTTCAGGATACAGGATAAAAACAAAAATTAATTTTTTCTGTATACTAGCAGAACATAATTAGAAATGAAAACTTGAAAAATCATAATGTATAACATTTAAAAAAAAGAAAATTCTTAGTGATAAATAGAACAAAAGACAGACAAGATTTCTACACTAAAAACATTTTAAGATAAATTAAAGGAGACCTTAATAAATAGAGATACACTGTATTTACAGATCAGAAGATAAATTATTATTAAAATTTTAATTCTCCCTCATTTATAGATTCAATTCAATCACTGTCAATATCACACTGGTTACTTTTACAAACTAGCAAGCTGTTTCTAAAATTCATATGGAAATACAAAGACCTAGAATGGCCAAAATTACTTCTAAAATGAAGAATACAGTTGGAGGAATAAAAGAAAAAGTGATTTCAAGCCTTATTATAAAGCTACAATAATCGGAAACTATGGAATTGTCATAAAGATAGACATATTGATTGATGGAATAGAATCCAAAATCAGACCTTCACATGTATGTATGATCAGCTGATTTTCAACAAATGTATCAAGAAAGTTTAGTGAATAAAGGATAGTCTTTTAATAAGTAGTGCTGGAACAAATGAATATTCACATATGAAAAAGGAGAAGAACAACAACAACTTTGCTCCATAATTCACAGCATATACAAATATCAACTCCAAATGAAATGTAAACATAAAGATACAACCTGAAACTATAAAACTTCTAGAAGGTAAGCTAGGACATCTTTTTATACTAGGTTAAGCAAATACTTCTTAAATAAGACATCTAGTCACAAGTCATAAAATTTTTTAAAAAATGATGAATTAGACTTCATTAAAATTTCAGAATTCTGCCCTTTAGAAAATACTATTACGAGGCACATAATGGTAGAAATATATGCAAATCATATGTCTGCACAAAGACTTGTATTCAAAATATGTAAAGAATTCTCACAACAGAATAATAATAATAATGTTGTTGTTGTTTTTATGTGCCGTCGAGTTGGACCCAACTCATAGCGACCCCTCCTTGGGTTTCTGAGGTGATATCACTAGAAAGTAAATTGCCCCATCTTACTTCTGAGGAGTGGCTGGTGGGTTTGAATTGCCAGTCTCTTCTGAGTAGCAGTGAAGTGCCTTAGGTACTATACTACCAGAGCTCCTATAATAATAATAATAATAACAATAATAATAAAATGCTCAAAATGTGCCAGTGATTTGAATAGGCACCTCATCAAAGAAAATATTTATATGGCAAGAAATTCCATGAAAAAATGTTCAATATCATTAATCAAGTGGGAAATACATATTAAAACTACAATGAGATATCACCCCACACTTAGTAGAATGCCTAATATTTAAAAAACTGACTATTCCAAATGTTGACAAGGAGGCAGAGCAACTCATATACAATGATGATGGAAATATAAAATGGAGCAACCACTTCGGAAAAGTATGGTGGTTTCTTATGAAGTTAAGATTAATATATGATATGAATATGATGTTTAACCAGGAGAAAAGAAGAGTTGTCTTGTATGTGAATGTTTATAGCAGCTTTGTTTGTAAAAGCCAAAACTGAAGACAACACTAAATCCACCAACAGGTGAATGGATAAAGCAAATGCAGTATATCCACATGACGAGACTATTCAGTAATTTAAAAAAAAAATTAAACTCACTGCCATTGAGTCAATTTTGACTCACAG
>NW_006921688.1:9759399-9760684 GCF_000298275.1 Orycteropus afer afer | reverse complement strand
CCTGCCACCACCACCATCAGAACAAACTTAAGCTGTTGTTTTTGTTAAGTGCCATCCAGTCGGACCCGACTCATAGTGACCCCTCCTTGGGTTTCCAAGGCAGTATCACTACGGAAGTAGATTACCCAACCTTCCTTCCGAGGAGTGGCTAGCCTGTTAGAAAATGAATGACCACAGGAAGAGAGGCCCTCATAATCCCAACTGACCTAATTGAGGCCATCCAAAAGCTACTGACCAGACACTTAAGTGATCCTAACCAGGACAGAAGCAGTATCCAGCTGCCAAACAGAAACATATCTCAACCCAACCCCAATGCCATATAGTCTATTTTGACTCATAGCAACCTTATAGGACAGAGTAGAATTGCCCCATAGGGTTTCCAAGGCTCTAAATATTTACAGAAGCACACTGCTTCATCTTTCTTCCCTGCAGTGGCTGGTGGGTTTGAACTACCAGCCTTTGGGTTAGCAGCCAAATGCCTTAACCACTGTAACATCAGTGCTTCTTAATAGAACCATGTTGCCTAGGCAATAATATATGCTTATTGTTTCAGCCCCTGAATTTTGGGTGGTCTACTGTACAGCAGTAACTAACAAATACACTTCGTATATAAAGAAGCAAAGGTGCTTAGGTGACATATGTGGTTCTCCAAAGTCTTCATAATCAAAGTTCACCTTTTTGCTTAACTACACACATCATTTATGTATTTTCACAACTCAGAATTCTCCTCTGGCTTACAACTTTTTCTGTCATCAATATCATCATGAGAATTTTTTCAGATGCTCATATTAAATACAATTATTTCTTTAAAACTAATCTGAAATTATACCTAATAAAATTTTCTCTAAATTATAAAACGGGGAGTCTAGTGAGTGGTTTTAATTTAATTTCACAAATTAAAGACATAGATCCAAATAAACATTTTAGCCTACATTATTATCTTATAATTAATTTCCAGTCTGAAATGTTTGTAGTACCTTTGTATGACTATAATTTTAGGCAGTTTATTTTCATTAGCCCCAAACTTCCTTTTCAAGAAATGGTTATAATAACTACCTGATTGACTGAATGTGTTTAAATATATAAAAATAAAGATTATGCAATATTTGGCAAGGGATAAATGACAGTGGAAATTTTCTCCTTGGCCACGGGCTTGCCTCTGACTGTGCTTTTGAACTTGATAAATCCTTATTTAGTTAACTATTAATTGTATGCAGGTGACTCCAAATCTGCATTTCCAATTACAGCTCCTCTTTGAAACATCAGATATGCTTGACCAACTACT
>NW_006921688.1:9757004-9758344 GCF_000298275.1 Orycteropus afer afer | reverse complement strand
CATTGGTCCAGTTGTGAGGATTTTTGTTTTCTTTATATTGAGATGTAATCCATACTGCAGACTGTATTCTTCAACCTTCATCGGTAGCTGCCTTAAGTCATCCTCACTTTCAGCAAGCAAAGTTGTATACAATGTAGTGACTAAATAAACAAAAATACTTCTGGTTTTATGAGATTTGCTTCAAATCCTTTACATTAAATCTGATTCTACAAATACACACAAACACATATATTCATATGTGTATATACATGTTAATTGTTAAATCAACCTTATTAACCCATTCATCAAACATGGACTGCCTTGCTGCCGTGTGCTTGAGAGTATGCTAGAAGGTGTAGATAAGGCATAGGCCCTATCACAGAGTATTGCTAGGGAGATCAGACCATGAAAAATTATGAATGAGTTCAACTATGGCATTAACTGTGAGGATGGGGCAAGACCAGGCAGTGTTTCATTCTGTTGTCCATAGGGTCACTAAGTTGGAACTGATTCAACGAAACCTAACAACAATGTTTTGTCTTATGGTGATCTTCAATCATTTTTTGGTTGTTTGTTTTGAATATATCAAATCCATAGTTATGGTGGCTGTCAAGAAATAATTCAACTGGAATGAGATCAGTGGTAGAGAGATAACAGTCCCATTTATTTTCTTCATAAAGTACCAGGAAAAAAAAAAAAAACAGCAAACAATTCCTGGTGTTTGAAAAGGACAACAACCAAAGCCAGCGACCTAGTTGCATAAAGATGCTGTATGATGACCATGCTAAGCCTGAGATCACAAACACAAGGCCATCTCCAAATTTAAACAAATATATCACAATTAACCAGGTGAAACAAAAAATTAATTCAGGATTACCTTTCTCATATTCCAAGACGAAGGGAAAGAGACAGGAAGGCAAAATTTGAGTACTTTCTGATATGTTATTAGCCTTGGAACTTGCTTTTTAAGTGTGCCCTTAAAATTTAGCCTGGCTTCTTATGTTATGAAATCCTTTTTATGCATGTTCTCTATGTGTGCTGTGACAAGAGGTAGCTGCCGGAATCACTGTATTTCATGAATATTCACTCTGAATGTCACAGTTATATATGACCTTTCCATAACCTTCTCATATTTGTGCAAGCATAAAAGCTGCCTGAAACGTCAACCTGTGAAGTAACCCTAATACCATAAAAACATGACATAGGTACCTGATGCTTGAAGTTCTATAGTTCTGTACCTTGCTGGAAACCACACTGACTTGCCATTTAATGTTAAGAATAGTTCACAGACCAGGATTTTCAAAAAAGCATGAGAAACTGACTTTGATGTATATTTTCCTTGAAGAACATGATTTATAGCC
>NW_006921688.1:9755981-9756554 GCF_000298275.1 Orycteropus afer afer | reverse complement strand
TGGGTATAATACCTGCCCTACCTTCTTTTCTTAGGTATTGTCAACCCAAACCAAACCCACTGCCACTGAGTAAATTCTACCTCATAGGAATGCTATAGGACAGAACGGAACTGCCATAGGGTTTCCAAGGCTGCAAATCTTTATGGAAGCAGACTGCCATATTTTTATCAGATGGAGCAGCTTGTAGGTTCAAACAAGTGACCTTTTGGTTGGCAGCTGAGCACTTAGCCAGTGTGCCACCAGAGCTCTCTAGGTATTATAAAGTTTCATAAAATATAATATGTAAACTGTAAGTGAAGCAGCATGCCACTAGAAAATACTTTATATATTCACGTTGCTTGGTTCCACAATCAATGCCAATAGAAGCAGCTGTCAGGACATTAGATGACATGTAGCATTGGGAAAGTCAACCATGAAGGAACTGTTTCAAGTTCTGAGGAGCAAGGATGTCTCCTTGAGGACTAAGGTGCGCCTGACAGAAGCCACGATACTTCCAATCACCTCGTATGCATGTGAGAGTTGCACAATGAATAAAGAAGACCAAAGAAGAGTTGATGCTTTTGAGTTGTGGTG
>NW_006921688.1:9754326-9755678 GCF_000298275.1 Orycteropus afer afer | reverse complement strand
AGTCGGCCCCGACTCATAGCGACCCCTCCTTGGGTTTCCGAGGCAGTATCACTACAGAAGTAGGATTGCCCAACCTTCCTAATTTCTACCCAAAAAAAATCCTTGCAAAAGTTCAACAAGACAGAAAATAACAAATGCTGGTGAGGATGTGGAGAGGTCGAGACTCTCATACACTGCTGGTGGGACTGTAAAATGGTACAACCATTGTGGAAAGCAGTATGGCAATTCCTTCAAAAGCTGGAACTAGACATACCATTTGACCCAGCTATTCCATTACTATGTATATATCCTAAAGAAGTGAGAGCCATGACAAGAGCAGACATATGCACACCGATTTTCATCTCAGCACTGTTTACAATAGTCAAAAGATAGAAACAACCATCAACTGAGGAATGGATAACCAAACTATGGTACATACACACAATAGAATACTATGCAACCCTAAAGAATCATGTAGAATCTGCAAAACACTGCATAACATGGATGAACTTGGAGGACATTGTGCTGAGTGAAATAAGTCAATCACAAAAGGACAAATATTGTATAAGTCCATTATTGTAAAAGTCAAAGAAATGTTTATCTATGGAAGGACATGTTCTTTGTTGGTTACCAGGGGTGGGAAGGGAGGGGAGCGAACACTGTTAGATAAATAGAGATACGTATTGATTTGGGTGAAGAGAAGGGCAATGTACCAAATGTGAGTGATCATTGTAGCGGCAATGAGGAAGAGAAAGACATAGAGAGGTACATGGGAGGTATAGACAACAAAGATAAACCCTTTTGCACATAGAGTATGGCATTGTCAGTGAAGGCAAACGTGGGTATATTGGTAGATATATGGGTGGACAGGCTGAACTAGTAGGTATCTCTATGAAGCAGGGAGTGTACCCAAGAACGTGTATAGGGTTGGCTGACAAGGGGCAAGGTTGTAGTCACTGCTTGCTCACAGCCAGCTGCCAAGAGGGACCTAGTAGTTGAACCTGTGGGCTCGGGACCATAGTCACAAGGGACATCAAGCTCAATTGGCATAACATAGTACACAAAACATTGTTCCACCTCCTACTTTGGTGAGTAGTGACTGGGGTCTTAAAAGCTTGCAAGCTTCCATCTAGATGCAACAATGGGTCTCTCCTCTTCCAAAGCAAAGCAGAATGAAGAAAACCAAAAATTTATGGAAACAATTAGCCTTTATGACTGGTGCACCATGTGATCCTCAGCCTATATGACTTTGAGACCAGAAGAACTAGATGGTGCCTGGCTACCACTGTCATCTACTTGAAAGGGGATCTAAGTAGGAGATCCTGGATAGAGAGGGAGAACAATGTGGAACAAAACTCAAAATCATTTGGAGG
>NW_006921688.1:9735016-9748329 GCF_000298275.1 Orycteropus afer afer | reverse complement strand
TTAATTGAAACGCTGCTGACCCAAGTGTCGGCGATCTGAGCTCTGTGGGAGAAGGACCTTGGGACCTTTCACCGTGAAGATTACAACCTTGGGAACTCTATGGACATTTCCACTCTGTCCTATAGGGTCCGCTAGGAGTCGGACCGCCTGAACCAGGGAGTTGAAGGTCCAGGAAGGTTGCTATTCCCCACCCATCTTGCAGAGGTTCTTCTGCTATTAGGTCGTCTAGAAAACCCATTCATTTAAATTCTGGTACCTTTAGAAAGAAAATAAATAAATACCTGTAGCAGTCTGCAGAGGGAAGGCCGGGCAATCTATTTGCTTGAAGATTTAAAGGCTGGGACACGCAAAGGGGTTCGCTATGAGGGGTTCGCTATGAGGGGTTCGCTATGGACTAGACGGCAGGTGACGTGGGTGGCAGCATTACATTAAGGGAAAAACAAAAACTTAAAGCAAACTTCTTAGGAGTCCAAGAAAACTCACCAACAAATGTCAGAGAGAGAGGCCTGTAACTTCAAATTTCCAACTGAATTTAAAAGAAAACTCTGGGACAAATGTCGCCATAGATAACTTAAAAAATATAAAACTCACTGCCTTGGAGTGGATTGGACTCACAGTGACCCCTCCTTGGGTTTCCGAGGCAGTATCACTACGGAAGCAGGTTGCCCAACCTTCCTTCCGAGGACCGGCTGGAGGGTTTGAACCGCCAGCCTTCTGGTTAGCAGTCTAATGCCTTCGGCACTACGTCACCGGAACTCAAGCTGAATTTAAAAGAAAACTGTAACACATCCATGGCGGGAAGAAACATCAGGAAAAAGAAATCAGAAACCAGAAATATACTCAAAACGCAGGTTTGTAACCACGCAATGGGATGATTTGATGGGAGTTAACAGAACTCAGGAAAGAATCAAGTGAGGGAAGTTTCAGAAGCGGGAAGGAAATCCCAAGGAGCTTACCGTCACCACAGAAAAGCGTAGAAAAGGACAGGAGGGAAAATAATGAAGAGAAAACCAATCTCAATGCCATGCAGGCCATTCCGACTCAGAGCGACCCCCTTTGGGTTTGCAAGGCAATACATCTTTAAGTAAGTAGATTGTCCCGTCTTCCTTCGGCAGAGTTCCTGGTGGGTTTAAACTGCCAGCCTTCTGGTTAGCAGTCAAATGCCTTAGGCACAACATCACAAGAAAAACGAACCTAGTAAGGAATTAGAAAGCTTTTGGCTTTTTGTCTGGGGACAAAACTGCATCTACAGGTGTTGTGACTGTAGTCCTTGCCCCCCCCTCCTTGGGAAAATACCACCTTCTCTCGGAATTGCAGGCTTCTTGCCCTTTTTTCTTTTCTTTTTTTTTTTTTGCTTTTTTAATCTAGAAACTCTGGTGGCTCATTGGTTACGGCATTGGGCTGCTAACCCAACCAAGAGCCACTCTGTGGGAGAAAGCTGAGGCAGTCCGCTTCCACAGAGGTTGACAGCCTTAGAAACCCTATGAGGCAGTTCCACTTTGTCTGATAGGGTCTCTGTGAGTTGGAATAGACTCAAGGGCAGTAGCTTGGGTTTTGGGTTTTGTCAGTTTCTGAAGGAAGACAACCACTTTTCTACCAGTAATTTCCTCATCTCTGGCATTTCACCATCTTGACTGTCTTCTACATTCTTTGAGGGGAGGGAACTTTTCCTGCCTTCTCTTAGTGTCTACTTGCCTTCATAAACTTTGCTAGGACAGATGCTTGTGCAGGGAGTGTGAGGCAGGCAAGTGACAGGTAAATCAAGATGACCTCAAGATCCAGAGGTCCTGGAGAGTCCAAATCGTGGTACCAGAGCTGTATCGGTGAGTCTTCCAAACATTTTGGGTGACAAAATCAAATCTTAGACAAACTCTTTCATGAAATAGGAAAGAGAAAACCCCCTCTAATTCACTTGATAAGGCTGATGTAACTTTTATACCAAAACTACAAAAATTGTATTAGAAATGGTAGTTAATAACCATTTTCTTTCATAAACAGAGATGCAAAATTATTTAGAGATGTACAATATTAGCAAATGAAATCCAAAAATGTATTCAAATCAATGAGTCTGTTCAGTCCGGGAATGTAAAGCTGATTCACCATTTTAAAATTTATTAATATAATTCACCACATTAACAGACTAATTAAAAATTTAATATGTATTTGGTCATCTCATAATACAAAAAATAATACAACAAAATAAAACAAAAAAATCTCATATTTGATAAAATTTAAAATAAAATCTCTTGAATCACAAGTAAAAGAGAACAAGGTCTCTCAATGCATTCCTGCCAAGCTGTCTTAATCACTACAGCTTTAGAATATATTTTGTTATTTATGAAGGTGAGTAACCTGAACTTCCACTTCTCCTTCTTAGGCAATCCCTCCCTATTCTTGACCTTTTAAACTTTTAAATAAACTCATTACATTTTATTTAAAACCCATGTGGAATTCTTAATGAAAGTAGAGCGTCACCTTTAGTTTTCTTATTTAAATGAACATATTGTTACATGTATATATATGAAATATTCCATTAATTTATAAAAGTTTCTATATACTGTAAACAGTTGATTAAGAGGTGAAAATCTAGAGGTCCAATTGAGATTAGAAAAACAACCCACAATACCCAACGCAAGATAGGATGGTTGTTCATACAAAAAATTACAAGACCTATTTTATCCACTCAGCATACATGATGAACTCAGTGCTTATGGTACAAGTTTAATCATACAGTTTCTGGAATTGCATTTGCACTTAAACTGGGGATTAAAAGATTTTTATTAAAGTCAAATATTCTACCTGTTTAGTCATCTATAGCAAGATAGTCATTCTTTAGTACTATTTTATGACTTCAATATCAAAACCAAACTCACTGCCATAACCCCTCCTTGGGATTCTGAAGCGGTATCACTACAGAGGTAGATTGCCCAATCTTCCTTCCCATGGGTGGTCAATGGGTTTGAACCACCAGCCTTCTGGTTAGCAGTCAAATACCTTAGACAATATGCCACCAGAGCGCCTATGACTTCAATATCACCCCAAAATTACATGTACCAAATTATAAATTCTTTTTTTTATCATGGTTCTAATCACAACATACATGTATTTATGTGTATGTCCTTCATTGTTTAACTCACTTAACTGAGAGAAAGTTTCATGAGGGCAAGAACTGTGCCCTGGTTGTGGGTCATCAAATGCTAACGAGTAAAAAAAAAAGAGGCCATGACTTTGTAACACTCTGGCCCAGCAAATTCCAGTCAATTTCTCCCATAGGTATCAGTAAACAAGATTTGGAACATGTTATTATATTCTAAAATACAATGCAATGACTTATGATTGAAATTGCTATATTTCTCATACGTCAAAGTTTTTAAAATATATATTAAGGCAAATAATTGGAAAAGCATCATAACTTACTGGATTTTTTTTAAAGTGGCACACTCTCACAATATTTATACATAGCCATTAAATCAGGCCCTGACAAAAAATATAAGACATATTTTCAAAGGGAAAGTGTCACCATTTGATACACAATGCCAATGTGTTTATAGCCACACTCTGTTTTGATTTCACACTCTGTCATGGCAATGGACTCACAGAAGTTGAAGACTAAACAACTGCATATGAGATGTGTCTCCAGGAACACCAACAAACAGAAAGGAAGTTTTATTTCTTTAACAGAAATGAAATGTATGAAAATAAGCAGTTTATTACAAAAATAAATAATGAAAATTGATGTGCATTGCTCATATGTTACTTAGAAAACATTCCTTTATAGATCTGACTCAAGGGCACATAACAACAACAACAATAACATAGGTCAAAGGGAAAGATAAAGAAAAATTAAATGTAACATTTTTAATTCCAAAGCAACAATATTGTTGTTGTTGTTACTTGCCCTGAAGTCAGACCAACTCATAACAACGCCTCCTTGGGTTTCCGAGGCAATATCATTACAGAAGTAGATTGTCCAAACTTTCTTCCAAGGAGTGGCTGGTGGGTTTGAACCACCAGCCTTCTGGTTAGCAGTCAAATGCCTTAAGCACTACGCTACCAGAGCTCCTAATAAAAAGTTTAAAACATTTAAAACTTGAAAGAAATGTAATTTTCATATATTTAATTTGCAGTCATGTGAAAACCTTTTCATTTTGATTGAACCTGTCTTAGTTCATAAGGGATTTTATACCTAAACATTTTTTTAAAAAACTACACCTAAACTGGCGCGGAATCGGGCAGTGTTTCCTTCTGCTGTCCATGGGGTCGCTATGAGTTGGAAACGACTCGACGGCACTTAACAACAACAACAACACCTAAACTTTTGATACTTGGATCTAATAAACTGGACACATTCCAACTGTCCACTCATGGTGATATGGTTAAAAACAACAAAATTAAGATCAATCCTATGCTGTATTATGAGGTTTATTAAGAATTCAGACTTACGGTATTGTTATGCAAAGACCATCAGCATAGTTTGTTAACTAAAATGCAAGTGCAAATTCTATAGTAGTTTTTGTGTAACGAAGTAGGGAAAATACAAATTTCTATTTCTATTCCCATATTTCCACATATAGGAACACTGGTAGACACAGAATGGGCTGGATAAGAGCAAAAGCAGGAACAAGTCTTCATAAAATACACTTTGTAAGTTTGTATTGAGTTTTGAACTTCAAAGGTACTTATCTACTGGAAAAACATAATTTCAGTAACTATACTTCTCAAAATATGAGATCAATCATATGGATCTTTAATGTTTTCTCAAGGAATTCCCATTTGTAATTATAAAACTGTTTAATAATCATTTAAGATCTGTTACTGAATTTTCAGTATAAAATAATCATTTCTAGGAACTATGATACCAGGGCTCTCTCCCAGCTGTGGCATTAAAAAATTGTGTGGATTTGGGCACATAACTTAATCCCTATTGACAATAGTTTAAAAACCAAACCAAATCTACCACTCTCAAGTTGCTTCTGATTCATAGCAACCCTATAGGACAAAGTAGAATGTCCCATAAGGTTTCCCGAACCGTAATCTTTATGGAAGCAGACTGCCACATCTTTCTTCTCTGGAGCAGCTGGTAGATTTGAACTATCAACCTCTCAGTAAGTAGCTGAAAGCTTTAACCATTGTGTCACCAGGCTTCATACTAGTGAAGCAGCCAATTCACTGCTAAATTTAAATATCTTTGTAGTAGAGTACGGGAGCTCTGGTGGCATAGTGCGTAAGGCACTACCAGAGGACTGGCAGTTCAAACTCACCAGCCACTCCTCGGAAGGAAGACTGGGAAATCTACTTTCATAGAGACACTGCCTCGGAAACCCAAGGAGAGGTTGCTATGAGTAGGGATTGACTTCACGGCAGTGAGTTTGGTTTTTTGGTTTTTGGTAGTAGAACACCAGTTATCGAAATTTTTTAACAGAA
Organism: Orycteropus afer afer; assembly: GCF_000298275.1. Classification (NCBI taxonomy): domain Eukaryota; kingdom Metazoa; phylum Chordata; class Mammalia; order Tubulidentata; family Orycteropodidae; genus Orycteropus; species Orycteropus afer. The sequence goes on along the minus strand of NW_006921688.1, from coordinate 9,742,905 downwards.
AACATTTTGAGTGATAATTGTCATTGTTATTTGTTCTTCATTCTGCAATAAACACCAACTATTCAGAGCTGGTGGAGTCCGCCTTCATGTCTGGGTGGCCCCTTGACTATAAGTGTCCTGAGGAGACTCATCCTGAGTTTGGCAGCAGTGTGGAGAGGTGGCCGAGGCCAAACTGGGCGGGCGGGAGCACTCTGACCAGCAACATGGGCAGACTGGACATGGAGACCACAAGTGGAACATCTGCTCTTGTGACTAAACAATGCATCATGGTCTGAGCCCAAGAGGAATTCTCTGTAATAGGCTTCAGGCCATTTTTGACATTATGTAGCTCGCATTAACTGTACTACTTTAGGGCAAATTAGCAATGGTCAGGACATGCTTTCTAAAGATCAGTGTGGTAATTCCTTGGGCTTTCTCATTCCTTAATTGAATGTGCATACCAAAAATATTTTCCCAGGCTACCAGAATAAATGTCCAGTCAGGATGGGATTCAACCACAGAACAGTTTTACTCTCTACCCGTCCCTGTGAAGCGTGTTTGTGTGAGTGTGTGTGTGAGTGTGAAAAGGGTCATAGGAAAAGCAGGAAGGAGCATCTAGGGCATTGTATAACAGCCTTTCTCACTCCCCATATTTCAGAATGGCATGCTTTGTCACTGTAGCAACTCTCTTTGGCTAAGAGTCCTGGAAACTAGAAAACATAGTAAGTACTAGGATCATGCCAGTGCAGCTCTTTTTCTGCTTACATGTTTCTGCTCAAGGTGTATGCTCTCTGCTAGGTAGGCCTTGTGGACAGGCACCGAGCTCTGAAACAAGTGATACGAAAAGGTGGGGAAACGTGTCAAAAATAGGAACCATGTTATTTATCCCACCCCATTCAGACTGCTGCTTCAGATTTCAGGTTAAATGAAGTGTATTGGGATCCTAGGTGGTGTGATGGGTAAGCATTGGTTTCTAACCAAAAGGTTGGCAGTTCAAACACACCAGCAGTCCCACTAGAAATACCTGGCAATGGCTCACATAAAGATTATAAAGCAAACAAAAGTCACTGCTGTCAAGTCAATTTGACTTGTAGCAACCCCTCCTTGAGTTTCCGAGGCAGGATCTCTACAGATGTAGATTGCCCAACTTTCCTTCCGAAGAGTAGTTGGTGGGTTTGAACCACTAGCCTTCCATTAGCAGTCAAATTATAGCCTCAAAAAATTTATGAGGAAGTTCTACTCTGTCATGTAGTTGTTGTTAGGTGCCATCAAGTCAGGTCCAACTCATAGTGACCCTATGTACAACAGAAAGAAACACTGCCCTGTCCTGTGCTGGCCTCACAATCCTTGCAATTCCTGAGCCATTGTTGTAGCCACTGTGTCTATCTATCTCATCGAAGGCCTTTCCCTTTTCCTCAGACCCTCCACTTTACCAAACACGATATCCTTCTCCAGTGAATGGTTCCTTCCCACAACATGACCAAAGTAGGTGAGACAAACTCTGGCCATTCTCACTTCCAAGGAGCATTCCAGTTACAATTCTTCTGGGACAGATCTGTTAGCTCTTCTCGCAGTCCATGTCAACACCACAACTCAAAAGCATCAACTCTTCAGTCTCCCTTATTCATTGCCCAGCCTTATTCATTGTCCACATGCATATGAGGCGATTAAAAATACCATGGCTTGGGTTAGGCAGACCTTAGTGTTCAAAGAGATATCTTTGCTATTCCGCATTTGAAAGAGGTCCTTTGCAGCAGATGTGCCCAATGCAATATGTCATCTGAAGTCTTCACTACTGCTTCCATTAGTAGTGGAACCAAGTCATATGAAATCTTAGAAAACTTCAATCTTTTCTCCAATTATTGTGATGTTGCTTATTGGTCCAGTTGTGAGGATTTTCATTTTCTTTATGTTGAGTGTAATCCATGCTGCAGACTGTACTTTTTAATCTCCATCAGTAAGTGCTTTAAGTCATCTTCACTTTCAGCAAGCAAGGTTGTGTCATCTGCATATTTGCAGGTTGTTAATGTGTCTTCCTCCAATCCTGATGCCGCATTCTTCTTCATGTAGTCCGGCTTCTCGAATTATTTGCTCAGTATACAGATTGAATCAGTATGGAGAAAGAATACATCCCTGACATACTCCCCCAATTTTAAACCATGGACTAGGAGCTCTGGTGGTATACTGTCTAAGTCATTTGACTGCTAATCAGAAGTCTGGTGGTTCAAATCCACCAGTTGATCCTCAGAAAGAAGATTGGGCAATCTACTTCCGTAGTGATACAACCTCAGAAACCCAAGGAGGGGTCACTATGTGCAAAAATGGCAAGGAGGCCCCATGTTCTGACCTCCTCTAATCCCACAAGACAAACACAGGATTACCAGCAGTAACTCAAGGTCTATTACTGCAAGGCCAGACATGCTGCCTCCCTCCAGCCCTTTCACCAACTGTTCCTCCCAAAGTACCCACGACCTCTCTCCTGGGTTCGATAATTCACTGCAGTGGCCACACAGAGTGCACAGATTATGGGGTTTATTAGGGAAGCACCACAGGTTACAATTCAAGTTCAGGAAGAAAAAAAAAAATGTTCGGTCTCTCTCCCAGCCCACCGTCTCTCAGCCAAGTCTCTCACAGTCTCTTTCCCAGCAGTGCTGGTCCCTTGGTGTCTCACTCAGTAATGCATGTCTCTTGTGTCTCTTTCCCAGTGGCGTGTGTCTCTTCCAGCAGCACGTGTCTCTTGTAGCAGCACATCTCTCTCAGGAGTGCTTCCTTCCTCAGCCAGCAGTCAGAGAGAGAGTTCTGCCCCTAGGAAGCCTCCTTTTGAGCCCCGCAGCGTGGTCAAACTAGCCAATCATAGCATCAGAACTCTAAGCACCTGAGAGAGAGTGAGCACCTCCCAGAACATTGTTTTGTGCCACTCCTAACAGAAATACTCCAGGTGGACAACTTCAGCAATCAGGAGCTCCTCAGTTGCTAATAGAAAATCCCACCTTGTAGTTTACAAAGACTTATGGGTAGAAAAGCCACACTAAGTAATTTACTACACTGCACTATGAGTTGGATCCAACTCAACAGCAGTGAGTTATCACCTTAGTCTGTTAGAACAACAGCTACAAGTTCCTCACGAGCACAATTAAGTGTTCTAGAATTCCCATTCTTCTCAATGTTATCCGTAATTTGTTATGATCCACACAGTTGAATCCTTTTGCTTAGTTAATAAAACACAAGTAAACATCTTTCTGGTATGCTTTGGTTTCAGCCAAGATCCATCTGACATGAGCAATGATATGCCTTGTTCTACATCCTCTTCTGAATCCAGCTTGCATTTCTGGAAGTTCCCTCTCAATATACTGCTGCAACAAGTTTTAAACTATCTTCAGCAAGATTTTATTTGTGCATGATATTAATGAAATTGATCTATATTTTCCACATTCTGTGGGATCACCTTTCTTTGGAATGGCTACAAATATGGATCTCTTCCAGTCAGTTGGCCAGGTAGCTGTCTTCCAAATCTCTTAGCATAAATGAGTAAGTGTTTCCAGCATGGCATCCCTTTGTTGAAACATCTTAATGGGTATTCCATCAATTTCTTAACCCTTATTTTTTGCCAGTTCCTTCAGTGCAGCTTTGATTTGTTTCTTCAATATGATCAGTTCTTGATCACATCCCACCTCCTGTAATGGATGAATGTCAAACAATTCTTTTTGGTACAGTGACTCTGTGTATTCCTTCCATCTTCTCTTCACGTTTCCTACATCATTCAGTATTTTGCCCATAGAACCTTTGAATATTGCAACTCTCTCACTCTACTCACTGCCATCGAGTCAGGTTTGACTCATAGCAACCCATCCTTGGGTTTCTGAGGCAGTACCACTGTTGTTGTGTTGTTATGTGCCATCGAGTTGGACCCGACTCATAGCGACCCCTCCTTGGGTTTCCGAGGTGGTATCACTATGGAAGTACATTGCTCAACCTTCCTTCCAAGGAGTGACTGGTGGGTTTGAACTGCCAGATTTCTGGTTAGCAGTCAAATGCCTTAGGCACTATGCTACCAGAGCTCCCAAGGCAGTACCACTATGGAAGTAGATTGCCCAATGTCCTTTCCAAGAAGTGGCTGGTGGGTTTGAACCGCCAGCCTTCCAGTTAGCATTCAAATGCCTTAGGCACTATGCCACCACAGCTCCCATTGCAACTCTAGGCACTAATTTTTTTCTTCCATTCTTTCAGCTTGAGAAGTGTCAAGTGTGTTCTTCCCTTTCGGTTTTCCAACTCTAAGTCTTTGTACATTTCATTATAATAATAGAGTTTGTCTTCTCAAGCTGGTCTTTGAAATCTGTTCAGCTCTTTTGTGTTGTCATTTCTTCCATTTGCTTCAGCTATGAAAGTGCATATAAGAGCAAGTTTCAGAGTCTCTTCTGACATCCATTTTGGTCTTTTCTACCTTTCCTGTCTTTTTAGTGACCTTTTGCTTTCTTCATGGATGATGTTCTTGATGTCATCCCCCAATTCATCTAGTTTTTGGTCATTGGTATCAATGCATCAAATCTATGCTTTACATTGTCTCTAAATTCAGGTGTGATATAATCAAGGTCATATTCTGGCTTTGGTGGACTTGTTTTAATTGTCTTCAGCTTCACCTTGAGATTGACTATGAGCAGTTGATGGTCTATTCCACAGTCAGCTGTTGGTCTTGTTTTGGCTGAATATATTGAGCTTCTCCATCTCCTCTTTCCACAGATGTAATCGATCTGATTCTTCTGCATTCCATCTGGTGAAGTCCACATGTATAGCTACTATTTATGTGGTTGAAAAAAGGTATTTGAAGTGAATAAGTTGTTGGTCTTGAAAAATTCTATCATGGGATTGCCAGCATCATTTCTATCACCAAGGCCATATTTTCCAACCAGCAGTGATTCCTCTTTGTTTCCAACTTTTGCAATCCAATTACTAGTAATAGTCAACACATCTTGATTGCATGTTTGGTCAATTTCAGACTGAAGATTTTGGTAAAATTCTTCAATTTCCTCATCTTTGGCTTTGGTGGTAGGTGCAAAAATTTGAATAAGATTAGTATTTACTGGTCTTCTTTATAGGCATATGGATATTATTCTATTACTGACAGCATTGTATTTCAGGATAGATCTTGAAACTTTCTTTATGATGATGAATGCTGAACTGTTCCTCTTCAATTTGTCATTCCCAGCATAGTAGACCACATGGCTGTCTGATTCAAAATGTCCAATTCCAGTCCATTTTAGCTCAGCAATGCCTAGTATATTGATCTTTATGCATTCAATTTCATTTTTGACAACTTCCAATTTTCCTAGATTCATACTTTGTACATTCCATGTTCTAATTTTTAATGGATATTTGCAGGATTTCCAAGACTGTAATCTTTACAGAAGGAGATGGACATATTTTTTTCCCCAAGAACAACTAGTGAGTTTAAACCACAGACCTTTCACTTAGCAGATAAGCACTTAGCCATTGCACCACCAGGCCTCTATTCCCTGTAATATACAATTCAAAATCTTACTGTATCAAAATTGGCTCTTTATCTCCCTACTACCAACTTAACCCCCAGTGTTCTTCATGTCAGAAAACTGTCCACACATTTGACCTACTCTAGGACTAGTAGGGTCAGATAGCTGGTTACAGTCAACAGTGCAGTATTACATTTTTATTCTCACATGTCACTACTTAATTTTGGCAGCTTCCATGAAAAAATGCAGTTAGCAGAGGTCTTTCTCTTTATTCAACACAGAGCCTTTAATACCAGAACACACACCTACCCTGCTCTTACACACACAAGATCTTATGCCTAACATTGGCACAAATATTCCAATAATGAGATACACCTCCCCCTCATAATCCAGTATTGATATATCTCAAGATTTGGAAGATTTATAAAGTAACTCTTTTCACAATTCTAGAAACTCTGGGTCTGTATTATGGTACATATTGCCTAGGACTTTCGTATGCACCTTAAAAACTAAAGTGCATTTCATTTTGGATAAAATTAAGCCACGCCAATATTGACTCTAAGTTATTTAGGACCAGATTCAGATAAAAGATAGCATTTTTATAAAAGGTTACAAATCCTTCTTATCAAGAAGGTGAATTGGGGTTATTGGGTTTTGTAATTGATTCGAATTTTAATAACAGCAATAATGTTCTGATCCTGAATCCCTCCCTCATCCATGTCAACCATGGGAGTAATTTCACACTGTACTCATTAATAACACAGACTTGTTTAAAAGAAAATGAAACCAGCAATGTTATCTGACTCAATCCCTGCACACTATAGCCCTGCTGTGTGTTATTTTTCTTGAAATACTGTCATTTTATGTGCAGGGTAGAGATTAGAGAACACCTGGTGATTGACTGTACAAGCCCAAAACAAATTCATCATGTGATTACTTTTCACTGTATAATATGAGTGTCAGGGGGGAAATGAGATAAATCAATTGTTCTTTCATGTAAGGATGTATTTCTTAGCCCCAAAACACTGTGCAGACCTGAGCAAGTATGATTTTTTCTTTTTTTGAGAATATTTTTTTAACCCTTTATTTTGTAATCATCTGAAGACATTTTTCTGCCAAAGGATATTTGCTCTTAAAAGTGTCTACCATACAATGCAAACTTTTATCTTCGACTATTCATTCATTCATGCATTTAATTTCTCAATTTTTTGTGTGCCTCCATTCACAACAGTACTCCATCAACAGTTTTTCTTTTTACTTTCTTTTTTCTCTCTTTTCCATTTATGCCCATTGGTCACTTTCCTCCTTCTTCTGAGCAGATGTTACAAGAGTGAAGATGAGTGGTTAGCAGAATACACAAAGCCAACTGTCACAAACAAAAGCTATACATTCATGTACTGATTTGGGTAAATGATGCAATAGCAACAGCAGATGATTCACATATTGCCTATGTAATATGTGTTTACGTTGTACAAAGCAATGTAAATTGCATCACTACCAAATAGGAGGGAACCAGTCCAAAATGAAAGGTCCCACCAAAGCACCTCGTTGTCAGTTTTATCATCTGATCCATTGTGAAATTACTCCTTTTCCCCACCCCACCCCCATGGATCAGAGTAAAACCAATTAGTGAGTGATATCTTTCCATTTGCATTTTCAGCATTTCTATACAATTCATGAAAATATTTGCCTGTGGGTAGGAAGCGGTAGCTTAGGCTTTTGCAGACATAACATGATCAATATAACAGAGATGCTCAGAATAGTTGAAATGGCAACATAATTTCCAGAATTCTGAAATATCTAAATGAATGCCTCAAAAGTTCTTGGTGATGTTACAACTTACTGATCATTGCTAGTGTTCTAACCCACCACTAGTCTGTCAGTTTGTCATAGTGGGACAGCTCGCATGTTGCTGCGAGGCTGGAGACTATGCCACCAGCATTTGAATGCCAGCAGGTTCACCCAAGGTGAACAGGTTACAGGAAAGCATAAAATAATTAGATAGATTGGGAAAAAAGGACAAGGCCATCTACTTCTGAAAGAATTGGCCACTGAAAACCTTATGAATAACAACAAAGCACTGTCTGATACATTACTGGAAAACTTTTTGAGCCATGAAACAGTATCGTATAGTGTAGGAAGATGAGCCCCTCAGGTTGGAAGGCACTCAAAACAGGACTGGGGAAGAGGAAGACTCATTAACTATCTGTGATATGCAGATGATACAGCCTTGCTTGCTGAAAGTGAAGAGGACTTAACTCACTTACTGATGAAGATCAAAGAATATAGTCTTCATTATGTATTACACCTCAACCTAAAGAAAATAAAAAATGCTCACAATTGGATGAATAAGCAACATCAGGATAAAGGGAGAAAAGATTGATGTTGTCAAAGCTTACATTTTACTTGAATCCACAAGAAAAACTC
>NW_006921688.1:9724121-9734481 GCF_000298275.1 Orycteropus afer afer | reverse complement strand
GTTTTGTTTTGTTGTACACAGGGTCACTATAAGTCAGAATCGATTCATAGCACTTGACAACAACTGTATTCTAACTTTTGATGATGTAATAGCCCACTGCCAGAAATCACTCTGACTTGGTCTTCATACATTTCACAAGGGAGTTCAACTTGTGAAATAGCTGTGTGAAGTCAATTGGTATCATTGATGGTTTCCTGTTGTTCTTGGTAGGTGCCATCGAGTCAGCTCTGACTCACAGCGACCCCATGGACAACAGAATGAAAACACTGTCCAGTCCTGTGTCATCCTCACAATCCTTGCTATACTTGGGCCCATTGCAGCTCTGTGTCAGTCCATCTTATTGAGAGTCTTCCTCTTTTTCACTGACCCTATACTTTATGAACCATGATATTCTCCAGGCACTGGCCCCTTCTGATAACATGACTTAAGTAGGTGAGAAGTCTGGCCATTCTCACATCTAAGGAGCCTATTTCAGCAGCACTTCTTCTGGGACAGATTTGTTTGTTCTGGTAATCCAAAGTATTTTCAGTTTTCCATGCCAACATCACAATTCTAAAGCATCAACTCATCTTCAGGATTCCTTGTTCACTGTCCAGCATTCACATGCATATGAGGCCATTGAAAATACCATGGCATGGGTTAGGTTTATCTTAGTCTTCAAAGTGAAATCTTTGCTCCTTAACACTTTAAAGAGTTCTTTTGCACCAGTGCAATATGCTGTCCATTTTGTTGACTGTTCCTTCCATAGATGTTGATTGTGGATCCAGATAAAATGAAATCCCTGACAACATCAATCTTTCCTCCATTTATCATGATGTTGCTGATTGGCCCAGTTGTGAGGATTTTTGTTTTCTTTATATTGAAGTGCAATCCATACTGAAGGCTGTAATCTTTGATTTTCATTTAGTAAACACTTTAAGTCCTCTTTCCTTTTAGCAAGCAAAGTTATGTCAACTGCATATCTCAGGATGTTAATGAGTCTTCCTCTAATCCTGATACCACATTTTTCTTCATATAGTTCAGCTTTTTGGATTATTTGCTCAGCGTACAGATTGAGTTAGTATGGGGAAAGGATATAACCCTGACACACACCTTTCCTGATTTTAAACCATGCAGTATCCCCTCGTTCTGTTCAAACAACAGCCTCCTGGTCTATGTACAATTTCCTCATGAGCACAATTAAGTGTTCTGAAATTCTCATTCTTTGCAATGTTATCCATAATTTGTTATGATCCACACAGTCAAATTCACAATCAATAAAATACAGGCAAACTCTTTCTGATGTTCTTTGCTTTCAACCAAAATCCATGTGACATCAGGAATGATACCCTTAGTTCCAGCTTGAATTTCTGGCACTTCCCTGTCAATATACTGCTGCAAACATTTTTTCAATTATCTTCAGCGAAATTTTACTTGCATGTGTTATTAATTATATTGTTCAATAATTTCTACATTTTGTTGAATCATCCTTCTTTGGACTGGGCACAAATATCTATCTCTTCCAATCAGCTGTCTAGGTAGGTTTCTCCCAAATTTCTTGGCATAAATGAGTAAGAGCCTCCAGCATTGCATCTCTTTGTTGAAACATCGCAATGGTATTCTGTCAATTCCTGGAAACTTGTTTCACACTAATTCCTTCAGTGCAGCTTGGACTGCTTCCTTCAATACCATTGGTTCTTGATCATATGCTACCTCCTGAAATAGCAGAATGCTGACCAATTCTTCTCAGTACAGTGACTGTGCATTCTTTCCTTCTTCTTATGATGCTTCCTGCATTGTTCAATATTTTGCCCATAGACTCTTTCAGAATTGCAACACAAGGCTTGACTTTTTCTTCAGTTCTTTCAGCTTGAGAAATGCCAAATGTTTTCTTCCCTTTTGGTTTCCTAACTCTAGGTATTTGCACATTTCCTTAAAAATGCTTTACTTTGACTTCTCAACCTGCCCTTTGAAATCTTCTGTTCAGCTTTTATTCTATCAGTTCTTCCATTTGTTTTAGATACTCTCCATTTAAGAGGAAGTTTCACAGTTTCTTCTGACATTCATTTTGGTCTTGTCTTCCTTTCCTGCCTTTTTAATGACCTTTTGCTGTCTTCATGGATGATGTTCTTGATGTCATCCCACGACTCATCTGGTCTTCAGTCAGTGGTGTTCGATGCATCAAATCTGTTCTTCAGATGGTCTCTAAACTCAGGTGGGATATACACAAGGTTGTATGTTGGCTCTTGTGGATTTTTTAAAATTATCTTCAGCTTGAACTTGCATATGGACAATTGATGGTCTAATCCACAGTCAGATCCTGACCTTGTTTTGACTGATGATATTGAGCTTTTCCATCATCTCTTTCCACAGATGTAGTCTATTTGATTCCAGTGTATTTCATCTGGTTAGGTCCACATGTAAAGCCATTGTTTATGTTGTTGAAAAAAATGTATTTGCAATGAATAAGTTATTGATCTTGCAAAATTCTGTCGTATGATCTCCGACATCATTTCTGTCACCAAGGCCACAGTTTCCAACTACTGATAATTCTTCTTTGTTTCAACTTTCACATCCCAACTACCAGTAATAATCGATATATTTGATTGCATGCTTGATCAATTTCAGACTGCAAAAATTGGTAAAGTCCTTCAATTTCTTCATCTTTAGCTTTAGTAGTTGGTGTGTAAATTTGAATAATAGTAGTCGTAACTGGTCTTCCTTGTAGGCGTACAGATATAATCCTACACTGACAGCATTGTACTTCAGGATAGGTCCTGAAACATTCTTTTTGATGATGAAGGTGACACCATTTCCTCTTCAATTTGTCATTCCTGACATAGTAGATCATATAATTGTGTCATTAAAAATGGCCAAAACCAGTCTATTTGAGCTCACTAATGCCTAGGATATCAATCTTTATATGTTCCATTTCATTTTTTACAACTTCCCATTTTCCTAGATTCATACTTCATAATCCCACATTCTGATTATTAATGAATTTTTGCAGTTGTTTCTTCCCATTTTGAGTCATGACAATCAGCAAATGAAAGTCCCAAAAGCTTTACTCCATGTCATTAAGATTGACTCTACTTCGAGAAGGCAGCTCTTCTCCACTCATATCTCAAGTGCCTTCTACCCTGAGGGGCTCATCTTTAAGCACTGTATCAGACAATGTTTTATGGTTTTTCATAAAGTTTTCCAGTAATGTATCAGACAATATTTCACTGTTATTCATAACTTTTTCAGTGGCCAGTTTTTTCAGAAGTGGATGGCCCTGTCCTTCTTCCCAGTCTGTCTTACTCTGGAAGCTCTGCTGAAACATGTCCACCATGAGTGACCCTGCTGGTATTTTAAATACAAGTGGAATAGCTTCCAGCTTCACAGCTACAGGCAAGCTACCACACTATGACAAACTGACAGATGATTTTCTAGACCCTGCAATATTATTTGAAAGCTCTAAATATTATTCCTTAAACTTGCTCAATCACCTATTCATTCTGAATTCAATTGCTTTTAAAAAGATGCCACATACTTTACTAAGAAGTAGGAATAACAGAACAAAATTGTGAAACATTAATTTCTAGCAGGATACATAATCTAGGGAAAACACAGACATTAACCCTGAAGTAATATTTAAAACTTCAGGAACAAGTGCTCAATAAACACCAAACAATGCTAATGACAAGATATCAATGTCAACATATAACGTATATTTTGGTTTTTTTGGTTAAAAATTTCTTGGAATTCAGAAAAAGATCTACAGCTATACAGGAAGTAACACAAAACACATCTACAAAAGAAAATATAAATGTTAGATTGGTCATCAGATGACTCAGCTAATATAATAAATGCACATTTCAAGCTGTCACTATTTTAGTGCAAACACTAAATATTAAATTGGGCTATTATTCATATCCAAGGACATTTTAGATATATTCAATGATGCAGAAAGTCCCCATATATTCTCATAATGAAAACTAAACAATTCAACATTGCAGAAAGAGCAAAAATTAATAAGAAAACTAATCTAAACAACTGTAAAAATGTGGAATTAAAAGAAAAAAAAAGAAGTAGATAAACCAAAAGAAAGAAAAATCACTGCCATTGAGTCGGATCTGACTCAGAGCAACCCCTGCTTGGGTTTCCGAAGAAGTATCGCTATGGAAGTAGATTGCCCAGTCTTCCTTCTGAGGACTGGCTGGTGGGTTTGAACCGCCAGCCTTCTGGTTAGCAGTCAAATGCCTTAGGCACTATGCCACCAGAGCTCTGAATCAGTAAAAGTGATCTAAATGATAGGTAATTATAAATAAAATGATTAATAAAGTATAATATAAATCTCCACATAATTCTTGGAGTAAATATACACTAAAAGTAAATTAATAATAATAATGAGCTCACAGCTATTTGTAAGAAATAAATTATTTAATACATGCCAAGTACTTAGAGTTATGAAGGACATACAGTAAACACTTCATAAAGTAAACATTATGACTGAATGATGGTGATGAGGACAAGAACACTACCATTCTTAATAGTCCAAATCATCCCAAAAATGTAGGGTGTGAAATGAAGAAGAAGAAGATTGTTCTATTCTCTTATCATGAAAGAAGAGGTTTGTAGCGTCCAGTCCCAATAGCCTCAATATTATCCAATCAGACTTTTTTTTATCCATAGGCCACTCCCTTTCTGTCTCCCCAGTGGGCTAATTTCACATAGTTTATTTTAATCCAACAATTTTAGGACACTCTCCATTGCTCTAAGAAACAATATTGCTTCCTTCCACACAGAGAAAATTATGGAAAAACCTCCATACTGAAGTATGCTTAAATTTTTGCACAAAATACCCATTGGTAACTCTAACCATTGTTTCCTTTCCTCTTATTCAAGAGAAGCGGTGATTCTGCTATTAGATAAAGTAATGAATTCCCATAACCTTAGTGTGCTACTTCACCAACTGTCCTTTTGACTTCTTCATTTATACTGGATCTTCTTGATAGGCATTTAAAATGCGTAAATCTTGCCTGTTTTAAAAAAAAAAAAAAAATGTAAGCAAAGCAATCTCATATTACTGTGCTTCACTTATTAAGCTTCCTAGATACTGTAGTTTTTACAAATGGAATGTTTGTAGCAACCCCGCTTTGAGCAAGTCTATCAGAGCCATTTTTCCAACAGCCTGTGCCCACCTCATATCTCTGTGTCACATTTTGGTAATTCTTGCAATATTTGAAACATTTTTATAATGTTACTGGACACTCAAAAGACAAAACTTTTATATGCACTGGGAGCAAAAAATTGGTGTGGCTCTATTGCTGTACTCTCTTTATTGTGATGACCTAGAACTGAACGCACAGTATCTCCAAGATACGCTGTAGTAGGAAACCCAAGCCACTACCACTCTACTTAATTTCCCTTCTTCCCTTTATAGGGAACGTTTATGGCAGAACTATTTTGGCAGGATCGTAAAAAGGATCAATAAATGTCATTTCTTATCCTCCAGAATTAAGAATAAATTTAGATAACAAGAAAGAGAAGACTGAGAATCAGCAAATTGCCTTGATTACTGGTAAAGACTATGTTGGAAGTCTTTTCTAAGCACAAGGAAAAAAATGAGTTTGTTAATTAAACCAAATTTTGACAAATCTAATTTGCACTCAGCTACAGCCAAAGCTTCAACAGCACAGGACCGTAATTACAGAGGCAAGAGACACCAAAAGACACAAAAAAATTTCAAAAAAAATACACGAGAAAAATATTGATCCCTTTAGTGAGTAAACAAATTCTTATTAAAACATAATTTACAAAGTCTTACTCAATTTAAACAGAAACTCTGAATTGTTCTATAACACTACACAGATGTTCACAGGGAAAGTACCAGACCCACATTATTCTGCCAAACTGTCAAAGAGCATTTCACTCAATCTTACAAAAACTCTCCCTGAAAAGTGATCAAATAGGAAAAATTCTCCTACCCATTCTGTAAGATCAGGATGACACTGATAATCACAGTTCGTTGTTGTTGTTGTTAGAAGCTGTCAAGTCAAGCTCATAATGACCCTCTAGGACAGAGTAGAACTGGCCCATGGAGCCTCCCCGGCTGCAATTATTAGAGGAGCGGATCATTAGGTTTTATCCTCCCATGAAGCTGCCAGTGGGTTCAAACCACCAACCTTAAGCAGCCGATTGCTTAACTACTACTTCACCACACCAGAGCTCCTTATCAAAACTAGACAAGCACCGAAAGATTTCTGAATTTTCTGTACTTTTCCATTGGTCTCTTGTCTACTCTGACAATGTCATATTTTTTATACTGATACATTTAAATTAATTTTACTGAGAATAATTTATATGTGGTAATATACATCAACTTTCAATGTTCAGATGAGTTTTGACAAACTTATACACCATGAAAATATCTCTACAATATATAGAACTCTGCATCACCCCAAAACATCCCCTTGCACCACTCTGCAGGCAATCCCAACACCACCTCCAGCCCGAAGCTGGGGAAAGAATAAATTTCAGGTCAATCTAACACAGAAACGTGGGTGCACAAATCATTGACACAATAATAACAAACAAAATTCAGCGATGTAAGGAAAAGATATTTCATTAAAGCTAAGTGCCATTCATCTCAGAAATGCAACTGGATCTAACATTTTAATATCTATAAATATCTTTCATTGCATTAACAAACACTTTATATAAGTAAAACACCACGTCCCCGTCACACCTCAAATAAAGTCTTAACAAAGTATGAATGGAGTAACAGTACCATAAGCTGGAAAAAGAAATCTGCCCCCCAACAGGGGGGGTTGAATCTTACAATATTACATCATTCTTAATGTGGAAAGATTGGAAGAAACCCTTCAAAATCAGGTACAGAATAAGAATTCCACTCTTACCATGAAATTCAACATGACAGTCAAATTAATTGCCCATTTGCTAATTACTAGACCTTTGGGTTATTCCAATTATTATTATTATTATTTTGCTATTAGTAAAATGTTTGCAAGAACTGTCTTGAATTGTTGCTTTGTATCTGTGTCTGAGAATTTCTGGTGGGTTATTGCTATGTGAAATTCAAAGCTGAAATCTAGGGCTTTCTCTCTCTTTTCACTCACTTTCTTGTCTCCTTTCCTCCTTTTCACAACTGGTGCAACAGCTCACATTCCTACCAGTATTGATGACAAGGCAAAATGATTCACAGCCTCTTATGAGATCATTGATTAATTCATCTTTCATCAATTTAGTTTGATTTAGTTGTTTCAAAGTGATATGCCACTCTGAATAACAATAATAATAACTCAACATTATTCCTATGTAAAAGACCAAAAACAATTTTTTTTATTGATATTACATGATTGTTTACAATCATGGACTATCAAGGAAAATATGTATATGTGATAAAATTTCCTAAGATAATTGGTTTACATTTGGAAAAAGCAAGTGAAATTAGAGCCATTGAAAAATGAAATCAATCATATATTAAATATTTAAAACTGAAAAACAGGTGTTTAAACTTTTTCAAAGAAAATATAAAAGAATATTGTTATAATATCAGAGTGGGTAGTTTCTTTATTAAGACACAAAAACAACAACTATCAAAGACTGGTATTTCCATTACACTGATGTCAATAATTTCTCACTGATATAAAAGGAAAAGAAAAAGGCACAAACTGTGAGAAAATATTTGCAGATGTACAACAGACATGGATTAGTATCCTGAATGAGAGAGAGAGAAACCAATCATAGCACAGAGAAATGGCGATGCGCATGTGATACGGCACAACAAAGAAAAGAGGGGGTGACCGAGGAAGCTAAAAGATGCTGAGGTTCCTTAACAATGGCACAGTCCCAATGACACAAGTCCAGAATGGCGTACCACTTTGAAACAAGTGAATCAAATAAATTGATGAAAGGATGAATTAATCAATGTTCTCATAAGAGGCTGTGAATCATTTTGCCTTGTCATCAATACTGGTAGGAATGTGAGCTGTTGCACCAATTGTGAAAGGAAGAAAGACAAGAAAGTGAGTGAAAAGAGAGAAAAAGCACTAGATTTCAGCTTTGAATTTTCACATAGTGACAACCCATGAGAAATTCTTGGGCACAGATACAAAGAAACGATACAAGAGTGTTCTTGAAAAAAAATTATTAATAGCAAAAAATAATTGAAATAACCCAAAGGTCTACTGATTAGCAAATGGGCAACTCAGTTCTGCTCTATTGAACCGAGTCGGGGCCGACTCGAGCGACTCGACGGCACACAACAACAACAACAACTATTGAACCAATGTAGCAGGACCAGGCAAGGTGTCATTCTGCTGTGCATAGGATCGCTGAATCGGAACCAACCGGCCAGCACCCAGCAGCAGAAATATTTCAACAATAGAAACTATGCACCAGTGAAAATAAAAGGACTATAACTACATAGGAAACATGAACGAACCTTGACGTTAAATGAAAACAGTAAATGGGAAAACCAAGTGGCATAAGTGATGTCACTGAACTACAGTTAACAAACCAGCAAAACTAAGCAGGGCATGTCATAACAAATTTAGCAAGAGTATAAGAAATATAAACCTGTTGCATGGAGTCAATTCTGACTCAAAGCAACCCTCCAGGACAGAGAACTGCCCCGCAGGGTTTCCAAGGCTATAATCTTCACAGAAGAAGACTGACACATATACCTCCTAGGGAGGGGCTGGTGAGTTCAAGCCACTGACCTTTTGGTTAGAAGCCAAGGGCTTAACCACTGCACCACCAGGGTCACTGTAAGTCAGAGTCAACTCAGTGACACACAACAATATAAGAAACACAAATCCAAGAGACTGTCTGTGAGAGTAAGACAGGGGATAGGCTAGAGCAGACTCACACTAGTAGAGGCATGGGAATTGGTAATAATGTAGCATTTGACTTGGATGGTGGATTCAAAAGGTATTCTTCATATTACAACATGCCTAACTTATATGTATGTTATGCTATTACATGTGTGTATGAGATACTTCATGAAACTAGAAAATAAGGATGATATTTGGACATATAATTCTTTTGATTTAGCCTACATAAATGTTTTCCCATTTTATTCTCAAAGAAAGAAAGCAAAAGCCTGGATTTTGCCTATTTGGACACAGATACATTTAAAAATTAAAAATATAAGTGACAGGATTGAAAAAACAAACATTTACAATATAAACAACAGATGAAAGGATAATGCTCTTTGTATTAGAAGACTTTCTAAAAGCTAAAGGACATTTTGTGTTTTAAATTCTTCTATGTTAGAAAGTTATTTCCAAAACAGAAAAGCGAACAGAGCAAAACTGAAATGATGTTAACTCCACTAGTAATCAAAGAGATAGTGAAATGTTTCTCCTCTGAGATCAACAAGCATGAAAAGGGAAAACAATATTGGTACCAAACCAAACATCAAACTCACTGCCCAGGAGTGCATTCCAACTCATAATGACCCTATAGGACAGAGTCAAACTGCCTGATAGAGTTTCCAAGGCTGTGGATCTTTACTGAAACAGATTGCCATATCGTTCTCCCTCGGAGAAGCTGTTGGGTTTGAACTGCCAACCTTTTGGGTAGCAGCCAAGCACTTAACCACTGGGCCACCAGCTTCTCAGTAGTGGGAAGGTGCATATAAATCATACATCCTGAGATACTGCAGATGAGAATAGACAAATTTTGAGCAGGTAACTTGGCCACACCCATCAACTGTTTTAAAGTGGCATAGTGTACATTTCAATCTCTGGGAATGCATCCTAAAGGCATCACCTAACAAGTGTGCAAAGGTATATATCAATTATATTAATCAAAGAAATATTGTTATATAAAACTATTATATAATAAAAGAAAAACATTCATCTAGTACCACTGAAATTTGCTCAAATAGTGGACCTATGTCTATAGTAAAATGCCATGAAACTTCTGAAAATTAGAGTTTAGATGAGTGTTTACCATCATGGAGAGAGAATGCATTGCTAAAGGATGAAGGTGGCTTTTTACAGAATTGGCTCATTCTATGATACCATAATTGTACCAAATGCGTTAAAATGCTTAGAAAAAGCTGGGGAGAACAAACTAGTTTTTTTTCTGTATTGGCATTAAGAGTAAATATTAATTTTTGCTTTATGGTTTTCTATGGATAACTTTTATAATTAATCTGAAATGTCTTATTAAAAAAAGAACTTAGAACTGTTAGAAAACACAAAGTTTGATTTATGAAGAAGTCTTCCTGTGCTTTGTTGAGTTTGGTTTCTTTATTGCTTGTTTTTTGTGTGTGTGTGTATTTTTTATAATTGCTAAAGGAGGGAGCTCTGGTAGCATAGTGGCTAAGGCACTTGACTGCTAACCAGAAGGCTGGCGGTTCAAA
>NW_006921688.1:9720420-9722023 GCF_000298275.1 Orycteropus afer afer | reverse complement strand
TTAATTCAAATCACATTTCCAAAACCCAAACCCACTGCTATGAAAATGATGCTGACTCATAGCCACCCCCATTGGGTTTCCAAGGCAATAAATCTTTACAGAAGTAAATTGCCTTGTAGTCCTCCCATGGAGCAGCTGGTGGGTTTGAACTACTGACCTGGTTAACAGCCAAATGTCTTACTCACTATGCCATCTGAGCTCCTTTCAAGCAATATTTACTACTACTAAAATCCATGTTGCTGCACAATTTTGAGAGTGAATAAAACTAAATCATTTTAATGGGAATTGTTATTCATCCCATTGACATTAATAGCTTAACTTGCTCTCCTATAGTGATGACCTTATGTTAGGTATTAGTTGAAGTGTTGTCTACATATTAACTCATGTATTCTCCACAAGAATGCTATGAAATATGATTATTATGGTTGAGATTTTTACTGATGGAAGAACCAAGTTTTGAAATAATTTGACTCAGATAATACAGCTAAGACTCATAAGAGCCTGAACCCAACTCTAGCAAGTTTCATACAGAGTCACTGCTTTTAACCTCTATATTTCATTCCCTCATCTATTGATGAACTCCTTTGTGCTTGATTTGGGGAATCAATATTTGCTTGATCAGCTTAATGTCATAAATACTATCAAGGATCACCTTAAACAACCTTTCCTCAAGCCTTTGATTGTTTTCCTCAGTGATATGAACTGCGAATTTTTTTTCAGTTTCTCTTGCTTTTAGTCATCTTCTTATCACTTGGGATTTAAGCATGAGGTGGACTATTAATGTCCATTACCAGTCAAGAGTTATTAGAATCTTAGCTTCACTTAGCAACAAAAACAAAAATAGAAATTTACCTAGGAAATTACTATTAAATCATTTCATGATGGAACAAAAGGTATTGAGTGTATTTAAATATGATGGCTTTTTGATTTTGATGACACCCTCCATATTAAATAAGTCTTTTTTCTCACGACTATAATGTGTCCATTGGAGTAGCTGAGAGGTGATGTTATACTAGCTTTTAAAAAATAATAATAATAAAAATTTTAACAAGAGACTTTAACCAAAAAGATGGTAGAGGACACAAATCTAACTAGGAAGAGTTTCACAGAATTAGACAGTGAATTATTCATGGAGTCTCTGTTGTTGTTGCTGTTATGTGGGGTTAGTCAGTTTCAACTTGTAGCTACCCTATGTTGGGCAATCTATTTCCGTAGTCATACTGCCTCGGAAACCCAAGAGGGGTCGCTATGAGTTGGGTCTGACTTGACGGCACTTAACAACAACAACAATAAAAGCACAGAGTATAACTGTCCCACAGGTTTTCTAGGATGGTATCTATATGGGAGCAGATAACTAGGTCTGTTCTCCCACGGAGTGGCTGGTAGGTTGGAACCACTAACTTTCCAGTTAACAGCCAAGCACTTAGCCATGTGTCACCAGAATCCTCTGGAGCCTCCACCCAATTAATAAAATGAGAAGCATTTGGCAACATGTTGACTCTTGAAGGAACATTACAAGAGATATAAACAGCCATAGTTATAGAAGAAAATAAAGTAGCAGTATGATTATCTTTATCAATCACTAGAAATTACAAAATAAAGG
>NW_006921688.1:9719291-9719975 GCF_000298275.1 Orycteropus afer afer | reverse complement strand
TTGGGCAATCTACTTCCGTAGTGATACCACCTCGGAAACCCAAGGCAGGGTCACTATGAGTCGGGTCCAACTTGACGGCACATAACAACAACACAACAACAGGTATAAAATTAAATTAGTATGCTTTTGAAAGGTCTAAAATAACAAGAATATATTTTTTAAAGTTATTGCCTGGGACAAATATATATTTCTTTAAGTGTAATCGTTTCTCTTCTTCTTCCATTTTCCTTTCTACAACAAGGGAAGTGATTATTGTCTCACAATATAGATATCTCCAAATAGTATCTGAAGGTATTCCACAGGTATATTTAAAAGTAAGATCTAGTCAGAGAAATCAGTATCTGATTGTGTATTTCCAAATATACTCATGTCACTGTAATGGTCCTTAAACAACACACTATAGAAGCACCTGTTTGTCATTTAATGTAACTAACATAGTTTGGGCAACAGCAAGAAGTTATTTCTCCAGTCAACTGGTAGAGAGCTAAATGTATAATATTCTAGCTTTGGTGAGAGAACGTGGCTTCTGAGAACCAGAACAATTTTTATTTAAAAAAAAATAATAATAATAATCAATAATAAGTAATCAGAAATCCAAAGTATACAATCTAAATAGCCCCTCATGCTTCTGTTTTATTATGTTTTGTTGTTAATCTGCCATCCTTGTGTTTGAAAAACAAAATC
>NW_006921688.1:9716759-9717346 GCF_000298275.1 Orycteropus afer afer | reverse complement strand
TTTATGATTATCAGGTGAACTTGATACTTTCTAATCTGAATAATTATGCTCTGTTTAGTTCCTGTCTCTGAAGTCAGATGGATAAGAGCTGAAAGGGAATGTGCTAGTTCTTAAACTTGAGCAAACAATGGGGCAGAGGGAAGGGGTTATCTTTCTCGGATGGAAAGATAATGGAAGCCCACCCTCCCAGAGCACTGCTCAGACAGCCACTGAGCATGTGAGTGCCCCAAAGGCAAGAACCACATCTGAGCCTTCGTTTTATCCCCATGTTACACCTTAATAGGAAAGAGGTGATAAATCTGTTCATTCAAAACATAAAATACAGGACCACTGACAGTCCATGATTTTGTTTTGCTTCTTCCTGTTTCCAAGGTAATATGACCACTAATTTCGTTGATTTATCTGTATCATGTCTGCATGAATGAACTTTATCAGCATTTTCTTTTTGTTGTTGTTGTTGAATCTATCTGTTTTCATATTTTTAACAATGGAATACAGAATCTTCATTGACTATAAGTCTCACAATCAGAGTATTACCTTTACTACCTATCAATCCTCATGCTAAAATTCTTCTTTCTACTCTTTCT